>NC_133728.1:12411408-12844855 GCF_048934315.1 Petromyzon marinus | reverse complement strand
TTTTTGTTATGCTTTGCTTAATGTAACCCCCCCTTTTTAAATGAAAGACCCAAAATATACTTTTTTTTCTTTCCCCTTCCCTCTCTCTTTACCCCCCTCTCTGCCCCCCCTCTCTCTCTACCCCCTTCTCTGCCTCTCCTCTCTCTCTACCCCCTCTCTTCCTACTCCATTTGCCTCCCTCTCGCTCTCTCTTTTTTCTTTATAACTACGACAAGTGCTGCATCGGCACGCTGCCCTTCCCACAGTCAAACGGCCTACGACGGGTAGCTTAGATCTGCATGCAGAGCTCTCCGTCATCTGCCACCGAGCACACGGCCTCCTCCAGCGCCCACTGCTCCTTGAAGGCCGGCACGGCGTGGGTCAGCCGCGTGTAGTGGAACTCCAGCCACACCCTGATCCGACCAGAGCGTGGAAGATGCCCAGGCTGCTGGCTGGACGTTGCCCCTCCAGGGCCACCTTCCTTGCCCTGTATATGGCGAGCTTGGCGTAGCCGAAGAGCACGTTGACCAGCCCCTGAAGATGTTGGGGTCTGTTGCCCTTCGGGTATCCAAAGAAGAGGACCGTCGGGGAGAAGTGGAGGCTGAACCTTAGGAGGATGTTTCTCAGGACCTTGAACAGCGAGTCCAGGCTCTTGCACTCCACATATTGGTGCGCCACCGTCTCCACTTTACCGCAGAACCGGCACTCCGGGGACGTGTCGGTGAAGCGCGCCAGGGAGACGTTGGTGGTGACGGTGCCGTGGGCGATGCTCCAGCTGAGGTTGCCGATGCGGTTGTACGTCGGTCTGCAGTAGAGTTGCCTCCAGCGAGGCCTCTCCGGAGAGACGCAGGGCAGGGCTTTCCTCCAGGCATGGTCCTTGTGGCTCCTCAGGGTGTCCTGTTGGTGGAACCGGACCATGTAGGAGTAGAGAACCTTCCTCTTTACATTTGCGAAGGCCACCTCCGGTAGGTCTTCTAGCCGGCACAGGTTGTGATCCGCCTTCGTTTGTCGGCATTGGCGATGCAGTGGCACGACTGAGAGCTCCGGTGGAGGGGGATCGAGAGGGGCCTCGTCATCCCCAACGCCGATGGGGGGCGTTCTCCCCGCTGCCACTGAGAAGGCCCCCTTGGCTTCGGCCAGGATCCGGGCAGCCACCCGGAGCGACTGCAGCCCTGTCTTTGTGGCCACGTCTGCTGGTCCGATCCACCGGCCCCGTGTTTCAGGCTCCACCAGATCTCCCATCCTGGTGAGCCGCGCGTTGGCGAGGCGCCTCTCCATGCCAGGGGTGGTGGTGGTGGATGGCAGCTTTGTCTGTGGGTTCCTGAGGATCGGTTCGAAGACCAGATCCTCAGCCGATCACGGTTGGTTCAGCCTCCTGACGGCGAGGGAGCTCCATGTCTGCAGGACGCTTCTGTAGAAGGGTGGCAGCTGTCCCAGTGGGAGGCCCTGCAGGTCCATGTAGAATAGTTGCTTGGAGCACTGCAGACCCCCCAGCTGTTTCAGGAGGAAGGAGGCCGTGACGCTCCAGGCCGGTGCAGGGGCGGCGTGCAGGAACTTTTGCGCTGCCTGCAGTCGGAAGGTGGCCAGCTGACTCCGCACGCACACCAGCCCGTGACCGCCCTCGTCCAGTGGCAGGGCCAGGACCCCAGCCGCGACCCGATGTCCTCCACCTGACCAGAAGAAGTCGAGGACTTGCTTCTGAAGTGCGTTGACAAGGCTCATGGGGGGGTTTAGGGAGAAGAGTCGGTGCCACAGTATGGACGTCACCAGCTGGTTCACCACCAACGTCTTTGTCCTGAAGGTGAGGAACTTGCACAGGCGACTCCAGGTGGCCAGCCGCTCCTTCACCTTCTCCTCCAGCTCGACCCAGTTCCTCTGCGGTGGTTCCTCCTCTGGTCCGAGGAACCCCCCAGGTGGTGCAGCGATGTTGTGCTCCAATTGATGGCTTTTGCCTTCTCGGGACACTCAGTCATGTCCCACGCTCCAACCAGCAGGCCGCTGCACTTTTGCCAGTTCATTTTTGATGACGAGGCTTTCGAAAAGACCTCCTGGCACTCATGCAGCAGGGCGACATCAGCCAGGGAGCGCAGGATGAGGAGGACGTCGTCGGCGTATGCCGTCAGGACCAACTTGGTGCTTGGTTCCCTCAGCACCAGGCCGCTGAGTCTCCGCCTTATGAGATTCAGGAAAGGCTCTAATGCCAGGGCATAAAGTTGGCCCGACAATGGGCATCCCTGTCTCACTCCTCGCTCGAATTTGACCGGGGCAGTGAGGGCGCCGTTGATCTTGATCATGCACTCCGCCTTGGTGTAGAGTAGGCGGATCGTTCGGACAAAGGCATCCGAAAACCCAAGGTCTTGAGGGTTCCTCCTCTTCCTCCCCCTCCTCCGTTCCGAACACAGATGGACTCGTCCGTCTGAACAAAGCTCGTCGCTCTCTGTGGTGTTAATCCCTCATACTAACATCATGCCAATCCCCCAGTTACATGCTAATTTACTGTTGATATCTAAACTCCTCTCCACCTCCTCCGTTCTGAACATAGATGGACTCGTCCGTCTTAATAAAGCTCGTCTCTCTCCGTGGTGCTAATCCCTCACACCAACATCATGCTCATCCCCCAGTTACATGCTAATTTCTATGTAAACTGCTTTGTCAAGGTGCTCTGTTCCTCCCACACAGCTTAAAAGACGCTGCCATGCTTGGCAGGGTTCACTCAAGCGCTGTCTTCCAGACAGTCCTGTTTCTTCACCTGAGGAAGGCTACTTGTGTTGTGGCCGAAACGTCGTGAGAATTTTATTCTGTTATTATTATTTTTATTATTTCATCTCCATTCTACGTGACTTTACCGAAAGAACCCAGAAGAACAATGAGCTATCATTATTGTGTTGTTGTTTGCAAAGTGCAGGGTCTTGAGGACTTTGTGGAAAAGTGCGGAATAAATGCAAAGTAACTCCCAAGAAGTGGTGGTGGTTGGACAAAAAGGACAATGGTGATGCCGATGGCTAAGGTCTCCTCCTGCGATGGCGAGATGTAAACTCCCTCGCATGGTATACAGGAGGTCGTGGGTTCGATCCCTATCCCGACCTTAACGCCTGTTATGTATTTGGAGTCCACGTGTTCTCTCTATCTTCCCTCTGCATTTAATCTGGCTGCTGATATACATTACCACGTGATGAGCCACTTCGTTGATCTATCATTTGTGGCCAGGTGGCTTCTGAAAAGAGCTTTATACCTGGTATTTTTTTTAAGGTGGCCATGGTGCTCACCGTGATCTACATGTTCCTCATGACGGGCACGCTGCTCGCTATGGTCGGCGACATTGTCAAGAACGGTATCCTCACACCCAGCAGCATCTTCTTCATCACTCTCGCGGGCATCCATCTCATCGCCGCGGCGCTGCACCCGCGCGAGTTCTTCTGCATCGTGCACGGATTCTTGTACCTCATCTGCATTCCCACGGGATACCTGCTGCTGCTCATCTACTCATTGGTCAACATGTACAACGTATCATGGGGCACGCGTGAGACCAAGGCGCCTACTGAGCCCTCCCCTAAGGAGGTGAGTTACTTTATGTGTTATCGTTATTGTCGTTGTTGTTTTTGTGTCGAACGTTATTTGGAGTTTCGCTCCATTCTCCTCTGTTGCTCCGTCCCGCACCTCCGATTAGCATGATTGGCTACGTACATTGCAAAAAAAGTGTAACATATGCCCCCAACCCCCGCCAAGACGAAGGCAGCGATCCCCATATAGCTTTTAACCGACCGTTGGGGCAAGTGCTGTTAGCGAGTAGCACCTGTGAAGTCCGGAATGGCACATAAGAGGGTAGGTGGCCAGCACCATGCCCGGCCGCCTTTGTCTCCATTGTTGTCATGTTTACTACATCACATTTGGCTATTTTTGAGGCTTTTTGAGGGAAGGCCAAGGACTGGTCCAGATGTATGTATGTTGAACTTCTTTCACACCATGTGTAGCCAACTGTGCTAATTGGAGGTGCGAAGGAAGGAAAGTTTCTAAACACAAAGAGCAGTTTTTAAGAAATTAGTTTTCAATGTAATGATTTAAAAGTGCATAGCTCCAATTGCTTTCTCATATTGGAAGGAAGAGGGTTCCAGATGGACGCACAAGCGCACCCAAAAGCACGCGATGTGGTCACTGTCTTTGTTCAATGGTTAGCCAAAATCCACTGATGAGAGGATGACCGGAGCTTGCAAAATTATCGTTTATGTTTCTTGACAAGAACGGTGGTGGTGGCTGTGCCACTCGTGTCCATTAATCCAACACGGTGGGTATCGAGGAGGAGTCATTCACTGACTTTCCAGGAGAATGTAGTATGACAATTATGGACTATTTGTTCCATCTGAATAGAACGCAATGTTTCCCCCTCGCATTTGTGGGTCTATTCCATGGTGTTCTGGTTTCCCGTTGGCCAATAAAATCTTCATACATGGAGGACCGCAGAGCTTGGACAGTTATTGGCGCCAGTTCACTGAGCAGCTGAAACTGCCTTCCAGCTTGTGTGCGCTTCCCGCTGGTTTGATATCATTGAAGGACCCTGCCTTCAGCACAATGCCCATCCTCCTGTCCCAGCAGAAGAAGGAACGCAAGCATCGTTTGAATGGAACGAAATGCTATATACTGCCACTCGAGTGGGACTGCTTCCAGTGGAGGATCAGCGTCTATCCGAAGAAATACTCGGAACTGAGTCAGGAGGATGACAGTTCAAGGTGCCACCACCTCACTGAGAGCCTGTAGCCATGCTTTTAACTTTGATCCTTACCTCTCGTGTATCGATAGTTCAACGTTTATGTCCCATATTATTGAGGGACTGTGTTATCTTGGTGTGGTTTGGGACTGTTGTTTTGCTGCCTTGCCCCAAGTTATGCATTTAGTATTGAAAAATTGGCAGTAACTGATGTACTCATGCAAGTTGCACTCATATACTTTATTTATTTTATTATATTTCCTATACTTAGCACTGCTATCGTTTTATGTTCTAACTTTATAATCCCCTACACCTACTGGACATCTGTGAAAATAGGTTCATAGCTCATCGGACTCCTCCTGCAGTAGAAATACAGATTATGATTATTGATTGGCTGTGTCGGGTGGAGGAGGATTTACAACGTAACATTTTACTCAAGTCAATACTGAGTCTTGTCTCAACTTATTAACTGTGATTCTAGTTGTGCTTGTATCTTAGGCGCCGTGGTGGCTAGATGTTAACTACCTCCCCTGGTATGCAGGAGGTAGTGGCTTCGATCCCAAACCTGACGATGCCTGTTGCCTATATGGAGTCTGCGTCTATTCCTTTCTCTCCCCATGTTGGTGTGGATTTTACTCCGGGTTCCCTGATTTTTTCCCTCCTCATTTAGAATCATCATGTGATTAGAGTATTTGGCTGCTGTAATTTCCACGTGATAAGCCGCTCATTGAGTTATAATTTGTGATATTCAGGTCGATTCTACAAAAAAGCTTCCTAGCTCAGTGGGCCTTACATGGTAAGATAAAAATGATGGTTTAGTTTAACAGTTTATCATCATCCCTCCCAGCCGAGTGGAGTCGTGCACGGTGGAACTCGACAGAGAGATGAAGCTGCGTCCAATTGAGGCCAGACAACAGGACACTACGAGCACTCAGATGGAGCATCCAGAAGGAGCAGAGATCGAGGCGAGAGGAGAGGACATCGCGAACACTCATATGGAGAACCCAGAAGGAGCAGAGACGAGACCAGAGGACATCGTGAGCACTCAGACAGATCATCCAGAAGGAGTAGAGAGTGAGGAGAGACGACAGGGCATCGCAAGCACTCAGACGGAGCATCCTGAAGGAGCAGCGATCGAGTCGAGAGGAGAGAACATCGCAAACAGTCAGATGGAGTATCCAGAAGGAGCAGAGACGAGACCAGAGGACATCGCGAGCACTCAGACAGATCATACAGTAGGAGTAGAGAGCGAGGAGAAACGACAGGGCATTGCGAGCACTGGGACAGAGCATCCTGAAGGAGCAGAGATCGAGTCGAGAGAAGAGGACATCGCAAACACTCAGATGGAGCATTCAGAAGGAGCAGAGGCGAGACTAGAAGACATCGCGAGCACTCAAACAGAGCATCCAGAAGAAGTAGAGAGCAAAAGTCGACCTCCAGAGCAATCAGACACAGACCTCGCCCTCCATACCAAAGGTAATATTTTCATCAAACAAAGACAAAGTCTTCTTGGTTCTTTCGTTAAAGTCACATAGAATGGAAATAAAATAATAAAAATAAAATTCTCACGACGTTTTGGCCACAACACAAGTAGGCTTCTTCAGGTGGAGGAACAGAACTCTCAGGACGACAGCGCTTCAATGAACGCTGCTAAGATTCGCAACGTCTTTTAAGCTAGGTGGGAGAAGTAAAGCGCCTTGACAAAGGAGTTTACATATCAAACAGGATAATTGAGCATTGAAATAGCGGTGTTAAAGTGTTGGATCAGCAGGGTGTTAAAGTCAGAAATTCGCATGTAACTGGGAGATTAGCATGATGTTATTGTGAGAGATTTGCATGTGACTGGTCACGGAAATAGCTATGTTAAAATCAAAGTTTACATATCAACAGGGCCATTTAGTATATGGACACTAAAGGACTGCAACTATCCAACTATCATACAATAAACCGATGTGAAAAAAACTAAGTATAAACTACATCAATATAATAAATGTACTCAATATATTCTTCAATAAGTTGAGCTATTAACATAAAGTAACTGGGTATACACTACACTATATAATGAATACCATATAGTAAACTAATAAAAAAACTAAAATATAAACTACATCAATGTTATCAATAAACTCTATATACTCTCCAAACAGCTGAGCTACTAACAATAAGTCGTTATACATTACAATGCCATATGGCGAAAAAATGGGTGGTGGTATTTTCTTTTCAACGTTAGCACCACGGAAAGCGACGAGCTTTGTTCAGACGGACGAGTCCATCTATGCTCGGAACGAAGGAGGGGGGAGAAACAGCCACGATGCGCTGCTCTGTTCTGTGTTGCGTTACAACTATGTTATAAACTAGACTACAATACATTGCAATGTTATACCTTCCAATCTAAACTACATTGTATAATATCGTATACAGCCCAATGTAAGCTCTAACATTATGCATTATATTGATATGTCCCCAACTAAACTTTTTCTACATTACACGACTATACACCGTAATATACACTGCCATAGACAAACCCACCATTAAATTATACAATGCGTTACTATACACTACCCTATACTTTAGACTGTAAAATAGACTTGTAATATTACACTATGTATTATTCTACCAACCCTACTGTATACCACACTACTGTATATTCACTATACAATTACGATACCATATATTGCCTTATGAATTATGTTAAACATTACAATGTTAAACTATTTATTATACAACATGCTATACCTTTGACCGTTGTGTGAACGGTATTTAGAGACATTGTCAGGGAAAGGACTGCAGTCTGAAAGTCACCGTATAATACAATCAATTAAGAACCGAAATGGTTTATAACGTCTTTCCAATGGTTACTAAGCCAGAATCCATCTTCTCGGTTGAAATTGCCTCTGTGTTTGTATATGTGGATGGCCTCATGAACGAATGTCTCATGGTAGCCGGATGGCTTGCAGAGAACCTCCGTGTCATGTGAGCCCACTAAATTATAACAGTGATCTGCCACGGCTGAGGTGTTCGTCCTACCGTGTTTCAAGTCTGCTTTATGTTCACGGATGCGGTCCGAGATATGTCGTTTGGTTTCTCCAATGTAGCTGCTACCACAGAGGCAACTTAGTTTGTAGACGCCCGGGTACTGTATGTCTGGAACCACATCTTTTACAGACGGAACCAGATCACGCATTTTATGTACTGTGTTGAATCGGACCTGGATCTTGTGTTTATTCAGGATTTTGGAGATCTTTTTTGTGACCCCCGCAATGTAGGGTAAGGTGATGGTTTTGAATGGCTCCTCAAGAGAATCCTTCTTCATGGCTGGAGTGATGGTTTTGCGGATTGTGTAGTCGGAGTAACCATTAGCCTTGAGAGCTTGGTGTACGTGCTAGAGTTCACTGGCAATGTGTTCCTGGTCGGAAATGCATTGGGCTCTATGGTATAGAGTCTTGATGAGGGAGTTCTTCTGGGACGGATGGTGGTGGGAATCTGGTTTTAAGTAAACATCCATATGCGTAGCTTTCCTGTAGACACAGTGGCTCATTGAACTATCAGGTCTCCTTTTAATTAGGACATCCAAATAGGGTAGCTTGCCATCTTTTTCGACTTCCATGGTAAATCTGATGGCTGGGTGTATGGAATTGATGTTAGAGCTTACATTGGGCTGTGTATACGATATTATACAATGTAGTTTAGATTGGAAGGTATAACATTGCAATGTATAGTAGTCTAGTTTATAAAATAGTTGTAACGCAACACAGGACAGAGCAGCGCATCGTGGATGTTTCTCTCCCCTCCTCCGTTCCAAGCATAGATGGACTCGTCCGTCTGAACAAAGCTCGTCGCTTTCCGTGGTGCTAACGTTGAAAAGAAAAAAACGCCACCCATTTTTTCGCCATATGGCATTGTAATGTATAACGACTTATTGTTAGTAGCTCAGCTGATTGGAGAGTATATAGAGTTTATTGATAACATTGATGTAGTTTATACTTAGTTTTTTCACATCGGTGTATTGTATGATAGTTGGGTAGTTGCAGTCGTTTAGCGTCCATATACTAAATGCCTCTGTTGATATATAAACTTCGACTTTAACATAGCTATTTCCGTGACCAGTCACATGCTAATCCCTCACATTAACATCATGCTAATCTCCCAGTTACAAGCTAATTTCTGACTTTAACATCCTGCTGATCCAACACTTTAACACCGCTATTTCAATGCTAAATTATCCTGTTTGATATGTAAACACCTTTGTCAAGGCGCTTTACTTCTCCCACCTAGCTTAAAAGACGCTGCGAATCTTTGCAGCGTTCATTGACGCGCTGTCGTCGCGACAGTTCTGTTCCTTCACCTGAAAAAGGCTACTTGAGTTGTGGCCGAAACGTCGTGAGAATTTTATTTTATTATGTTTTATTTGTATTATTTTATTTCCATTCTACGTGACTTTACCGAAAGAACCAAGAAGATGAATCCCTGCAGTCACGAAAGCTTTAAATCGAAAATTAAATGCGAAGTCATTGCTTGTCAGTTAAACAAGACCGAGCATCTGAAATCACGCGATGCGGTGACCATCTTTGTTTGATGAATGGATGAACGAAGTGTGGGTGATGGTTAATGCTCCTAGACGAGATTAGCAAGCTATTGTGATTCATTTGTGGCAAGCACTCTGGTGTTGGACCAGAAGACGCCAAAAGGCGTACAACTCAAAAACAGCGCACTATCAGAGTATTGAGGGCTCGGGGTGAGCATTTAACACCAGTGGAGACTAGGCTCTAAGAAAAGCCGTCTCGGGTGTGGACCAATCAAATTCAAGGACAGTGCATATTATTATCAGAGTTGTCTCTTTTGTTTGCATTTTGATTGCTTGTGTTGTGGTTATTGCAAACACGATGCCTTGAATAAAGGTGTCAGTTTTTGTGCCAGTTAAAAGGGTAAAACCTATTACTATTACAATATTAATATTATTCATCGGAGTAAGTTGTTGTTATTTGGACAATCGCACAAAGTGAACCTTCTGTCCCGTGGATGGGAATGCATAGGAGGAAGACGAGTTTTGGAAGAGCATGATCAGTGACTACCTCAAGCCTCTGGAGGAAGATGACGATCACAGGAAACGCGTGAAGCAGGAACTCTTCGAGATAAGAAACAAGGTACTGGCAACGCGTCATCGCGAGTACCGGAGATGCTTCGATAACAGAAAAATTGCGTTCCAGCGACAACGCGTTGTGCAAACAGCAGGCGTTAAGCGAGTACTTACCGTACTTGGCATGTGGTAGAAGAAGATTTAAACGGCATTGAATTACCTATGCCTTATTATTCCAACGAATTAATTGTTAATTGTTCCAATAATCCGCTAATCCTGTAAAATACATGAACAATAAAACAATAACAACAGAAGTGACCATTTGGCGTCGAGAGTGGACAGTGGGGGAGAAAAATGAACGCACAAAGAGGGGATCCATAAACAGCCCGGGGTCATCCCCCCCGCCACTCGGCCAATGCAATGTAAATCAGGCCTGGTCTGTCTGTCCCAACGTGCAGGGCACTTTCGTCTACTTCATGATCAATGCACTGTGGCTGGTGGCGACCCTGGCACTGCAGTTCGTGGGAGCCGACCTCTACATCCAGATCCCGAGCACGAAGAACGAGGGGACGGTCATCGACGTGCTGCCCCTCGCCTTCATGTTCCTCATCACCTTCTCCAGCATGCTCATTGTCCAGTTCCTGGCCATGCTGTACCACAGCTGAGGAGGAGGGGAGGGGGTCGACCCATGCGTGGCCATAGGGGGTGTGTGTGCATGCCGACTCAGTGACCAACAACAGTAACGATTATCTGAAATGGTCCTGGACTTCCCCCCTTGTGCCGTACCGGCCTTCATAGGTGCCACTCGCTGACAGCACTTGCCCCAACAGTATCTTAAGGCTATCCAGGAGATCCATGTCTTTGCCTTTATGTGAGTGTGGGCAGTGTGCTTATGACCAGCTCCGGTTTCGCAGCCGAGGTCTCACTCCGAAACAGTCGGGCAGCATTATCTTTTCATCGGCTGTGTAACACTGGGTGGAAACTACTTGGTTTGTCATTCCATGCGAAGCTCCGGATTTTATTTGACCACATTGATATCTTCCCTTCTTTATTCTTTCGAGAAGGATGTTGAGGTGTCTAAAGTAACATCTGCACCGGTTAGAAACATTCAGGTCACCCTGCCTACAATGCATCCTGGGTTTAACCAGACTGGATTGTGTCAGGAGCTCACATATTCTTAAAAGATCTAGACACACTCCCATTGGTGAGCTCCTCTCACAAGCGTGGCTGTGTTGGCTGGGTCATGTAGCCCCCATGCCCAGCCACTGCATGGCAAAGCAACTATTATTTGGCAGGATAGATCAGACTAAAGGGCACGGCATGGGCTAGGGAAAAAAAGGAATGATATGGTACAAGAGGATATATAGAGATGAGTGGACTTGCCAATAACTGGTACCAGCGGTCTCAAGATTGGCCACTCCTGAGGAGATGCTACTTGGCAGTTGGAGGCAGTCGCCCACCAGCAATAATGGAGGGCAGAGGAGCGATGCTCGCATCCATAAGCAGAGCACCGGGCAGCTAAACACAACAATTTGGCACAGTAGGGGTCACAGCTGGTGCATTGTCAGTCATCTCAGTCAGTCAACCATTGGCTCCTAGGTCTGTCCCGTTAACTCCTGACATTTTGCCACCGTGGCGCCCCGTGCCCCTCCCCCTTCCCCTCCGTGCCCCCCCCCCCCTCTGCCCCCGTTCAGGTTGTTCACGCTGCTGCACGTGCTCTCCTACGTGGAGTCGTCGTCGTCGGGCCAGCAGTCAAAGAGGGGTGCTGTTGGTCGAGACAACAAAGCATTCGTCCACGATGGAGACGACGATGACGCTCAGCAGCGCCGTCTCAGAGAGATTGTCTTACAGATCCCTGGACCCCCTCCTCACACGCCGCACGTGGGTCCCCTCCCCGCACACAGCACATGGACCCCTTCCACTCACGGCGCACCTGGACCCCCTCCTCACAAGCCGCAAGTGGCCCCTCTCCATGCACGCTGCTCGTGGACTCCCTCCTCGCACGCTGCTCGTGGACCCCCTCCTCGCACGCTGCTCGTGGACCCCCTCCTCGCACGCTGCTCGTGGACCCCCTACTCGCACGCTGCACGTGAATCCCTTCCTCGCATCCTCGCACGCTGCACGTGGACCCCCTACTCGCATGTCATACGTGGACCCATGCACGTCGTGGTTTATCAATGACGGTGCGGTCAGTAAAGGTGCAGCCCTGCAAGATGCTTCCCTTGTTGGAAGAGGTGGGAGTTACCCACGCTTTACCCCACCACCGCATGCGACCTGCCGATCGACCAACTGTGCTGTATCCATTTACGCAGCTGGGTGGACAGAGGCAGCGAGATTTAAGAGGCTTGCAGCGTCGCTCCAAATGCCAGGCCTAAGGATCGACCTCTAGATCGCAAGTGTGGTGACGAGTTAATTGCAGCAGGGCAGCCTCTCATTACAATGGAATGCACTCAAAAGTCCTGCTGTACAACAACGGTGGACATCACTTGTGATATCATCGGCTAAAGTAAATGTAGGGGCTTTGAAGCTGCTCCTGGCCACGGACAGAGAAGTCGCTTCTATGTAGCAGTGGTCAGATGAAGGAAACGTCCTGTTGTTGTTTGTATGTTAAATTTATTTTGCACTGCACTTAGCCAACCATGCTATCGTGGATGTAAACATCACCCACACATAGACTGTCCCGTTAACCATAGAAGTTGATCAAATCACATTATTACGCCTGATTAATTTAGAGGTCGAGCGACCCACATGGGAAATCTTGTTTTGAGAAAGGTTTCTCTACCAAACACAGAAAACGATTCCCCATATCGCTTTAATAGACTTATGGAGCTGTTAGTGAGCACCTAATAACGGCAGGCACAGCACACAAGGTGGGTGGCCAGCACCAAGTCAAACTGCATTACCGCACCATTTTATCATTTGAGGCTGAGTCGACCTAGGGGAGGCCCAGAACCGGTTTAGATAATCACCACTATTGTTGGTGGCCATGAGTGGAAGTGAAACTAGCGTCCCAAGGCTCAAATACTTGTGCAGGGCTATGAACACGAGTTTTATTTCACGTTCACTGATGGTCAGATATATATGCCAACATATATTTATAGATATTTTATAATACTCTTTGGTTCTTTCGGTAAAGTCACGTAGGTATAAAATTAAATAAATCACGACGTTTCTATTGCAACACAAGCAATCATCATCAGGTGGGAAACCCAACAGCAAGAAGTTTTTTCTACTGAAGTGGGAGAGAGATGCCATGGTAAGAGGTTTCTAGGTAAGAACGGAGGGCAGGGCAAGGGGGGGGGGGAAGAGGGGGTGTGTGGGCTAGGGGGAGGGGATCGTTGCGTGGACGCTAGATTGATATGTATAATGTGGTTTATTTACAGAGATGTAGAGTTACATTGAGACTGTGTGGATAAATAAAACAAGACAGAGAAGAAGCAGTCATACATCCAGAGCACCACGTTCAGATAGTTTCCCCAAAATATTGTATTGGAGATGTGAATCCATAATTTTAATGCTAAGGCAATGTTTCGCTGCTATTTGCCGCTGAGAAGATGTTATCTCCCTCGATCGGTACACAGGAGGTCATGCTGGACCCTGGCGGTGCCTCTGTTATACTTTTGGAGTTGGCGTGTGCTCTCGCTGTGGTGGTCGGAGCTTGGGTTTTTATCCGGGTTCCTTGGTTCAGATGATTAGACTGCTGTTATAAATTCTCACGTGTGGTGATATCAGCTACTGCGATCATCAGCTATCATTACGTGTGACCAGCTCGCCTATGAACAAGAGCTAAGAGCACAGTTGAGTTTAACTGGTAAATAAAACTGTGAATTCCCTTGCACCTTCTGAGGACGGTAGTGTCTTGGTCAACAGGTCACTTACCAAACGCTTAACGATCGATCCAAACCTTTTAGGTCCACGCTTCGCTGGGCGCGTATAGTGGTTACGCACACGTAAAGCTCTGTGTCTTTCTGGTGGATGCGTTGTCGGGCTGGTCCCATGGTGTCTGAAACGTGGAACAGCACGAAGGCGTTGGTGGTGAGCGGTAAAACGTGCACTCCTCCCCCATCACCCCCAGATTAATGTAGGTTACACTCCTCTGCTTGACAATAAATCCCAAAGGTTATTTTTAGTTTATAACGTCGCGATTTATAGCTTTTGTTAAACTTGACAAGATTACGTTTTAGTCCATGGCAATGAGAATAGAGTTCGTTTGTAGGAGAACATATTTGCACGATGCTATTTAAGTAAATTAACATACAATGTGGTAACACGGCACGTACTGATTATATGCACTTTATTGCCTATTGTTTTTTACTTTGCACAAATATAGTTTACTGAACTTTTGCAAGCCGTTATCAGTCATGTATTCTCGACTGCTTGCATATAGATAGTGGCGCAGCCCTGCAATGAATCACCCCTCCAGGCGATTGAGACAGCCTGCCACCTACAGATTGCGCAACAGCGCCCCACACGACTTCCAGCCGTTTGAACTCGGTCGTTGGTGTAATTTGCATTCTTATCTGGAGTAAACCAACCTCCAAATCTACATATCGCTGGGTTCACAGTTTAGCGCGCTAATCAATACTGCACCACTCACTTTAGCATTGCCACATCCAAATAAATAAATGCGTATGCACCAACCGCTTGAAATAATGCCACATCGCATAGTCGTCGTGTCGACAATTAGAGAGGTAGCCAGGTTGCTCAAAGATCAGCGCTGGACTGGTACCATTGAGAAGCTGGGTTCAACCCCGGCTACTGAAACTAAACTTTTATTTTTATTTTACCAGGTAAAGTCCACTAAGATATATACAGCTTTTTTTAAAATAAGCGACATGGCCACAAATAATAGCTCAACGAAGTGGATCATTAATCACGTGTACATTTGTAGCAGCAGTCAAATACTCTTAACGCACTTTTATTCCAAATATGGAGAACAATCCCAGCGACCACGAAGAGAAAGAGGCATGCAATCTCCAAACAGGCATAGCATACAACAGGCATAGCAGGCGAGGTAGTTAACATCTCCTAGTCACCGTGGCACCCTGCCTGTGACTGGCAGGGCTCTCCCGGTATAGTTAGCTGATGGCCTCAGCCCGGTCACCAACGATTCAAAGACGGATTGTAAAAAAACAAATTAATTGGTATTGGTTCCCACGTGACCACTTGATTTGATTTGCTCTGACGGATGGTGGTGAGTATATCTGAATATTGCCTTTATACTCAAACCATCTAACCCAAAGTAAACAGACAGTCCTCGACTTGCGAGTGTCCGACTTACGAACGCCCGCTTCCATGAAATATATAAAATAAGAAAAATATTGATTTAAAATGCGAACTTGCAATTGCAAACTGAACTGCCGGCTTACGAACCGTTCGAATTTCGAACAGGTCTCAGGAACGAACTAGGTTCGTAACCCGAATACTGCCCAGAAATAACTTCTGCTCAATAGGTTTGTGGTCATATATAGTTACTAATTATTGTTAACATGGGGATAGTACATTTGTGTGATGTAGGTGCTGGATGTGGTCATAGCTGGGATCCTATCCTTTTCTATATTTATAGAGCACCTTTGGTCAAGGCACGCTTTCCAACATTTAAAAGCTGTAACAAAAACAAAGTGATTTATATGGCAAGGGCAGTGCAAGGGCCGAGGAATGAGTGTCCCGAACAGAGGACATGTGGCTTCATGCAAGAGATATAGGGAAGGAACGGAACAAAATGGAACGGTAAAAAGGGAAGAGGAAGGGGATGGGCTATTAAAAAGAGGTGAGGCCTTCAGAGAGGAATGGAAGAAGGTTATGGAGGTGGCCTGCTTCATGTTCAAGTATCTCTCTATTTACAAAGTTCGATTTTACGATATTTCACGTTCATGCAATTGACAAATTACGTGTTCTAATGCTGTACTGTGCTGTGTGATTGTCACGCGGCCCCCATGGTGTCAGCCAGCGCTGGTCTCAGACCCTCGGTACCCACTATATCTGTTTACCTGCTATGAAGTAGGAGCATTGCTCGAAACGTCGACAATTATATACATGTCCTTTCAATGCATTGTTGTTAACGAGTGTGTTGTAGAGGAGGTTAATTGACCATACTTCACCACGCTGACCAAACCGGGTTGGTGGAGGTAGGTGAACATTGTATAAACGTGGAGAGGAAGGAAAGTACGGTACAATATTTGAATTCATACGCACACAGTGGGGAGCACAGGCGTTGCCTCTGCCAGTGATCTCAGTCAACCCACCGCTCCTGGGTCTGTCCCGTGAACTCCTCCTGCACCCAGCTGGCACAGCAGTCAACCCATAGCACCTGGGCCTGTCCTGGGACTCCTACCAGTAGCAAGCCTCCCACACTGCAAGTCGACTCAAAGTGCACTTAGCCTGTGACAAGCGCCGTGGTGCCGTCACCACCACTTAATGGCGGATGGCAGCTGTTGTTAATGCACGGTGGAACAGAGTTCAGCTTCCAATGAGTAGGATGGTACGGTGTATGTGTGTATAAAGCAGCAGCACTGGAGAGACAAAGGTGGCCGGGTGTGGTGGTACCGGGTTTTATCGGTACTTCTTGCTAACAGCACTTGTCCCAACAGCCTCATAGAGGCTATACATGAGTCTTTGTCTTTGCAGTGGTTTGTGCACTGCGCCACGGTCTCTGTGACCTTTATTGCACTGAGGTCCAGGTCGTTATAGGTCCAGCCTTGACGAACGCCTTTCAACGTATTGCATGCTTCTCCAAATTATAAGACGAATCCAAAAACATACATATTTGGCCTCACACAAGACAAAGATCGCCCGTATAGCCTGAACAGACTGTTGGGGAAAGTGCTGTAAGCGAGCACCAATGAAGGCTGACACAGCACACGAGGGTTGGGTGGCCAGAACCACGCCCGGACGCCTTTATCTCTACAGTGGCCATGTTAACACATTACACCGTACCGGGTAATAATGTGAGGCTGAGTCGAAGTTAGGGGAGGCCGTGAGCAGGAATCGAACTCGGGTCACCAAGTTCGTAGCGCCGAACGCTGCTCTTCACAATAACAAAAAGTCGCCATTCGCCACTAAGTGGTGGTGACGTTACCATGACACTTGTGCCAGGCGATGTGCACTTTGAGGCCACGTGAATTGTCGAAGACCCTCTAACAGTAGGTCACAGGACAGACCCAGGTGCCATGGGTTGACTGAGATGACTGGCAGATGCACCACCTGTGCCTCCTATTGTGCCAACTTCCTGTATTTTTTTCGACCCGGTTATCCGCTCATTGTTGTGAGCGTCGCTCCTCTGCCCTCCGCTGTTGTTGGAGGACGATTGCCTCAAACTTCCCAATAGCGTCTTCTAGGTGCACGTATCCTGGCACTGCACAGTAGCATCCTTAACGAGCCTCCTCGCTCACTCTACACGAAGCTGCGGGTCGTGCTCTTACATGTGGACGTCTCCTGGATTATAACTTTTGCTTTAAAATGCACAAGCTAAATGTGCGTCTCAGAATCGGTAGACCGCGGTAGAATGGAGAAGGATGTTGGAGTGGTGGTGCCGCGCCTGGCACATTAAAATAACAACCCGCCGAGCCGAGTTAGATAGCAAGACACGGCTAACATCTGCAGTGGCGAAGTGATGACACCTTGGATGAAGGTGAATCATTCCAAAAGCACGATTAATGATGATCCGTACCTCGAGATTCCTGGCTGGCTGCTGGCTGGGCGCCTCTCCACTCCAACCACAATTACTCCACTGTTAGTGGCTGATGTAGGCCGTTGCTACAGAAACTAGCTGGATAACATAACTGGCTATGCGGGATTATTTGTCGAACAAATGAAATTAAACGGCTTAAACGGAAGTCCGGCAGACGTCTAATAATAGTAATAATTATAATCATTATTAATTGGCATAGATAGCGACACCGAAAAGATGGAAATAACGAATAGAGAAGACTGACCACGGCTCATTTAAAATCGCTCTAACTTTTAAATGTGCACCTATCAACGTAATTATTTTGCCAAGATGCTTATTTCCTAGATGTGCGTGTATGTATATCTATAACCTCAGTCTTTGCGTTTTATTATCAGAATCAGAATCTTTAGTTATCCTGGAGAAATATGATAAGCTATGAAGATATTTTTCAGAGATGTCCAGTAGGGATGGGTCAGAAACTTAAACGATAGGAGTAAGCAAATCACTCAAGATAAATGTATCAATAAATGAAAAACTAAAAAAAGCTATTTAATTTACCAGGTAAGGCCCACTGACTTATTAGCTATTTTCAGAATAGACTTGGCCACAAATGATAGCTCCACAAAGTGGCTTATTGTGTGGACATTGTATTGCAGGCAGACACTACACGCACATTGTTGATTCTGAATGAGGAGGGAAAAACCAGAGGACCCGAAAAAAAATGCACGCGACCACGGGGCGAGAGAGTGAGACATAAACTCAAAATATACTGAAGGTCACGGGACAGACCCAGGGGCCATGGGCTGACTGAATTAGATGACTGGCAGATGTACCACCTGTGCCCCCTACTGTCAACTTAACGCATTACATCCGCCCGGCGCTCCGCTCGATGGAGTCGGGATCTAACCCACGAACCTCGTGCAGATTACTGTTCGTGCTCCGAGTGCAGGAGGACTAAGAGACGAGTCTGAACACGGACAGCTGTCGTTTGCTTGCGTGGCTGAGCTTCGTGACCTGCGAGACGAATCCACAGCCTGCCGCGTGTGTGGTGATTCATAGGCGATTCGTCATCCCACTTGCCAGGCCGTCAGCGCTCCGCAGGGCTGAGGGACCCGCGGGGAGAACGGGATGATGGGGAAATATGGAACCGATTAATTTGTTTTTGTTGCTTTCTTATTTATCCATACGAGTCGCACTGAACCGTGGGGAATTTTTAGCTGCGAAGCAACTGTGTACCGCATAGTAAAGTTTTTTTTGGATTATTTCGCGTAAATATAAATGTGTCGTTAACCCACCACCACCCGACACAGCTAATCAGCAAGGTTTGTCACCTAAACAAAACGTGCCAATTACTATGGGCAGCCACCCCGCTAAGGCGGTCACAGTAGGACGATTGGGATCGGTAAGAGCAGTGTTCTTCATTTCAAGGCCCACGGGCCAATGGCGGCCCCAGGTGGCCTTCAGTGTGACCCCTGACAGCACATGGATATGAAAACACCCCTTGCAGGTGAGGCGGTGTGGCGGCTCTCAGACTGATGTCATATCGGCTGAAGTAGCCTCCCTCTGAAAATGAGTGAAGAACACTGTTTTTGGATCAGGAGGAGGTGGTGGCAGAACCTTCGAGAAACCTTTGAGAAGGGACATGGACCACGGGGGCCCTGGGTGACTGTGCAACTCGCCCTCTCACCTATACTCACCGTTGTCCTTCACCAACGTAGTTAGGAATGGTCAAAGTCCAACACGCTCCCCACATACCCCCGACCGCGATTGCGGAATTAAACAACGATGAGGCAATTAAGGATTGCCCCTTGCTGTGGCTGAACGCTATCGCGGGATGAATGTCAAGGCAGGTGCGCGGACTTCATCCCAATCGATACACTTTGTGAGCTTTGCAATTGCAGGGATAATCAAATCACGTTCCTCTAATCACCTCGATAAGGCTTCTCACCGAGCCAGGTTGTTTATAAGTCAACATCCCCTTATCCATTCACGTTCACGTGAGACGAATTGAGTTCACATTCTACTGGGGGTATGTGCGTGCGCATGTCTGTATGCATTTGGAGCCGCGGAACAGTGAACACGAGTTCGATTTCCGCTCACCTCCAATATCGGGTGACGAATATCTGAACCCGTACTGGGCCTCCCCTATGTCGACTCGGACTAAAACGAGTATCGGGTGCGGTGTGTAAAACATCAGCACTGGTGAGACAAAGGCGGCCGGATGTGGTGTTGCTCGTGCCAGCCTTCACCCATACAACCTTCAACAGTCTGTTGAAGCTTGTATGGGAGAACGTTGTCTTGCGTGTGTCTCTCTCTCTGTCTCCCGCCATATTGTGTGTCTCTCGCGTTATGCTCTCACAATCTGCCTTTAACTTCTCATCAATTCACTGCCGTTCACCAATTTCTGCACGAGTGCCTATCACATCAAAATCCGAATATTTATGTATATTGCAGGAGGAATCCGATGAGCTATGAAGCTCTTTTTCACAGATGTCCATTAGGGTAGGTCAAAGCGTTACATCAACAAACAATACAAAACACGATAGGAGTGCAAAGTATAGGAAAGGTAAACAAATCACTACAAAAAAATTGAAAGGAAAATAAACAATATTTAATTTACCAGGTAAAGCCCATTGAAGTATTAGCTTCTTTTTTCAGAAGCAACCTGGCCACAAATTATAGCTTCACGAAGTTGGTTTATCATGTGGAAATGAAAAGCAGCCAAATGTATAGCAGCCAAATTATCTTAATAATCTAAACGCATGTTTAAATATCCATCCCCATGCGCTTCTGCCACCGTCTGAAACGTTTTTCCTTCCGATATTATGAAGCCACTGAAGCTATGCACTTTTAAATCATAGATTAGATTAAAATCGAATTTCTTTAGAACGGCTTTTTTTCCTTTGCCAGTACCAAAATATGAGAATAGGTTTTCCCCTTTATCTGGCAACAAAACAAGTGTTAAGATTTTGATTTAAAGCTTTCGTGACTGCAGGGATTAATATTCTTGGTTCTTTCGGTAAAGTCACGTAGAAGGGAAACAATAAAAGAATAAAAATATAAAACAATCATCATGATGATAATTGCTTGTGTTACAGTCGAAACGTCTTGAGAATTTTATTGTTTTATATTTTTATAATTTGATTGTTTCCCTTCTACGTGACTTTACCGAAAGAACCAAGAATATGAATCCCTGCAGTCACGAAAGCTTTAAATCAAAAAGAATATAGGTGTTAAGATGTTAAAACACCAAAGTGAAACCTTTAACAAGGAATCTTGTCTGCATTAACACTGTTTGAGACTAGGCTCCAAAGAAAGCTGTCTCTGGTGTGGACCAACCAGTTTCAAAGACAATGCATATAATATATTCTTGGTTCTTTCGGTAGTTTGTTGTCCTTCCTCCGCACCTCCGATTAGCACGGTTGGCTACGTACGGTGCCAAAGAAGATCAACAAACACCTAATTATGTTGTATATTTCCCAATATTTTTAAGTCTTGCTGTTAAAATCTATCTTTTTAAAGGGCTGCCCTTGTCAGCATCGCCTATGATCGTTGTATTTCACCTGCTCTGAATAAAGATGCCATCTGTGAATGTTTCACCTGAGCCGAGTCACAATTCCCACTCTGTGTTTATTATGTTTCACAGAGATGGCCTTGAGGCAGGGAAACACCATTTCCTTTTACATTGCTAGATACATCACCCCAAAGGAGTCCCGGCGGCGATGCTGCTATCGGGCGCACAGTCACAGAGTGGGAACTCCTCAGCAGGCGATGAGTCACGAGGAGCATCTTGATGAGCACGACCCTTGCTCTGCAGAGGGACGGTCTTCTTGCTGAAATAGCCTCACGCAGTGGGTTCGTGATGTTGATGGATACCGGTCTGCCCTGCAATAAACATTACCACGATGACTGTGTCCATATGTAACATCGTACATATGAGAGAAAACCGGGTGGTGGCGGCTTCGCACGTCCCCGGTAATCCAGCACTATAGAGGCAGCAGGGAGGGTTGGTGGATCACCCACAGATGATGTCGTGAAACTCCCTTCCCGTGGGCTTCGAGGAAGTGCCTTACCCTGGCTCGTCAGGAGAGGGCGATACATCAAGTGGACTAATCGCCATCTGTTTCAATCTGAACCGGGATTGAACGTTGCCTCGTGCAACACGTGGGTTTTCACCAGGTTATTGGGTTTGCTCCCACTTGCGTATAATGATAAACACAGCTGATCATTTATTGGCTATGAACAACTTAAAATAAAAACTCAATGTAGCATCAGCAAGCCCCTCCTTAAAATGAGTCTTTCCACTCAATGTGGCTTTCCTGGATATAAGTAAATATTGATTACGAGGAAATTTAAAGTGGATTAACTGCTAATTCCTGTGGATTACGAGCTAATTGTAGATGAGTATTATTAGTAGTGTAATGCTTTGTGCTGACTGTTATTAAACCACTGTTGTCTGCACTCCTTCAATGGAGGAGGAATAACACTACACAAATTCTCTCCTGCAGTCCTCTCGTGGCTAGCAGACCTTGACATTGGCATCCAGTTCCTGAGCTCCCGAGCCGATTGCTGCCATATGCAAGAGTAGACGAGAATCAGATTCGCGTGATGACTCATCACCTGTTCTGGTTGCCTCGCTGTGCCCTGTGCACCCGATAGGAGCATTGTCGGGACTAATCTAACTGACTCACTATTTTTTTTATTTTATCTGGTAAGTCCCATTAAGCTGTACAGCTCTTTTTATAAATGAGCTGACCACAAATTATAGCACAACGAAGTAACTTATCACGTGCGAATTTATAGCAGCCAAATACTCTAAAGGCATATTGATTCTAAATGTGGAGGGAAAAATTGGAGGACCCGGAGAAAAATCCACTCGACCACAGGGAGAAAGACATGCAAACTCCAAATATGCAGCAGGCGTCACAGTCGGGATCAAACCCACGGTCTTCTGTATACCAATCGAGGGAGTTAACATCTTGTCACCGTGGCCCCCCTCAGGTAAATCTCAGTTTCTCGCATTACGAGGAGGCACGACGATTTCACGGCCTCGACGGTATTTTTTTCATATAAATACATTTTGTGGTGAAATTAGTTCAGAATCAGAATCTTTATTTATCCTGGAGAAATCCGATGAGCTCTCAAGCTCTTTTTCAAAGGTGTCCCAAAGGGGCCAGTCAAAAAGTTACAACAATGCAAAAACACGAATAGGAGTGCAAAGTAGAGGAAAGGTAAGCAAAGCACCAAGAATGAATATATAACATAGATAAAGTATACAAGTTCATATTTCAAAAGTATATAAATTTCCAAGCTCGGTTTAAACAACAGCAAGGAAAGTGCCAGACGTTGCACATTAAAATATAACTTTACATTGTAAGAAGAAAAAGACCACGCGCCTTGACAAAGGAATTAGCATATAATTTAGCATTGAAATGGCTCATTGAAATAGCTAAGATAAAGTATACACATCCGCAGAGGTACCCCTTGACAAAGGAATTAGCGCTGGAGTGGAAGAAGCCACGCTTAGATCACGACCTTTAAGCTGTGTGAGAAGAAAAAGGACAAGTGCCTTGACAAAGGAATTACCATATAATTTAGCATTGAAATGGCTCATTGAAATAGCTAAGTTAAAGTATACACATCCGCAGAGGTACCCTTTGACAAAGGGATTAGCATCGAATTTAGCATTGAAATAGCTGAGTGATTAGCTTGTAACTGCTCGCAGAAATAGCTATGTTATGGAGAAATTTGAATCAGACGCTATCCAGACTTCCACCCTCAGACCTTCCCTGTGGAAGAGATATGTGGATGACACTTTTGTCATTTGGCCACATGGCCTCCCAGCTCTGAACCTTTTCCTACACCACATCAATTCCAGACATCCCGCCATCAAATTCACCATGGAAGTGAAGAAAGATGGCAAGCTACCATTCTTAGATGTTCTGTTTGAGAGTAGACCTGATGGCTCATTGGGGCATTCTGTCTACAGGAAACCCACCCACACAGATTCCTACTTGAAACCTGATTCCCACCACCACCCAGCCCAAAATAATTATCTCATCAAAACTTTATACCATAGGGCTCATTGCATTTTGGACCAACACCACCTGACCAGTGAATTAAAACATGTACACCTGGCCCTCAAAAGGAATGGTTACTCTGACCGTACCATCCGCCAAGCTGTCTCTCCCTCCATACAGAAACAACCACTTGATACTCCGGTCAAAACCATCACACTTCCATATATAGCAGGCGTTACTAAAAAGATTTCCAAAATTCTAAACAAACACAAGATCCAGGTCCGGTTAAATACAGTACACAAAATTCGTGATCTGATCCCATCCGTGAAGGATGTCATTCCTGATTTACAGTACCCCGGGTTTACAAATTGAGTTGTACCTGCGGTGATTGCTACATCGGTGAGACAAAGCGACATGTCTCTGACCAAATTCGCGAGCACAAATCAGATTTGAAACACGGCAAAACGAATTCTTCTGCCGTGGCTGATCAATGTTACAACGCTGTGGGGGATCACGATATAATTTTCTCCGATACCAAGGTTCTTTGCAAACCCACGGGCTTTTATCAGAGATTTGTTCATGAAGAAATTCAGATCTACAAACGCAGACACAATTTCAACCGAGAGGATGGTTTCAAATTAAGCATCCATTGGAAAGATGTTCTAAATCGAACTAAACATTAAACTAATTTCAATGGTACAGTATATTTTTCAAGTAGTGGTACCCCAAACTTTCGCAGCTCTTATAAATTCCCCCTTTTCACACCGTCAATAGGTAAACTCCCCCCTCCCCCCTTCCCCCCCCGCGCAAAACTGCGAGTCCACCGGCACGTACACCACCTCTTTCCTAAAATCCGACAATCAAATGCTAACTTTTTATGCTAATTTCTTTGTCAGAACACCTTGTTTGCTCGCACACAGGTCCGATGTCTGAGCGTGGTTGTGTTTCGCTAAATTCTCCTGTTTGATGAGTACTAGGTGCCTCGGTGAACGTATATGCTCTAACTTTAACGTAGCTATTTCTGTGACCAGTTACAAGCTAATCACTCAGCCATTTCAATGCTAAATTCGATGCTAATTCCTTTGTCAAGGGGTACCTCTGCGGATGTGTATACTTTAACTTAGCTATTTCAATGAGCCATTTCAATGCTAAATTATATGCCAATTCCTTTGTCAAGGCACTTGGCCTTTTCCTTCTCACACAGCTTAAAGATCGCGATCTAAGCGTGGCTTCTTCCACTCCAACGCTAATTCCTTTGTCAAGGGGTACCTCTGCGGATGTGTATACTTTAACTTAGCTATTTCAATGAGCCATTTCAATGCTAAATGATATGCTAATTCCTTTGTCAAGGCGCGTGGTCTTTTTCTTCTCACACAGCTTAAAGGTCGTGATCTAAGCGTGGCTTCTTCCACTCCAGCGCTGTCCTCCAGACAGTCTCGTCCCTTCACCTGATGAAGGCCGCTTGTGTTGTGGCCGAAACGTCGTGATTTTTTGTTATTTTATTTTCACCTACGTGACTTTACCCAATAGAACCAAAGAGTATGGATCCTAGCAGTCACGAAAGCTTTAAATCTATAATTTACATTGTAACTTTTAAGACTATAGTTATAGATTGAACAAAGATAATGACTTTTTACTGGAATGGGGAATGCAGCAGCAGTTACACCCGAGGCAGCAATGAGAGGCGCACCGGCAATCTCGTCAATCCGCTGCTGGATCCAATGCTCGCTTAGTGACGAGCAAGAGAGCGCAACGCTAACGTCAGTGGTGAGTACTTGAACGGCCGGTCCCTGAGGCACCGACCCCTTTACCGAACCGTGGCAAAGTAAAGAACACAGTAACACTCATGGAGAGAGGGCTTTATCCGGAATGGCATCTACAAAGAGGCTACGAATTCTCCGATCGATGTTCACAGGTGTGCGTTGTACCGCGTGTGGGGAGCGGTGGCACATCGGTTATCGAGCAGATGCTCTGAATGGATGGCATTGCTGATAGAATGTCACTTTGCTGACTTCTCTGTATCTTGTTTTATTCATCCATATAGTCTCAATTTAACTCTGCATCTCTGTAAATGAACAACATTATTAATATTTATCAATATATATAGGCATACATATGGCCATAAATTAACATGGACTAAAACTCATATTCATTTGAAAATAGTGTATTTTGCGCTAAGATCCTGGCGACCCGAGTTCGATTATGTGAACCGGTCCTGGGCCTCTTCTAGGTCGACTCAGCCTCAAATGAGTACCTGGTGCGATGTGTAAACATCGCCACTCGGGAGAGACAAAGGCGGCCGGGGGTGGTGCTGGCCACCCAACCCCACGTGCCGTGCTGGCCTTCATAGGCGGTGCTCCGTAACAGCACTTGCCCCAACGGTCTGTTAAGCCTACGCGGGGGATCTTTTATTTGTTGTACCGCATGAATGTTGCGCCCCACGTGCCTGGAGCGAGCGAGCTTCCTGAGGAACTGGGCAGGCGAAACGTCGCGCATTGGCACGATGCGCCACGCATTTTCCAACCCGAGAGCTCATCAGATAGTCGTGCAGCTACCAAACACACCGATTGCATGCCAGGCTAGGTGTTCCCTCGACTTAAACATCTTACAATCCAGTCTCACATCGCCTTGATGCAAGAAGACATCTAAAGTGGGCCCTGGTCATTCATAAAACCCGTATTGGCAAATCTGTGTTGCACTTAGCTAATTCATTAACCCAAGAAACATAAGACGTGCATCAAATTTCCATTTAACTCTTCCTCAAACAAAAATATGAATAGGTGACCAAGCCTTTGACGTTGCAGACTATAACTGTTGTACATTTAACTAATTTTGCATAGTACGGAGCCAAACGTTATAATCGGAGTTGCTGGACACAAAAGAAATTGCAGATGTGATTTGTATCCTTGATCCTTGCCCCTCATGCATCGATAGTTCAATGTTCATGTGCAGTGTGTTGTTGTTTTGGTGAAGTCTGGGACTATTCTTCTTTGGTTCTTTCGGTAAAGTCACGTAGAATGAGAATAAAATAATAAATTGATAAAATACAATAACACAATAATATTCTCACGACGTTTCGGCCACAACACATCGGCCTTCTGATGAGAATATTATTGCGTCATTTTATTTTATCAATTTATTATTTTATTCTCATTCTACGTGACTTTACCGAAAGAACCAAAGAAGATGAATCATTGCAGTCATGAAAGCTTTAAATCGAAATCTGGGACTATTGTTTTTTGTTTTGCTGCCTTGCCCCAAGAATGCATTCAGTGTTGCAAATTTGGACTTCATAATTTGTTTGGTTATGTATTTATGTTTTGTGACTTTCTTACCTTTTCTATATTTTGCACGATTTTCCTTAAGACCAAAACAGGTGAATTTATACACAATGCTTGCTGCCGCCTGATGATGCTAGTTCTGAGCGTTGCTCCTCCAACCTCTGCTGTTGTTAGAGGGTGACGGCCTCCAACTGCCCAATAGACTCACAGTGCACCTACCCTGGCACTGCCCAGTAGCGTCCTTCACGAGCCTGCTCCTCTGCCTCCTCTACAGAGGCCGACCTATGCTGTGTAGCAAACAAAGACAAAGATCCCCGCTGAAGCCTTAACAGCACCATTCCCAGCCGCCTTTGTCTCCTCAGTGGCGAAGCTTACTACAAACCGCACTAGGTACTCATTTAAGGCTAAGTCGACCAAGGGGAGGCCCGGGACCGGTTCAGATAACCATCGCAGGTGTTGACCGTGAACGGGAATCGAACCTGGATTGCCGGGTTTGTATCACAGCACGTTAACCATAGCACTACCGCAACCTGAAATGTGTAGCACCGTAGGCTGTAATGTATGAATTGTTTATCCTGACGCAAACATGAGGATATAATCTGTTAGCGGAGATTAGAGTATGTAGTCTTCCATATTCAACGCGCCCCTGTGTTACAACTTGCCCAATAATCTAACGGAGATAGACCCCACATCGAAGTTCTGTGTGGAAGCCACTGTCCCCGCAATATCCCCATGCACCCGCGCAATGCAATAATCCACGAGCTTACATTCCAACGTTCAAAGTCCACTCTATTTGTCCTCCACGGGGATTTCTAGATTTTCTCAACTCATCCCCCATTTCAAGACGAGAGTCTGTGTAATATCGGCAGTTCACCAACACTGATTCAAGGGAGCCCGATGCTGCTGACGAGGCACCATACGTCATAAGCGGTCAAGACGTTTTGGTGTCTTCATTTATTAAGGAGCATAAACCATGGCTTAAAGCTTTCGTGACTGCAGGAATCCATACTTTTTGGTTATTTCGGTAAAAGTT
The DNA here is from genome assembly GCF_048934315.1 of Petromyzon marinus. Classification (NCBI taxonomy): domain Eukaryota; kingdom Metazoa; phylum Chordata; class Hyperoartia; order Petromyzontiformes; family Petromyzontidae; genus Petromyzon; species Petromyzon marinus. The sequence continues at coordinate 12,817,094 of NC_133728.1, read as the reverse complement.
ACGTAGGTATGGCCCGCTGGTTCTTCAGTTCCATTGCTGGATTATTTTTTTCTGTCTGAGAATGACCGATTGTGTTGCAATCGAAACGTCGTGATATATAATTTTTATTTTTTTATTTTTATACCTACGTTCCTTTTCGAAAGAACCAAAGAGTATCTTTTGGTAAAGTCACGCAGAACAAAATTATAAAACAAAAAACTATGACGTTTCGATCGCAACATAAGCAATCGTCATCAGGAGGAAAAAGGAGGGGGAAAGCTGCTGAGGCAGACTTTTTATAGGTTTGAAATGGGTGTAGCCCAAGGGTCACAAAAAGTGGGCGGGGCTAGTGATGTTAAATGAGAAATTTGCATGTTAATGTAAGATGGGAGGGCGACTTCCACGCCGAGGGCACAGAGGTGGCTATTGTAATGTGAGAGATTAGCATGTTAATGTAAGATTGCAAAGCCGCCGCGATGTCGAGGACGTGAGCGATGGTGGCTGTGTTAGTGTGAGACATTTAACCTATTAATGTAAAATCAGAAAGTCGAAAATAACAACTAACATCGGAAGGTAGGATGGAAACATCACAGCCAGTTATGACTTGAACTGGTTAATAACGTCCTTCAAATGATTGCTCAGTTTGTACCCATATTCTCGGTTGAAATTGTGTCTGTGTCTATATATCTGGATGGCTTCATGAACGAATCTTTGGTGATAGCCGGTGGGTTTGCAAAGTACTTTCGTTTTGGATAAATCAATTTCGTGTGAGCTCATCGCATTTAAACAGTGATCAGCCACAGCCGAGGTATTGGTCCTACCATGTTTCAGATCTGCCTTATGTTCCCGAACACGGTCCAAGACATGTCGCTTAGTTTCCCCAATGTAACTACTGCCACAGACACAGCTTAGTTTGTAGACGCCGGGGTATTGCATGTCAGAGATCACATCCTTCGCAGATTATGAATGATTTTGGAAATATTTTTGGTGACCCCTGCTATGTATGGCAAGGTGACGGTATTGATTGGGTCCTCAGATGGTTCTTTCTCAGCGGTTGGGGTGATAGCTTTAAGCATTGTGTAGTCTGAATATCCATTCATCTTGAGAGCTTGGTGTACGTGTTCCAGTTCACTGGCTAGGAGATGATGGTCGGAAATACATCGAGCTCTATGGTGTAGAGTTTTGATGAGGGAATTCTTCTGGGATGGATGGTGGTGGGAGTCAGGTTTTAGGTAGGCATCCATATGGGTGGCTTTCCTGTAGACAGTCTTCCATTGAGCCATCTGGTCTCTTTTCGATTAAAACATCCAAGAATGGTAACTTGCCATCCTTTTCCACCTCCATGGTGAATTTGATGGCTGGGTGTATGGAATTGGTTGAGGAACTGGTTCAGAGCTGGTCGGTCACATGGCCAGATGATGAACATGTCATCTGCGTACCTCTTCCACAAGGACGGACATACAGTGCATGCCTGTATGGCATCTGTCACAAATTTTTCCGTGAAAACATCAGCTACAACAAAGTTCGAGGTTGACACGATTGTTATCATTCAGAGTAACAGTCCAATTTCCGACAGCCTAAAATCGGTTCTAGCCAAAGGGTTGAATTTTGCAGTCACCCCTAAACACATCCCAGTTGATGATATAATTGCCCAGGTCTAAGGAGACCTTAAGGGTTTGGGACATATTACTGCAGACGTGGCAAGATCGGAAATCGCTGCAATCCTTAAAAACGCTAAGTCACCTACTAGCAACATCGGTAAGGATGAGCACTTTGAGCTTTCTCAATTCAAAAAGATAGAGCACATCGTCATTCTCTCAGCTGACAAGGGCAATCCCACAGACATCATGGACAAAACCACATACAAGAACAAAATTCAGGACCTACTTAATGATGGTAGCTATACAAAAATCAATAGAGATCCCACCAACTGCCTCGTTAAAAAAAAATAATATCATCACTGATTCGACATCTTTAATCGAACCAACCAAGCGGTTTTCCTTAAAACCCTCTGCTGCTAGATCACCCAGATTGTGAACGATTCGTTCATGAAGCCATCCAGGTAAAGTGGTACCTCGGTATACGTCGTTAATTCGTTCCAGAAGGTAATTTAGACACTAATTACTAAAATGCATACAGAAGCAACGTGACCGCGTTGCTGCCAGCTGCGCTGGTCACGTGGCATGCCTCAACCACGCACGCGCGCGCGCGCCTCGACCCGGGGCTTCACCCTCCATGGGGGCAGCCCCCCACGCCCCCCGCCCCTCTCCCCAACGCCGCCCCCGCCCCTCTCCCCCCGCTCCTCTCCCCCACGCCCCCCGCTCCTATCTGCCACGCCCCCTGCCCATCTCCCCCATGCCCCCCGCTCCTCTCCCCCACGTCCCCCGCCTCTCTCCCCTCTCCCCCACGCCATCCCGCCCCTCTCGCTTTGTTTCAGTCGTGAACGGGGCATACGCGGGTACTGTACGCGGTGACTCATCCGGACCCATACAAGTTCTAGCAAGTGTGTCGTATCACAAGCAAGACGTCGTATCCCAAGACATTTTTTCTCGTAAAAACACGATATATACCAATTTCGACGTATTCCAAAGCGGTCGTATACCGAGGTACCACTGTATATAGACACAGACACAATTTCAACCGAGAAAATGGGTACAGACTGACTAATCATTGGAAGGACGTTATTAACCAGTTCATGTCATAACTGGCCGTGATGTTTCCATCCTACCTTCCGATGTTAGTTGTTATTTTCGACTCTCTGATTTTACTTTAACAGGTTAAATGTCTCACACTAACACAGACACCGTCGCTCGCGTCCTCGTCGTGGCGGCGGCTCTGCGATCTTACATTGACATGCTAATCTCTCACATTACAATAGCCACCTCTGCACCCTTGGCGTGGAAGTCGCCCTCCGATCTTACAATAACATGCAAATTTCTCACTTTAACATCACTAGCCCCGCCCACTTCTTTATGACCCTTGGGCTACATCAGCAGGAAACGACCACAGTCAGCATGCAATGCTGTAGTAATAGCAGGATACCACCACAGTCAGCATGCAATGCTGTAGTCATAGCAGGATACCACCACAGTTAGCATCGCAATGCTGTAGTCATATCAGGATACCACCACAGTCAGGATGCAATGCTGTAATCATAGCAGGATACCACCACAGTCAGTATGCAATGCTGTAGTCATAGCAGGATATCACCATAGTCAGCATGCACTGCTATAGTCATAGCAGGATACAACCACAGTCAGAATGCAATGCTGAAGTCATAGCAGGATACCACTGCAGTCAGTATGCAATGCTGTAGTCATAGCAGGATACCACCACAGTCAGCATGCAATGCTGTAGTCATAGCAGGATACCACCAAAGTCAGCATGCAATGCTGTAGTCATAACAGGATACCACCACAGTCAGCATGCAATGCTCTAGTCATAGCAGGATACAACCACAGTCAGCATGCAATGCTTTAGTCATAGCAGGATACCACCACAGTCAGTATGCAATGCTGAAGTCATAGCAGGATACCACTGCAGTCAGTATGCAATGCTGTAGTCATAGCAGGATACCACCACAGTCAGCATGCAATGCTGTAGTCATAGCAGGATACCACCACAGTCAGTATGCAATGCTGTAGTCATAGCAGGATACCACCACAGTCAGCATGCAATGCTGTAGTCATAGCAGGATACAACCACAGTCAGCATGCAATGCTGTAGTCATAGCAGGATACCACCGCAGTCAGTATGCAATGCTGATGTCATAGCAGGATACCACTGCAGTCAGTATGCAATGCTGTAGTCATAGCAGGATACCACCACAGTCAGCATGCAATGCTGTAGTCATAGCAGGATACCATCACAGTCAGCATGAAATGCTGTAGTCATAGCAAGATACCACCACAGTGAGCATGCACTGCTATAGTCATAGCAGGATACAACCACAATCAGCATGCAATGCTCTAGTTATAGCAGGATACCACCGCAGTCAGTATGCAATGCTGTAGTCATAGCAGGATACCACCGCAGTCAGTATGCAATGCTGTAGTCATAGCAGGATACCACCGCAGTCAGTATGCAATGCTCTAGTCATAGCAGGATACCACCGCAGTCAGTATGCAATGCTGTAGTCATTGCAGGATACCACCGCAGTCAGTATGCAATGCTCTAGTCATAGCAGGATACCACCACCATCAGTATACAATGCTGAAGTCATAGCAGGATACCACCGCAGTCAGTATGCAATGCTGTAGTCATAGCAGGATACCACCGCAGTCAGTATGCAATGCTGTAGTCATTGCAGGATACCACCACAGTCAGTATGCAATGCTCTAGTCATAGCAGGATACCACCACCATCAGTATACAATGCTGAAGTCATAGCAGGATACCACCGCAGTCAGTATGCAATGCTGTAGTCATAGCAGGATACCACCGCAGTCAGTATGCAATGCTGTAGTCATAGCAGGATACCACCGCAGTCAGTATGCAATGCTCTAGTCATAGCAGGATACCACCACCATCAGTATGCAATGCTGTAGTCATAGCAGGATACCACTGCAGTCAGTATGCAATGCTGTAGTCATAGCAGGATACCACCACAGTGAGCATGCACTGCTATAGTCATAGCAGGATACCACCACAGTCAGCATGCAATGCTGTAGTCATAGCAGGATACCACCACAGTCAGCATGTAATGCTGTAGTCATAGCAGGATACCACCACAGTCAGCATACAATGCTGTAGTCATAGCAGGATACCACCACAGTCAGCATGCAATGCTTGAGTCATAGCAGGAAACGACCACAGTCAGCATGCAATGCTGTAGTAATAGCAGGATACCACCACAGTCAGCATGCAATGCTGTAGTCATAGCAGGATACCACCACAGTCAGCATGCAATGCTTGAGTCATAGCAGGAAACGACCACAGTCAGCATGCAATGCTGTAGTAATAGCAGGATACCACCACAGTCAGCATGCAATGCTGGAGTCATAGCAGTATACCACCACAGTTAGCATCGCAATGCTGTAGTCATAGCAGGATACCACCACAGTCAGGATGCAATGCTGTAATCATAGCAGGATACCACCACAGTCAGTATGCAATGCTGTAGTCATAGCAGGATACCACCACAGTCAGCTTGCAATGCTGTAGTCATAGCAGGATACCACCACAGTCAGCATGCAATGCTGTAGTCATAGCAGGATACCACCACAGTCAGCATGCAATGCTCTAGTCATAGCAGGATACAACCACAGTCAGCATGCAATGCTTTAGTCATAGCAGGATACCACCGCAGTCAGTATGCAATGCTGAAGTCATAGCAGGATACCACTGCAGTCAGTATGCAATGCTGTAGTCATAGCAGGATACCACCGCAGTCAGTATGCAATGCTGTAGTCATTGCAGGATACCACCGCAGTCAGTATGCAATGCTCTAGTCATAGCAGGATACCACCACCATCAGTATGCAATGCTGAAGTCATAGCAGGATACCACCGCAGTCAGTATGCAATGCTCTAGTCATAGCAGGATACCACCACCATCAGTATGCAATGCTGTAGTCATAGCAGGATACCACTGCAGTCAGTATGCAATGCTGTAGTCATAGCAGGATACCACCACAGTGAGCATGCACTGCTATAGTCATAGCAGGATACCACCACAGTCAGCATGCAATGCTGTAGTCATAGCAGGATACCACCACAGTCAGCATGTAATGCTGTAGTCATAGCAGGATACCACCACAGTCAGCATACAATGCTGTAGTCATAGCAGGATACCACCACAGTCAGCATGCAATGCTTGAGTCATAGCAGGAAACGACCACAGTCAGCATGCAATGCTGTAGTAATAGCAGGATACCACCACAGTCAGCATGCAATGCTGGAGTCATAGCAGTATACCACCACAGTTAGCATCGCAATGCTGTAGTCATAGCAGGATACCACCACAGTCAGGATGCAATGCTGTAATCATAGCAGGATACCACCACAGTCAGCATGCAATGCTGTAGTCATAGCAGGATACCACCACAGTTAGTATGCAATGCTGTAGTCATAGCAGGATACCACCACAGTCAGCATGTAATGCTGTAGTCATAGCAGGATACCACCACAGTCAGCATACAATGCTGTAGTCATAGCAGGATACCACCACAGTCAGCATGCAATGCTTGAGTCATAGCAGGAAACGACCACAGTCAGCATGCAATGCTGTAGTAATAGCAGGATACCACCACAGTCAGCATGCAATGCTGGAGTCATAGCAGTATACCACCACAGTTAGCATCGCAATGCTGTAGTCATAGCAGGATACCACCACAGTCAGGATGCAATGCTGTAATCATAGCAGGATACCACCACAGTCAGTATGCAATGCTGTAGTCATAGCAGGATATCACCATAGTCAGCATGCACTGCTATAGTCATAGCAGGATACAACCACAGTCAGAATGCAATGCTGAAGTCATAGCAGGATACCACTGCAGTCAGTATGCAATGCTGTAGTCATAGCAGGATACCACCACAGTCAGCTTGCAATGCTGTAGTCATAGCAGGATACCACCGCAGTCAGTATGCAATGCTCTAGTCATAGCAGGATACCACCACCATCAGTATGCAATGCTGTAGTCATAGCAGGATACCACTGCAGTCAGTATGCAATGCTGTAGTCATAGCAGGATACCACCACAGTGAGCATGCACTGCTATAGTCAAAGCAGGATACCACCACAGTCAGCATGCAATGCTGTAGTCATAGCAGGATACCACCACAGTCAGCATGTAATGCTGTAGTCATAGCAGGATACCACCACAGTCAGCATACAATGCTGTAGTCATAGCAGGATACCACCACAGTCAGCATGCAATGCTTGAGTCATAGCAGGAAACGACCACAGTCAGCATGCAATGCTGTAGTAATAGCAGGATACCACCACAGTCAGCATGCAATGCTGGAGTCATAGCAGTATACCACCACAGTTAGCATCGCAATGCTGTAGTCATAGCAGGATACCACCACAGTCAGGATGCAATGCTGTAATCATAGCAGGATACCACCACAGTCAGCATGCAATGCTGTAGTCATAGCAGGATACCACCACAGTTAGTATGCAATGCTGTAGTCATAGCAGGATACCACCACAGTCAGCATGTAATGCTGTAGTCATAGCAGGATACCACCACAGTCAGCATACAATGCTGTAGTCATAGCAGGATACCACCACAGTCAGCATGCAATGCTTGAGTCATAGCAGGAAACGACCACAGTCAGCATGCAATGCTGTAGTAATAGCAGGATACCACCACAGTCAGCATGCAATGCTGGAGTCATAGCAGTATACCACCACAGTTAGCATCGCAATGCTGTAGTCATAGCAGGATACCACCACAGTCAGGATGCAATGCTGTAATCATAGCAGGATACCACCACAGTCAGTATGCAATGCTGTAGTCATAGCAGGATATCACCATAGTCAGCATGCACTGCTATAGTCATAGCAGGATACAACCACAGTCAGAATGCAATGCTGAAGTCATAGCAGGATACCACTGCAGTCAGTATGCAATGCTGTAGTCATAGCAGGATACCACCACAGTCAGCTTGCAATGCTGTAGTCATAGCAGGATACCACCACAGTCAGCATGCAATGCTGTAGTCATAGCAGGATACCACCACAGTCAGCATGCAATGCTCTAGTCATAGCAGGATACAACCACAGTCAGCATGCAATGCTTTAGTCATAGCAGGATACCACCGCAGTCAGTATGCAATGCTGAAGTCATAGCAGGATACCACTGCAGTCAGTATGCAATGCTGTAGTCATAGCAGGATACCACCACAGTCAGCATGCAATGCTGTAGTCATAGCAGGATACCACCACAGTCAGCATGCAATGCTGTAGTCATAGCAGGATACCACCACAGTCAGCATGCAATGCTGTAGTCATAGCAGGATACAACCACAGTCAGCATGCAATGCTGTAGTCATAGCAGGATACCACCGCAGTCAGTATGCAATGCTGATGTCATAGCAGGATACCACTGCAGTCAGTATGCAATGCTGTAGTCATAGCAGGATACCACCACAGTCAGCATGCAATGCTGTAGTCATAGCAGGATACCACCACAGTTATCATGCAATGCTGTAGTCATAGCAAGATACCACCACAGTGAGCATGCACTGCTATAGTCATAGCAGGATACAGCCACAGTCAGCATGCAATGCTCTAGTCATAGCAGGATACCACCGCAGTCAGTATGCAATGCTGTAGTCATAGCAGGATACCACCGCAGTCAGTATGCAATGCTGTAGTCATAGCAGGATACCACCGCAGTCAGTATGCAATGCTCTAGTCATAGCAGGATACCACCGCAGTCAGTATGCAATGCTGTAGTCATTGCAGGATACCACCGCAGTCAGTATGCAATGCTCTAGTCATAGCAGGATACCACCACCATCAGTATGCAATGCTGAAGTCATAGCAGGATACCACCGCAGTCAGTATGCAATGCTGTAGTCATAGCAGGATACCACCACAGTCAGCATACAATGCTATAGTCATAGCAGGATACCACCACTCAACATGCAATGCTGTAGTCATAGCAGGATACCACCACAGTCAGCATGCAATGCTGTAGTCATAGCAGGATACCACCACAGTTAGTATGCAATGCTGTAGTCATAGCAGGATACCACCTGTCAGCATGCAATGCTGTAGTGATAGCAGGTATTACCACAGTCAGTATGCACTGCTCTAGGGAAAGCAGGTCCCACCAAAAGTAGGTATGCACCATATTATTGGTTCTTTCAGTAAAGTCACGTAGAAGGGAAATAATAAAATAATAAACATCAAACATAATATAATAAAATTCTCACGTTTAGGCCACAACGCAAGCAGCCGTCCTCAGGTGAAGAAACAGAGCTGTCGGAAAGACAGCGTCCTAACGAACACTGCTAAGCTTGGCAGCATATTTTAAATTGGGTGGGAGGAGGAGAGCGTCTTGATGAAGAAGTTTACATAACAGAGGAATTTAGCATGTTTATGACAAATGCAGATATGGGATTATTCACTCCTTGTGGAATGTGTAGGCAGGTGGGGGGTCTCAAAGTCATATTATGTTAGTGTATCATGTAGGATTGGCAATAATAAAGGGAGATACAATTTTAATAAGAAAGAACTGCAACAGCCCAAACCACCGCGTATCAAGCTAGTGCATTATGTGGAAAATAAAAAAGGGAGTTTCTAAAGAACTATACATACCCTACTACCATGCAATAAACCGATGTGAAAAAAATAAATATAAACTACATCAATATAATCAATGTACTCAACATACTCTCCAATAATCTGAGCTGTTAACATTAAGTAACTGGGTATACACTACACTATATAATGACTACCGTGTAGTAAACTGATAAAAAACTAAAATATAAACTACATCAATATAATCAATATACTCAATATACTCTCCAATAAGCTGAGGTTACATATCAGCGGAGGAATTTAGTATATTGACGCTAAGCAACTGCAACTACCCTACTACTAACAAAAAGTCATTATACATTACAATTTTACGTCACAAAAAATATATGCCTCCAACTAAACTTTTTTCTACATCACACGACTATACCCATCATATTTAGTCAGTATAGTCGTGTGATGTAGAAAATGGCATGTCATGTTCAAGTGATGAGCTCAATTCATGTCACTTTCAAGTGATGAGTACACTGCATGTCCCGTCCAAGTGATGAGCTCACTGCATATCACATTCAAGTGGCGAGCTCACTGCATGTCTTATTCACGTAACGAGCACACTGCATATCATTAAAGTGGCGAGCTCACTGCATGTCACAATCAAGTGGCGAGCTCACTGCATGTCACATTCAAGTGATGAGCGCACTGCATGTCACTTTCAAGTGGTGAGCTCATTGCATGTCACTTTCAAGTGATGAGCTCACTGCATGTCACATTCAAGTGTTGAGCTCACTGCATGTCACATTCAAGTGATGAGCTCACTGCATGTCCCATTCATTCATGTGATGAGCTCCCTGCATGTCACATTCAAGTGATGAGCGCACTGCATGACGTTCAAGTGGTCAGTGCACTACATGTCACATTCAAGTGTTGAGCTAACTGCAAGTCACATTCAAGTGGTGAGCTCACTGCATGTCACATTCAAGTGGCGAACTCACTGCATGTCACATTCAAATGATGAGCGCACTGCATGTCACATTCAAGTGGTCAGTGCACTACATGTTACATTCAAGTGTTGAGCTCATTGCGTGTCACATTCAAGTGATGAGCTCACTGCATGTCCCATTCATTCATGTGATGAGCTCCCTGCATGTCACATTCAAGTGATGAGCTCACTGCATGTCACACTCAAGTGATGAGCGCACTGCATCTCACATTCAAGTGATAAGCTCACTGCTCGTCACATTCAAGTGATGAGCTCCTCCTCCTGCACGTAGCGTGGCAACCCATGGCACCTGTTGAGTCTGGGTTCCTGCGAGGAGGTGGGAGGTGGAGGAGGTTGAGGTGGAACTGGTGGTGGAGGAGGTGGACCCCTGACAAGGCCATTTTACCCCACCCTACCTGGCCATTATAACCCCACTCTCACTGGCCATTATAACCCCACCCTACCTGGCCATTATGAACCCACCCTACCAGCCTATTATAAACCCCAGTGACACGACAAATATGGACCCAGAACCCACACATCACTGACAACTATCACGATTGGTAATACCCCTAGACAACAAAGCCGAGTCTAATTAGCATAATTGCATAAATTGACATAATTACCTAATTTTGTAAAATTACACCTTTTGCATTTTTCATTTCATTTTTATTATTTTTCAAGACAATATATACAACAATCCTGACCCTGATGCCTGTTGTATATTTGGAGTTCGCATGTTTCTCTCACTCTCCCCTTCGTTGTGAATTTTTGCCCGGCTCCTGTTTGTCACTCCACATTTATAGTTGCTGATATAAATTGACACGTAAAATGCCACTTAATTGGGCAATCATATGTGGCCAGGTTACGTCTGAAAAAGAGATATATCTTATGGGCCTTACCTGGTAAAATAAACAAATAAGCAGGTGGCTAGGTGAGTGATTGAATGAGAGAGTGGCTGAGTGATTGAGTGGTTGAGGGAGTGAGTGGCTGAGTTAGTGAGTGGCTGAGTGAGAGGCTGAATGAGTGAGTGGTTGAGTGAGTGGGTAGCAGAGTGACTAAGCAGCTGAGTGAGTGGCTGGGTGAGTGAGTTGTTGATTGAAAGCTTGAATACGTGAGTGGTTGAGTGAGTGGCTGAGTGGGTGGCTGAGTGAGTGAGACACGGGAGGCAAGAGGGAGACAGGGGGAGATAGAAGAGTGAGACACGGGGAGAGAAAGGAGACACGGGGAGAGAGAGGAGGGAGACAGGAGGAGGTTGGAGAGGGAAAAGCGGGGAGAGAGAAGAGACACGGAGAAAGATAGGAGGGAAACGCGGGGAGGGAGAGGAGAGAGACACGGCGACATAGAGGAAGGAGACACGGGGAGAGAGAGGAGGGAGACCCTGGGAAAAAAAGAAAGGAGGAGACACGCGGAGGAGGTGAGAGGTAGGAGGAGAGTGCGTGGAGGTGAGAGGGGAGAGATAGGAGGAGAGTGCGTAGAGGAGGCGAGGGCTCCTATAATGATGACTTCAAGGCATGCTGGGAGACAAGTTCATGTGACCCACATAGCACAGGGAGCCATCGCTGTTGGAACCGCATGGGCAGGGAACGTGGCCTCCAACCCACCACCTGCACCAGCCTCACCACCACAAACCAACAACCACAACTAGAACTACAAATTCAACCACAAATGTAACCACAAATGTAACCACAGCCACAACCATACCCAACAACCATAACCACTATAACCACAACTATAACCAAAACCAACTACAATTATAACCACACCCACAACAATAACCACAATTATAGCCATATCTATAACCACAACTCTAAGCACTAAAACCAGACACAACTAAAACCACAACCATGATATAACCACTACAACTATAACCGCATTTCCGGTTATCACAGGTGGCAACATATGGTGCGAAAGAAGTTCAACACACATACAACAACAAAAGACAAAGATTTATTCTATAGCCTATAACAGACTGTTGGGGCAAGTTCTGTTAGCGAGTACCTATGGAGACCCGCAGTGTGGAACACAAGCAGGTGGGTGGCCAGCACTACACCCGACCGTCTTTGTCTCCCGAGTGGCGATGTTTATTACACACCACAACAGGTACTCATTTCAGGCAGAGTCGACGTAGGGGAAGCCCTGGACTGGTTCAAATGATCGTCACTGGTGTTGGCCGTGAGCGGGAATCGAACTTTCTCGGGTCCGTGGCGTGGCGTTCAACCGCTACTCTACTGCTCCCTACACATACGACAACCATGAAAGCCAACATAACCACCTTCACCACAACTATAACCACAAAAACATAACATAACCATCACAACTTGTACCACAATCACAATTATAACCACAACCCCAAGTATAACAACAACAATAACATAACCACAACTGTAACTATAACCATGAAAACCCCAACCTCCACGTACACAACTATAGCCACAAAAAATATACCCCCCACAACCGCAATTATTACCACAACCAAAAGCACCATAACAACCAACATAACCACCTACACCACAACTAAAACCTGAACCACCACTACAACCAGCGATACAACCACAACTATAACCACTGCCACCACATTCAAAACCACCACAACCAACATCACCTCAACTACCACAACCATAACAAGCAACATAACCACAACAACCACATTGATGCTGATACTCTAACACCACCTACACAACCACTTTATCAAGGCTCTATGTATCCGTGTGTCCATGTGTCTCCGTGTCTCCACATGTCCCTGTGGGTGGGTGAATAGATGGGTTAGTGGGTGAGTTGGTGAGTGGGCAAGTGAGTGGGTGGGTGTGTGGGCGATGGAATCGAACCTGCACCTCTGCAGTGCAAGTCCAGTGAGCTAACGACCCGCATGTGGTGGGGTAAAGTGTGGGTACGCCCACCTTGCTCCAAAACGTGGAGATCAGCGTGGAAGAGTAGACCAAATACCCTAATTAGCGGCGTCTAGTGGAGGCCTCCTCCGCCAGCACGCGATTCGCCTCCTTCACAATAAACCCTTCCTTGCAAAGATAAAAAAGTATATTTGACTGATCCCATCAGCCTCTCATCAGCAGCAATGGCTCAACTCGAGCGCCACTCTGGACCGCTTTCCACCTTCAGTGCCTCAGCAGCAGAGCCGGGCTCTGCTTGAACCGATGCCGTGAGCCCAGCAGCTGTTTAGAAGCCTACGGCTGTGGGCCGCCTTTGTCTCTCCTCCACCACTGCTGAGGTGTCCACATCATGCGAGGTTCTCACCTTCAGGCTGAGTCGACCCAGAGGAGGCCCAGGCAGCGACCCGCTTCAGAAGTTGGCGCCACGTTCACCGGCGGAAGCGGAAGTAGAGAGAGCAGCAGAAGCATCACGTGTGGGGAGCAGCTGAGGTGTGGATCAGAACTGTGTATTAGTGGTGGTGTGGTAGTAGTGGTGGTGGTGTTCGTGGTGGTGGGGTTGTTAGTGGTAGTGGGGTTGTTATTGTTGGTGGGGTTGTTATTGGTGGTGGGGTTGTTATTGGTGGTGGCGTTGTTAGTGGTGGGGTTGTTGTTAGTAGTGCTCTGTTAAGGCTAAATACGCGGGAGCTTTGTCTTTGGCGGTGTGAGTGGGGGAGGGGGCGTAGAGGGGGGGGGGGGAAGGTGCTGGGGGGGAGGGGCTCACAGGATATTGCGTCACTGAGGGCGTGATCACCGAGCCCCGCCCCCACTTGCTTCTGCCGATCTTTTTTCTCACATGTGGCGGTAGAGAAGCACCGAGACGACAGAAGCAGCGACTCTCTGGAGGAAGTGAGGAACTGTAGGTGAGTGGTGATGTGAGTGGTGAGGACGTGTGTGTCTGTGTAGTGTACTGGCAGGAGGAGTGGTGGCGTTAGTGGTGTTACTGATAGTGGTGGTGGTGTGTTGTGAGTGAGTCGTGACGATGTGAGTTCATGTCAGAATCAGAATATTTATACTGGAGTCAGATGAGCTATACAGCTCTTTCTCACAGATGTCCAGTGTTGTGGGTGAGTGGTAAAGATGTAACCTCGCGTTGATGTGAGTTTCTTATTAATGATGTGGGTCCGTGTTAATGATGTGGGTTTGTGATTTAAAGCTTTCGTGACTGCAGTAATTCATATTCTTAGTTCTTTCGGTAAAGTCACGTTGAAGGGAAACAATAAAATATATATAAAACAATAAAATTCTCACGACGTTTCGACCATAACACAAACGGTCGTCATCAGGTGTGTCTGTTTGCATAAATGTATTTATTTTTAAACGGTGTATTTATTTATTTATAAAAAAACGTTAGCACCACGCGCAGCGATTTAGCAGTTTATTTAAAAGTACGAGTCCATCTATGTTCTGAAAAGAGGAGGGGGGAGACGAAACAATCATTGTAGTAAGCGTGAACAATCAATTAAAACCTGAAATGGTTTATCAAATCTTTCCAATGATTGCTAAGCCAGAATCCATCTTCTCGGTTGAAATTGTCTCTGTGCTTGTATATGTGGATAGCCTCATGAACGAATTTCTCATGGTAGCCAGATGGCTTACAAAGAACCTCTGTCTTGGAAAAGTCAATGTCATGTGAGCCTACTGAATTATAACAATGATCTGCCACGGCCGAGGTGTTGGTCCTACCGTATTTAAGGTCTGCTTTGTGTTCACGAATGCGGTCCGAGACATGGCGTTTGGTTTCTCCAATGTAACTACTACCACAGAGGCGACTTAGTTTGTAGATACCAGGGTATTGTATGCCCGGAATCACATCTTTTACAGACGGAACCAGATCACGGATTTTATGTAATGTGTTGAAACGGACCTGGATCTTGTGTTTATTCAAAATTTTGGAGATATTTTTTGTGATCCCCGCAATGTAGGGTAAAGTGATGGTTTTGAAAGGCTCCTCAAGAGGGTACTTCTTCATGGTTTGAGTGATAGCTTTGCGGATTGTATAGTCGGAGTAACCATTAGCCTTAAGAGCTTGGTGTACGTGCTTGAGTTCACTGCCTATGTGTTCCTGGTCGGATATGCATTGGGCTCTATGATACAGAGTCTTGATGAGAGAATTCTTCTGTGATGGATGGTGGTGGGAATCCGGTTTCAGATAAGCATCCGTATGGGTAGCTTTCCTGTAGACAGAGTGGCTCATTGAACCATCAGGTCTCTTTTTAATTAGGACATCCAAAAAAGGTAGCTTGCCATCTTTTTCGACTTCCATGGTAAATCTGATGGCTGGGTGTATGGAATTGATGTGGTCGAAGAATTGGTCTAGAGCAGGCCGGCCATGTTGTCAGATAACAAAAGTGTCATCCACGTACCTCTTCCATAAGGTTGGGCGCAGAGTGGCAGTCTGGATGGCGTCAGTCTCAAATTTCTCAATGAAAATGTTAGCTATAACCGGAGATAGGGGGGAGCCCATTGGGATCCCCTCAGTTTGTTTGTAGAAAGTTCCATTCCAAGTGAAGGGCTATCCACATATACAAGCACAGAGACAATTTCAACCGAGAAGATGGATTCTGGCTTAGCATTGGAAAGATTTGATAAACCATATCAGGTGTTGTGAGTGAGTCGTGATGATGTGAGTTCATGTCAGAATCAGAATATTTATACTGGAGTCAGATGAGCTATACAGCTCTTTCTCACAGATGTCCAGTGTTGTGGGTGAGTGGTAAAGATGTAACCTCGTCTTGATGTGAGTTTCTTATTAATGATGTGGGTCCGTGTTAATGATGTGGGTTTGTGATTTAAAGCTTTCGTGACTGCAGTAATTCATATTCTTAGTTCTTTCGGTAAAGTCACGTTGAAGGGAAACAATAAAATATATATAAAACAATAAAAATTCTCACGACGTTTCGACCGTAACACAAACGGTCGTCATCAGGTGTGTCGGTTTGTATAAATTTATTTATTTTTAAACGGTGTATTTATTTATTAAAAACGTTAGCACCACGCGCAACAATTTGGCAGTTTATTTAGAAGGACGAGTCCGATTTAAAGCTTTCGTGACTGCAATGATTCATCTTCTTTGGTTCTTTCGTTAAAGTCACGTAGAATGAGAATAAAATAGTAAATTTATAAAATAAAATAACACAATAATATTCTCACGACGTTTCGGCCACAACACAAGTGGCCTTCATCAGGTGATGGGACGAGACTGTCTGGTAGGACAGCACTGGAGTGAAAAAGCCACGTTCAGATCACGACCTTTAAGCTGTGTGAGAGGAAACAAAGCGCCTTGACAAAGGAATTAGCATATAATTTAGCATTGAAATGGCTGAGTGATTAGCTTGTGACTGGTCACAGAAATGGCTTTGTTAAAAGTTAAAGCATACACATCCGCAGAGGCACCCCTTGACAAAGGAATTAGCATAGAATTTAGCATTGAAATAGCTAAGTTAAAGCATACACATCCGCAGAGGCACCCCTTGACAAAGGAATTAGCATAGAATTTAGCATTGAAATAGCTGAGTGATTAGCTTGTAACTGGTCACAGAAATAGCTATGTTAAAGTCAGAGCATACACATTCACCGAGGCACTTAGTACAAATCAAACAGGATAAGTTATCCTTGAAATAACTAGGCGAATTTAGCATTGAAATAACTGAGTGATTAGCTAGTGACTGGTCACAGAAATGGCTATGTTGAAGTCAAGGCCTACACATCTGAGCTATTCACAGTACTATATAGTGAACCAATAAAAAAACTAAAATATAAATTACCTTAATGTTATCAATAAACTCTATATTCTCCAATCAGATAAGCTACCAACAATAAGTCGTTATATTTCACAATGCTATATGGCGAAAAAATGGGTGGATTCTTACCCTCAACTTTAGCAACACGGATAGCTATGGGCCCCGTTCAGACAGACGAGTTCATCCATGGTCGGAACAGAGGAGGGGGAGAGAGACAGCTGCGAGGCGCTATTATACTCCATGTTGTAAACCATACCATTTACCGTGGTGTGAGAGGTATTAAGAGTCAATGCTGGCGAAAGAGCTGTGGTCTGAAGGTCATCGTAAAATACAATTAATTAAGAACAGAAATGGTTTAAAACATCTTTCCAATGGTTATTAAGCCAGAATCCATCTTCTCGGTTGAAATTGTCTCTGTGCTTGTATATGTGAATGGCCTCATGAACGAATCTCTCATGGTAGCCGGTTGGTTTGCAAAGAACCTCCGTCTTGGAGAATTCAATGTCATGTGAGCCCAATGAATTATAACAGTGATCTGCCACGGCAGAGGAGTTCGTTCTACCGTGTTTCAAGTCTGCTTTATGTTCGCGGATGCGGTCCGAGATATGTCGTTTGGTTTCTCCAATGTAGCTACTACCACAGAGGCACTTTAGTTTGTAAACGCCCAGGTACTGTATGTCTGGAACAGCATCTTTTACAGATGGAACCAGATCACGGATTTTATGTACTGTGTTGAATCGGACCTGGATCTTGTGTTTATTCAGGATTTTGGAGATCTTTTTAGTGACCCCTGCAATGTAGGGTAAGGTGATGGTTTTGAGTGGCTCCACAAGAGGATCCTTCTTCATGACTGGAGTGATGGCTTTGCGGATTGTGTAGTCGGAGTAACCATTAGCCCTGAGAGCCTGGTGTACGTGCTTGAGTTCACTGGTAATGTGTTCCTGGTCGGAAATGCATTGGGCTCTATGGTATAGAGTCTTGATGAGGGAGTTCTTCTGGGATGGATGGTGGTGGGAATCCGGTTTCAAGTAAGCATCTGTATGGGTAGCTTTCCTGTAGACAGAGTGGCTCATTGAACCATCATGTCTCCTTTTAATTAAGACATCCAAAAAGGGTAGTTTGCCATCTTTTTCGACCTCCATGGTAAATCTGATGGCTGGGTGTATGGAATTGATGTGGTCGCGGAATTCGTCTAGAGCAGGCTGGCCATGTGGCCAGATGACAAAGGTGTCATCAACGTACCTCTTCCATAAGGTCGGGCATAGAGTGGCAGTCTGGATGGGGTCAGTTTCAAATTTTTCCATGAATACGTTGGCTACAACCGGAGATAGGGGGGAGCCCATTGGGGTGCCCTCAGTTTGCTTGTAGAAAGTTCCATTCCAGGTGAAGTATGTGTTGGTTGAGCAATGTCTCACCAAGGGGGGTACACCAGTATGCAGTCCTTGATGAACCAGGTCTTCAATGATAGCAATGGTGTCAGGTACTGGGACTTTGGTGAACAAGGACACCACATCAAAACTGACAAGCAGGTCGTCTGGGGACAGGGAAATGCCTTTGATTGTCGATACCAGGTGAGTAGAATCTAATACCGCAGAGGTGTTTTTTCCAGTGAAAGGTCGCAGTATATCAGCAAGAAAACGTGCCAGTTTGTAGGTGGGGGAGATGATAGTAGAGACGATGGGACGAAGGGGTGTATCTTCTTTGTGTATCTTTGGAAGGCCATATAATCTTGGTGGTCAGGCAGCAGAGGGTTTCAACGAGAACTGTTTGATCTCATCAATTAATGCTGTTGAATCAGAGATCATTTTGTTCGTTTTGGTGACCAGGCTGTTGGTGGGATCTCTTTTTATTTTTGTATAGCTGCCATCGTTGAGTAGTTCTCAATTAAAAAAGAGGGATGATATTGTCGTCCTCTCAGCCGACAAGGGCAATGCCACTGTCATCATGGACAAAACAGAATATAACACATTGCCTTACTCGAGACTTTAGTTGTTATTTTTGCCGTGATCTGCTCCATTAACGGATGTAGAAAGTAAAATAACTTGTAGCGTGTTAAACTTCTTTCAACGTAGCCAACTGTGCTAATCGGAGTGTTGGGAGCAAGGGCAACACTAAAACACAAGCGCATGACTAAACAGTTTAACACGCAGGCTGTGCTATAAACTGTTTAACACGCAGGCTTTCGCGAAAAATATTATCCATAATACACGTTTTTTTTGGTTAGATCACGTAAAATTGTACCAAAAAAACTGTATTATGTGCTATAAACCTGTATTGTGTGCTATAGACAATTACCTTTATGTTCCTGTTCAGGAAATGACGATACAGTACAGAAAATTATGAGCACGCGGTACACCACCAGTGGCTACCGCGTCTACTACCGCGTGTGCAGGCGGTGCAACTGCACTGGCCCACACGAGCGGGGAGCGGCTGCATTGCCACGCCACGTGGAGGAGAGGGGGACATTGGCAGGCTCCATTTTCTTGTTCCTTGCACCAGGCCCAGAGACCCTCACACAGAGACCCAGACCCTCACACAGAGACCCAGAGACTCGCACAAAGACCCAGAAGAGACCCTTACAGATAGCCAGCGACTCGCACACAGAGTCACAAGAGACCGACAGACGCTGGACACGAGAGGCCCAGAGACCAATGCGGCAGCGACTCCGTGAGCAGGGATGGCGCGAGACCGCGCTTTCGGTGACACCACGTGGTGATGACACCACGTGCCGAGTGCGCGCGCCGAGTCACGTGGAGGCGGGCGGCCATCTTACCTGGGGACAGTGCTGTACTGTAACAGCGGGGGAGCGGTGGTGCAGCGGTTAGCGCGGTGCTGTGTGTAAACATCGCCACTAGGGAGAAAAAGGCGGCCGGGCGTGGTGCTGGCTGCCCACCCCCTCGTGTGCCATGCATAGCTGCTCGCTAACAGCACTTGCCCCAAAAGTCTGTTCAGGATATACGGGGGATCTTAGTGTCAGTCTGTGTGTGTGTGTCTGTGTGAGTGTGTGAGTGAGTGTGTGAGCGGCAATATCTTTTCATCGGTTGCGTAACGCAGTGTGGAAGCTACCTGGTCTGTCACTTCGCATTAAGCTTCGGGTCTTCTCGGCCACGGTCATTCCCTTCCTTCTCTACACTTGCGAAACGTGGACCCCCCTAATGGAGCATCTTCGCAGATTGGAAACATTTAAGCTGGCCTGCCTACGATCCATCCTGGGTTTAACCAGGCTGGATTGTGTGAGGAGCTCATAAATCCTCAAAAGAGCTGGGCAAGGTCCCATCGGTGAGCTCCTCTGGCAGGCAAGGCTGTGTTGGCTGGGTCATGTAGCCCGCATGCCCAGCCACCGCATGCCGAAACAGCTTTTGTTCGGTCGGATCGAGGGGGCTAAACGGGCGCGGCATGGGCTAGAGAAGAGATGGAGTGATGTGGTACAGGAGGACGTGGAGCTGAGTGGACTTGCCGATGACTGGTACCAGCGCTGTCAAGATCGGCCTCTGTGGAGGAGGCTCGTGAAGAACGCTACTGGGCAGTTGGAGGCAGTCGCCCTCCAACAACGGAGGGCGGAGGAGTGACGCTCACAACAACGAGCGGAGCGCCGGGTGACTAAGGCACAGCAGGTTGGCACAGTAGAGGGCACAGGTGGTGCATCAGCCAGTCATCTCAGTCGACCCGTGGGGGGGGGGGAGAGGGTGGGGGGGGGGGAGAGGGTGGGGGGGGGGAGAGGGTGGGGGGGGGGGAGAGGGTGGGGGGGGGGGAGAGGGTGGGGGGGGGGAGAGGGTGGGGGGGGGGAGAGGGTGGGAGGGTGGGGGGGGGGGAGGGTGGGGGGGGGAGAGGGTGGGGGGGGGGGAGAGGGTGGGGGGGGGGGAGAGGGTGGGGGGGGGGAGAGGGTGGGGGGGGGAGAGGGTGGGGGGGGGGAGAGGGTGGGGGGGGGGGAGAGGGTGGGGGGGGGGGGAGGGTGGGGGGGGGGGGAGAGGGTGGGGGGGGGGGAGAGGGTGGGGGGGGGGAGAGGGTGGGGGGGGGGAGAGGGTGGGGGGGGGGAGAGGGTGGGGGGGGGGGAGAGGGTGGGGGGGGGGAGAGGGTGGGGGGGGGGAGAGGGTGGGGGGGGGGGAGAGGGTGGGGGGGGGGGAGAGGGTGGGGGGGGGGGAGAGGGTGGGGGGGGGGAGAGGGTGGGGGGGGGGAGAGGGTGGGGGGGGGGAGAGGGTGGGGGGGGGGGAGAGGGTGGGGGGGGGGGAGAGGGTGGGGGGGGGGGAGAGGGTGGGGGGGGGGGAGAGGGTGGGGGGGGGGAGAGGGTGGGGGTCTCACTGATTAACACTGAACCTTATGGGAGTCTAACTGATTAACACTGAACCTTATGGGAGTCTCACTGATTAACACTGAACCTTATGGGAGTCTCACTGATTAACACTGAAACCTGTCGGAGTTTCAGTGATTATCCCTGAACCCTGTGGGAGTCTCACTGATTAACACGGAACCCTGTGGGAGTCTCACTGATTAACACTGAACCCTATGGGAGTCTCAATGATTAACACAGAACCCTATGGGAGTCTCACTGATTAACACTGAACCTGGTTGGAGTCTCAGTGATTAACACTGAACCCTGTGGGAGTCTCAGTGATTAACACTGAACCCTGTGGGAGTCTCACTGATTAACACTGAACCCTGTGGGAGTCTCACTGATTAACACTGAACCCTGTGGGAGTCTCAGTGATTAACACTGAACCCTGTGGGAGTCTCACTGATTAACACTGAACCCTGTGGGAGTCTCACTGATTAACACTGAACCCTGTGGGAGTCTCACTGATTAACACTGAACCCTGTGGGAGTCTCACTGATTATCCCTGAACCCTGTGGGAGTCTCACTGATTAACACGGAACCCTGTGGGAGTCTCACTGATAAACACTGAACCCTGTGGGAGTCTCAATGATTAACACTGAACCCTGTGGGAGTCTCACTGATTAAAACTGAACCCTGTGGGAGTCTCACTGATTAACACTGAACCCTGTGGGAGTCTCACTGATTAACACTGAACCCTGTGGGAGTCTCAGTGATTAACACAGAACCTTGTGGGCGTCTCACTGATTAACACTGAACCCTGTGGGAGTCTCACTGATTAACACTGAACCCTATGGGAGTCTCACTCATTAACACTGGACCCTGGGGTAGTCTCATTGATTAACACACGAACCATAGGGGAGTGTCACTGATTAACACTGAACCCTATGGGAGTCTCACTGATTAACACTGAACTCTGTGGGAGTATCACTGATAAACACTGAACCCTATGGGAGCCTCACTGATTAACACTTAACCCGATGGGAGTCTCACTCATTAACACTGAACCCTATGGGAGTCTCAGTGATTGTCACTGAAACCTTTGGGCGTCTCACTGATTAACACTGAACCCTGTGGGAGTCTCAATGATTAACACGGAACCCTGTGGGAGTCTCACTGATTAACACTGAACCCTGTGGGAGTCTCACTGATTAACACAGAACCCTGTGGGAGTCTCAATGATTAACACTGAACGCTGTGGGTGTCTCACTGATTAACACTGAACCCTGTGGGAGTCTCACTGATTAACACTGAACCTTATGGGAGTCTCACTGATTAACACTGAACCTTATGGGAGTCTCACTGATTAACACTGAAACCTGTCGGAGTTTCAGTGATTAACACTGAACCCTGTGGGAGTCTCAGTGATTAACACTGAACCCTGTGGGAGTCTCACTGATTAACACTGAACCCTGTGGGAGTCTCACTGATTAACACTAAACCCTGTGGGAGTCTCAGTGATTAACACTGAACCCTGTGGGAGTCTCAGTGATTAACACTGAACCCTGTGGGAGTCTCACTGATTAACACTGAACCCTGTGGGAGTCTCACTGATTATCCCTGAACCCTGTGGGAGTCTCACTGATTAACACGGAACCCTGTGGGAGTCTCACTGATAAACACTGAACCCTGTGGGAGTCTCAATGATTAACACTGAACCCTGTGGGAGTCTCACTGATTAAAACTGAACCCTGTGGGAGTCTCACTGATTAACACTGAACCCTGTGGGAGTCTCACTGATTAACACTGAACCCTGTGGGAGTCTCAGTGATTAACACAGAACCCTGTGGGAGTCTCACTGATTAACACTGAACCCTGTGGGAGTCTCACTGATTAACACTGAACCCTATGGGAGTCTCACTCATTAACACTGGACCCTGGGGTAGTCTCATTGATTAACACACGAACCATAGGGGAGTGTCACTGATTAACACTGAACCCTATGGGAGTCTCACTGATTAACACTGAACTCTGTGGGAGTATCACTGATAAACACTGAACCCTATGGGAGCCTCACTGATTAACACTTAACCCGATGGGAGTCTCACTCATTAACACTGAACCCTATGGGAGTCTCAGTGATTGTCACTGAAACCTTTGGGCGTCTCACTGATTAACACTGAACCCTGTGGGAGTCTCAATGATTAACACGGAACCCTGTGGGAGTCTCACTGATTAACACTGAACCCTGTGGGAGTCTCACTGATTAACACAGAACCCTGTGGGAGTCTCAATGATTAACACTGAACGCTGTGGGTGTCTCACTGATTAACACTGAACCTTGTGGGAGTCTCATTGATTAACACTGAACCCTGTGGGAGTCTCACTGATTAACACTGAACCCTATGGGAGTCTCACTCATTAACACTGGACCCTGGGGTAGTCTCATTGATTAACACACGAACCATAGGGGAGTGTCACTGATTAACACTGAACCCTATGGGAGTCTCACTGATTAACACTGAACTCTGTAGGAGTATCACTGATAAACACTGAACCCTATGGGAGCCTCACTGATTAACACTTAACCCGATGGGAGTCTCACTCATTAACACTGAACCCTATGGGAGTCTCAGTGATTGTCACTGAAACCTTTGTGCGTCTCACTGATTAACACTGAACCCTGTGGGAGTCTCAATCAATAACACGGAACCCTGTGGGAGTCTCACTGATTAACACTGAACCCTGTGGGAGTCTCACTGATTAACACTGAACCCTGTGGGAGTCTCACTGATTAACACTGAACCCTGTGGGAGTCTCACTGATTAACACTGAACCCTGTGGGTGTCTCACTGATTAACACTGAACCCTGTGGGAGTCTCAATGATTAACACTGAACCCTGTGGGAGTCTCACTGATTAAAACTGAACCCTGTGGGAGTCTCACTGATTAACACTGAACCCTGTGGGAGTCTCACTGATTAACACTGAACCCTGTGGGAGTCTCACTGATTAACACTGAACCCTGTGGGAGTCTCAGTGATTAACACTGAACCCTGTGGGAGTCTCAGTGATTAACACTGAGCCCTGTGGGAGTCTCACTGATTAACACTGAACCCTATGGGAGTCTCACTCATTAACACTGGACCCTGGGGGAGTCTCACTGATTAACACACGAACCATAGGGGAGTGTCACTGATTAACACTGAACCCTATGGGAGTCTCACTGATTAACACTGAACCCTGTGGGAGTATCACTGATAAACACTGAACCCTATGGGAGCCTCACTGATTAACACTTAACCCTATGGGAGTCTCACTCATTAACACTGAACCCTATGGGAGTCTCAGTGATTGTCACTGAAACCTTTGGGCGTCTCACTGATTAACACTGAACCCTATGGGAGTCTCACTGATTAACACTGAACCCTATGGGAGTCTCACTGATTAACACTGAACCCTATGGGAGTCTCAATGATTAACACTGAACCCTTTGGGAGTCTCACTGATTAACATTGAACCCTGTGGGAGTCTCACTGATTAACACTGAAACCTGTGGGAGTCTCACTGAATAACACTGAACCCTATGGGAGTCTCAATGATTAACACTGAACCCTATGGGAGTCTCAGTGATTAACACTGACCCCTATGGGAGTTTCACTGATTAACACTGAACCCTGTGGGAGTCTCACTGATTAACACTGAACCCTGTGGGAGTCTCACTGATTAACACTGAACCCTGTGGGAGTCTCACTGATTAACACTGAACCCTGTGGGAGTCTCACTGATTAACACTGAACCCTGTGGGAGTCTCACTGATTAACACTGAACCCTGTGGGTGTCTCACTGATTAACACTGAACCCTGTGGGAGTCTCAATGATTAACACTGAACCCTGTGGGAGTCTCACTGATTAAAACTGAACCCTGTGGGAGTCTCACTGATTAACACTGAACCCTGTGGGAGTCTCACTGATTAACACTGAACCCTGTGGGAGTCTCACTGATTAACACTGAACCCTGTGGGAGTCTCAGTGATTAACACTGAACCCTGTGGGAGTCTCAGTGATTAACACACGAACCATAGGGGAGTGTCACTGATTAACACTGAACCCTATGGGAGTCTCACTGATTAACACTGAACCCTGTGGGAGTATCACTGATAAACACTGAACCCTATGGGAGCCTCACTGATTAACACTTAACCCTATGGGAGTCTCACTCATTAACACTGAACTCTATGGGAGTCTCAGTGATTGTCACTGAAACCTTTGGGCGTCTCACTGATTAACACTGAACCCTATGGGAGTCTCACTGATTAACACTGAACCCTATGGGAGTCTCACTGATTAACACTGAACCCTATGGGAGTCTCAATGATTAACACTGAACCCTTTGGGAGTCTCACTGATTAACATTGAACCCTGTGGGAGTCTCACTGATTAACACTGAAACCTGTGGGAGTCTCACTGAATAACACTGAACCCTATGGGAGTCTCAATGATTAACACTGAACCCTATGGGAGTCTCAGTGATTAACACTGACCCCTATGGGAGTTTCACTGATTAACACTGAACCCTGTGGGAGTCTCACTGATTAACACTGAACCCTGTGGGAGTCTCACTGATTAACACTGGATGCTGCGGGAGTTTCACTGATTAACACTAAACCCTGTGGGAGTCACACTGATTAAAACTGAACCCTGTGGGAGTCTCACTGATTAACACTGAACCCTATGGGATGCTCACTGATTAATACTTAACGCTGTGGGAGTCTCACTGATTAACACTGAACCCTGTGGGAGTCTCCCTGATTAACACTGAACCCTGTGGGAGTCTCACTGATTAACACTGAACCCTATGCGAGTCTCATTGATTAACACTAAACCCTATGGGAGTCTCACTGATTAACACTGAAACCTGTCGGAGTTTCAGTGATTAACACTGAACCCTATGGGAGTCTCACTGATTAACACTGAACCCTATGCGAGTCTCACTGATTAACACTGAACCCGATGCGAGTCTCACTGATTAACACTGAACCCTATGGGAGTCTCACTGATTAACACTGAAACCTGTCGGCGTTTCAGTGATTAACACTGAACCCTATGGGAGTCTCACTGATTAATACTGAACCCTGTGGGAGTCTCACTGATTAACAATGAACCCTGTGGGAGTCTCACTTATTAACACTGAACCCTGATTAACACTGAACCCTATGGGATGCTCACTGATTAATACTTAACGCTGTGGGAGTCTCACTGATTAACACTGAACCCTGTGGGAGTCTCCCTGATTAACACTGAACCCTGTGGGAGTCTCACTGATTAACACTGAACCCTATGCGAGTCTCATTGATTAACACTAAACCCTATGGGAGTCTCACTGATTAACACTGAAACCTGTCGGAGTTTCAGTGATTAACACTGAACCCTATGGGAGTCTCACTGATTAACACTGAACCCTATGCGAGTCTCAGTGATTAACACTGAACCCGATGCGAGTCTCACTGATTAACACTGAACCCTATGGGAGTCTCACTGATTAACACTGAAACCTGTCGGCGTTTCAGTGATTAACACTGAACCCTATGGGAGTCTCACTGATTAATACTGAACCCTGTGGGAGTCTCACTGATTAACAATGAACCCTGTGGGAGTCTCACTTATTAACACTGAACCCTATGGGATTCTCACTGACTAACACTAAACCCGATGGGAGTCTCACTGATTAACACTGAACCCTATGGGAGTCTCACTGATTAACACTTAACGCTATGGGAGTCTCACTGATTAACACTGAACCCTGTGGGAGTCTCCCTGATTAACACTGAACCCTGTGGGAGTCTCACTGATTAACACTGAACCCTATGCGAGTCTCATTGATTAACACTAAACCCTATGGGAGTCTCACTGATTAACACTGAAACCTGTCGGAGTTTCAGTGATTAACACTGAACCCTATGGGAGTCTCACTGATTAACACTGAACCCTATGGGAGTCTCAATGATTAACACTGAACCTTATACGAGTCTCATTGATTAACACTGAACCCTACGGGAGTCTCAGTGATTAACACTGAACCCTGTGGGAGTCTCAGTGATTAACACTGAACCCTGTGGGAGTCTCACTGATTAACACTGAACCCTTTGGGAGTCTCATTGATTAACACTGAACCCTGTGGGAGTCTCACTGATTAACACTGAACCCTGTGGGAGTCCCACTGAATAACACTGAACACTGTGGGAGTCCCACTGATTAACACTGAACCCTGTGGGAGTCTCAATGATTAACACTGAACCCTGTGGGAGTCTCAGTGATTGTCACTGATCCCTGTGGGA
This sequence comes from Petromyzon marinus, assembly GCF_048934315.1. Lineage (NCBI taxonomy): Eukaryota > Metazoa > Chordata > Hyperoartia > Petromyzontiformes > Petromyzontidae > Petromyzon > Petromyzon marinus. Next base: position 12,789,650 of record NC_133728.1, on the reverse strand, counting down.
GTCCCACTGAATAACACTGAACCCTGTGGGAGTCCCACTGATTAACACTGAACCCTGTGGGAGTCTCACTGATTAACACTGAACCCTATGGGAGTCTCACTGATTAACACTGAATGCTGTGGGAGTCTCACTGATTAACACTGAACCCTGTGGGAGTCTCACTGATTAACACTGAACCCTATGCGAGTCTCACTGATTAACACTGAACCCTATGGGAGTCTCACTGACTAACACTGAACCCTATGGGAGTCTCACTGATTAACACTGAACCCTATGGGAGTCTCACTGATTAACACTTAACGCTGTGGGAGTCTCATTGATTAACACTGAACCCTGTGGGAGTCTCCCTGATTAACACTGAACCCTGTGGGAGTCTCACTGATTAACACTGAACCCTATGCGAGTCTCATTGATTAACACTAAACCCTATGGGAGTCTCACTGATTAACACTGAAACCTGTCGGAGTTTCAGTGATTAACACTGAACCCTATGGGAGTCTCACTGATTAACACTGAACCCTATGGGAGTCTCAATGATTAACACTGAACCTTATATGAGTCTCATTGATTAACACTGAACCCTACGGGAGTCTCAGTGATTAACACTGAACCCTGTGGGAGTCTCAGTGATTAACACTGAACCCTGTGGGAGTCTCACTGATTAACACTGAACCCTGTGGGAGTCTCATTGATTAACACTGAACCCTGTGGGAGTCTCACTGATTAACACTGAACCCTGTGGGAGTCCCACTGAATAACACTGAACACTGTGGGAGTCCCACTGATTAACACTGAACCCTGTGGGAGTCTCAATGATTAACACTGAACCCTATGGGAGTCTCACTGATTAACACTGAACGCTGGGGGAGTCTCACTGATTAACACTGAAACCTGTGGGAGTCTCACTGATAACACTGAACCCTGTGGGAGTCTCAGTGATTGTCACTGATCCCTGTGGGAGTCCCACTGAATAACACTGAACCCTGTGGGAGTCCCACTGATTAACACTGAACCCTGTGGGAGTCTCACTGATTAACACTGAACCCTATGGGAGTCTCACTGATTAACACTGAATGCTGTGGGAGTCTCACTGATTAACACTGAACCCTGTGGGAGTCTCACTGATTAACACTGAACCCTATGCGAGTCTCACTGATTAACACTGAACCCTATGGGAGTCTCACTGACTAACACTGAACCCTATGGGAGTCTCACTGATTAACACTGAACCCTATGGGAGTCTCACTGATTAACACTTAACGCTGTGGGAGTCTCACTGATTAACACTGAACCCTGTGGGAGTCTCCCTGATTAACACTGAACCCTGTGGGAGTCTCACTGATTAACACTGAACCCTATGCGAGTCTCATTGATTAACACTAAACCCTATGGGAGTCTCACTGATTAACACTGAAACCTGTCGGAGTTTCAGTGATTAACACTGAACCCTATGGGAGTCTCACTGATTAACACTGAACCCTATGGGAGTCTCAATGATTAACACTGAACCTTAAATGAGTCTCATTGATTAACACTGAACCCTACGGGAGTCTCAGTGATTAACACTGAACCCTGTGGGAGTCTCAGTGATTAACACTGAACCCTGTGGGAGTCTCACTGATTAACACTGAACCCTGTGGGAGTCTCATTGATAACACTGAACCCTGTGGGAGTCTCACTGATTAACACTGAACCCTGTGGGAGTCCCACTGAATAACACTGAACACTGTGGGAGTCCCACTGATTAACACTGAACCCTGTGGGAGTCTCAATGATTAACACTGAACCCTATGGGAGTCTCACTGATTAACACTGAACGCTGGGGGAGTCTCACTGATTAACACTGAAACCTGTGGGAGTCTCACTGATAACACTGAACCCTGTGGGAGTTTCAGTGATTAACACTGAACCCTATGGGAGTCTCACTGATTAACACTGAACCCTATGGGAGTCTCAATGATTAACACTGAACCTTATATGAGTCTCATTGATTAACACTGAACCCTACGGGAGTCTCAGTGATTAACACTGAACCCTGTGGGAGTCTCAGTGATTAACACTGAACCCTGTGGGAGTCTCACTGATTAACACTGAACCCTTTGGGAGTCTCATTGATTAACACTGAACCCTGTGGGAGTCTCACTGATTAACACTGAACCCTGTGGGAGTCCCACTGAATAACACTGAACACTGTGGGAGTCTTACTGATAACACTGAACCCTGTGGGAGTCTCAGTGATTGTCACTGATCCCTGTGGGAGTCCCACTGAATAACACTGAACCCTGTGGGAGTCCCACTGATTAACACTGAACCCTGTGGGAGTCTCACTGATTAACACTGAACCCTATGGGAGTCTCACTGATTAACACTGAATGCTGTGGGAGTCTCACTGATTAACACTGAACCCTGTGGGAGTCTCACTGATTAATACTGAACCCTATGCGAGTCTCACTGATTAACACTGAACCCTATGGGAGTCTCACTGACTAACACTGAACCCTATGGGAGTCTCACTGATTAACACTGAACCCTGTGGGAGTCTCCCTGATTAACACTGAACCCTGTGGGAGTCTCACTGATTAACACTGAACCCTATGCGAGTCTCATTGATTAACACTAAACCCTATGGGAGTCTCACTGATTAACACTGAAACCTGTCGGAGTTTCAGTGATTAACACTGAACCCTATGGGAGTCTCACTGATTAACACTGAACCCTATGCGAGTCTCACTGATTAACACTGAACCCTATGCGATTCTCACTGATTAAAACTGAACCCTATGGGAGTCTCACTGATTAACACTGAAACCTGTCGGCGTTTCAGTGATTAACGCTGAACCCTGTGGGAGTCTCACTGATTAACAATGAACCCTGTGGGAGTCTCACTTATTAACAATGAACCCTATGGGATTCTCACTGACTTACACTAAACCCGATGGGAGTCTCACTGATTAACACTGAACCCTATGGGAGTCTCACTGATTAACACTTAACGCTGTGGGAGTCTCACTGATTAACACTGAACCCTGTGGGAGTCTCCCTGATTAACACTGAACCCTGTGGGAGTCTCACTGATTAACACTGAACCCTATGCGAGTCTCATTGATTAACACTAAACCCTATGGGAGTCTCACTGATTAACACTGAAACCTGTCGGAGTTTCAGTGATTAACACTGAACCCTATGGGAGTCTCACTGATTAACACTGAACCCTATGGGAGTCTCAATGATTAACACTGAACCTTATATGAGTCTCATTGATTAACACTGAACCCTACGGGAGTCTCAGTGATTAACACTGAACCCTGTGGGAGTCTCAGTGATTAACACTGAACCCTGTGGGAGTCTCACTGATTAACACTGAACCCTTTGGGAGTCTCATTGATTAACACTGAACCCTGTGGGAGTCTCACTGATTAACACTGAACCCTGTGGGAGTCCCACTGAATAACACTGAACACTGTGGGAGTCCCACTGATTAACACTGAACCCTGTGGGAGTCTCAATGATTAACACTGAACCCTATGGGAGTCTCACTGATTAACACTGAACGCTGGGGGAGTCTCACTGATTAACTCTGAACCCTGTGGGAGTCTCACTGATAACACTGAACCCTGTGGGAGTCTCAGTGATTGTCACTGATCCCTGTGGGAGTCCCACTGAATAACACTGAACCCTGTGGGAGTCCCACTGATTAACACTGAACCCTGTGGGAGTCTCACTGATTAACACTGAACCCTATGGGAGTCTCACTGATTAACACTGAATGCTGTGGGAGTCTCACTGATTAACACTGAACCATGTGGGAGTCTCACTGATTAACACTGAACCCTATGCGAGTCTCACTGATTAACACTGAACCCTATGGGAGTCTCACTGACTAACACTGAACCCTATGGGAGTCTCACTGATTAACACTGAACCCTATGGGAGTCTCACTGATTAACACTTAACGCTGTGGGAGTCTCACTGATTAACACTGAACCCTGTGGGAGTCTCCCTGATTAACACTGAACCCTGTGGGAGTCTCACTGATTAACACTGAACCCTATGCGAGTCGCATTGATTAACACTAAACCCTATGGGAGTCTCACTGATTAACACTGAACCCTATGGGAGTCTCAATGATTAACACTGAACCTTATATGAGTCTCATTGATTAACACTGAACCCTACGGGAGTCTCAGTGATTAACACTGAACCCTGTGGGAGTCTCAGTGATTAACACTGAACCCTGTGGGAGTCTCACTGATTAACACTGAACCCTGTGGGAGTCTCATTGATTAACACTGAACCCTGTGGGAGGCTCACTGATTAACACTGAACCCTGTGGGAGTCTCACTGATAACACTGAACCCTGTGGGAGTCTCAGTGATTGTCACTGATCCCTGTGGGAGTCCCACTGAATAACACTGAACCCTGTGGGAGTCCCACTGATTAACACTGAACCCTGTGGGAGTCTCACTGATTAACACTGAACCCTATGGGAGTCTCACTGATTAACACTGAATGCTGTGGGAGGCTCACTGATTAACACTGAACCCTGTGGGAGTCTCACTGATTAACACTGAACCCTATGCGAGTCTCACTGATTAACACTGAACCCTATGCGAGTCTCACTGATTAACACTGATCCCTAAGGGAGTCTCACTGATTAACACTGAAACCTGTCAGCGTTTCAGTGATTAACACTGAACCCTATGGGAGTCTCACTGATTAACGCTGAACCCTGTGGGAGTCTCACTGATTGACACTGAACCCTGTGGGAGTCTCACTGATTAACAATGAACCCTATGGGATTCTCACTGACTAACACTAAACCCGATGGGAGTCTCACTGATTAACACTGAACCCTATGGGAGTCTCACTGATTAACACTTAACGCTGTGGGAGTCTCACTGATTAACACTGAACCCTGTGGGAGTCTCCCTGATTAACACTGAACCCTGTGGGAGTCTCACTGATTAACACTGAACCCTATGCGAGTCTCATTGATTAACACTAAACCCTATGGGAGTCTCACTGATTAACACTGAAACCTGTCGGAGTTTCAGTGATTAACACTGAACCCTATGGGAGTCTCACTGATTAACACTGAACCCTATGGGAGTCTCAATGATTAACACTGAACCTTATATGAGTCTCATTGATTAACACTGAACCCTACGGGAGTCTCAGTGATTAACACTGAACCCTGTGGGAGTCTCAGTGATTAACACTGAACCCTGTGGGAGTCTCACTGATTAACACTGAACCCTTTGGGAGTCTCATTGATTAACACTGAACCCTGTGGGAGTCTCACTGATTAACACTGAACCCTGTGGGAGTCCCACTGAATAACACTGAACACTGTGGGAGTCCCACTGATTAACACTGAACCCTGTGGGAGTCTCAATGATTAACACTGAACCCTATGGGAGTCTCACTGATTAACACTGAACGCTGGGGGAGTCTCACTGATTAACTCTGAACCCTGTGGGAGTCTCACTGATAACACTGAACCCTGTGGGAGTCTCAGTGATTGTCACTGATCCCTGTGGGAGTCCCACTGAATAACACTGAACCCTGTGGGAGTCCCACTGATTAACACTGAACCCTGTGGGAGTCTCACTGATTAACACTGAACCCTATGGGAGTCTCACTGATTAACACTGAATGCTGTGGGAGTCTCACTGATTAACACTGAACCATGTGGGAGTCTCACTGATTAACACTGAACCCTATGCGAGTCTCACTGATTAACACTGAACCCTATGGGAGTCTCACTGACTAACACTGAACCCTATGGGAGTCTCACTGATTAACACTGAACCCTATGGGAGTCTCACTGATTAACACTTAACGCTGTGGGAGTCTCACTGATTAACACTGAACCCTGTGGGAGTCTCCCTGATTAACACTGAACCCTGTGGGAGTCTCACTGATTAACACTGAACCCTATGCGAGTCGCATTGATTAACACTAAACCCTATGGGAGTCTCACTGATTAACACTGAACCCTATGGGAGTCTCAATGATTAACACTGAACCTTATATGAGTCTCATTGATTAACACTGAACCCTACGGGAGTCTCAGTGATTAACACTGAACCCTGTGGGAGTCTCAGTGATTAACACTGAACCCTGTGGGAGTCTCACTGATTAACACTGAACCCTGTGGGAGTCTCATTGATTAACACTGAACCCTGTGGGAGTCTCACTGATTAACACTGAACCCTGTGGGAGTCTCACTGATAACACTGAACCCTGTGGGAGTCTCAGTGATTGTCACTGATCCCTGTGGGAGTCCCACTGAATAACACTGAACCCTGTGGGAGTCCCACTGATTAACACTGAACCCTGTGGGAGTCTCACTGATTAACACTGAACCCTATGGGAGTCTCACTGATTAACACTGAATGCTGTGGGAGGCTCACTGATTAACACTGAACCCTGTGGGAGTCTCACTGATTAACACTGAACCCTATGCGAGTCTCACTGATTAACACTGAACCCTATGCGAGTCTCACTGATTAACACTGATCCCTAAGGGAGTCTCACTGATTAACACTGAAACCTGTCAGCGTTTCAGTGATTAACACTGAACCCTATGGGAGTCTCACTGATTAATACTGAACCCTGAGGGAGTCTCACTGATTGACACTGAACCCTGTGGGAGTCTCACTTATTAACACTGAAACCTGTGGGAGTCTCACTGAATAACACTGAACCCTATGGGAGTCTCATTGATTAACACTGAACCCTATGGGAGTCTCAATGATTAACACTGACCCCTATGGGAGTTTCACTGATTAACACTGAACCCTGTGGGAGTCTCACTGATTAACACTGAACCCTGTGGGAGTCTCACTGATTAACACTGGATGCTGCGGGAGTCTCACTGATTAACACTAAACCCTGTGGGAGTCACACTGATTAACACTGAACCCTGTGGGAGTCTCACTGATTAACACTGAACCCTATGGGATGCTCACTAATTAACATTGAACCCTGTGGGAGTCTCACTGATTAACACTGAACCCTATGGGAGTCTCACTGATTAACACTGAACCCTGTGGGAGTCTCACTGATTAACACTGAACCCTGTGGGAGTCTCACTGATTAACACTGAACCCTGTGGGAGTCTCACTGATTAACACTGAACCCTATGGGAGTCTCACTGATTAACACTGGATCCTGGGGGAGTCTCACTGATTAACACACGAACCATACGGGAGTGTCAATGATTAACACTGAACCGTATGGGAGTCTCACCGATTAACACTGAACTCTGTGGGAGTCTCAATGATTAACACTGAACACTGTGGGAGCCTCACTGATTAAAACTGAACCCTATGGGAGTCTCACTGATTAACACTGAACCCTATGGGAGTCTCAGTGATTGTCAATGAACCCTGTGGGAGTCCCACTGAATAACACTGAACCCTGTAGGAGTCCCACTGATTAACACTGAACCCTGTGGGAGTCTAACTGATTAACACTGAACCCTATGGGAGTCTCACTGATTAACACTGAATGCTGTGGGAGTCTCACTGATTAACACTGAACCCTATGGGAGTTTCACTGATTAACACTGAAACCTGTCGGCGTTTCAGTGATTAACACTGAACCCTATGGGAGTCTCACTGATTAATACTGAACCCTATGGGAGTCTCACTGATTAACACTGAACCCTATGGGAGTCTCACTGATTAACAATGAACCCTATGGGCGTCTCAATGATTAACACTGAACCCTATGGGAGTCTCACTGATTAACACTGAACCCTGTGGGAGTCTCACTGATTAACACTGAAACCTGTGGGAGTCTCACTGAATAACACTGAACCCTATGGGAGTCTCACTGATTAACACTGAACCCTATGGGAGTCTCAATGATTAACACTGACCCCTATGGGAGTTTCACTGATTAACACTGAACCCTGTGGGAGTCTCACTGATTAACACTGAACCCTGTGGGAGTCTCACTGATTAACACTGGATGCTGCGGGAGTCTCACTGATTAACACTAAACCCTGTGGGAGTCACACTGATTAACACTGAACCCTATGGGATTCTCACTGACTTACACTAAACCCGATGGGAGTCTCACTGATTAACACTGAACCCTATGGGAGTCTCACTGATTAACACTTAACGCTGTGGGAGTCTCACTGATTAACACTGAACCCTGTGGGAGTCTCCCTGATTAACACTGAACCCTGTGGGAGTCTCACTGATTAACACTGAACCCTATGCGAGTCTCATTGATTAACACTAAACCCTATGGGAGTCTCACTGATTAACACTGAAACCTGTCGGAGTTTCAGTGATTAACACTGAACCCTATGGGAGTCTCACTGATTAACACTGAACCCTATGGGAGTCTCAATGATTAACACTGAACCTTATATGAGTCTCATTGATTAACACTGAACCCTACGGGAGTCTCAGTGATTAACACTGAACCCTGTGGGAGTCTCAGTGATTAACACTGAACCCTGTGGGAGTCTCACTGATTAACACTGAACCCTTTGGGAGTCTCATTGATTAACACTGAACCCTGTGGGAGTCTCACTGATTAACACTGAACCCTGTGGGAGTCCCACTGAATAACACTGAACACTGTGGGAGTCCCACTGATTAACACTGAACCCTGTGGGAGTCTCAATGATTAACACTGAACCCTATGGGAGTCTCACTGATTAACACTGAACGCTGGGGGAGTCTCACTGATTAACTCTGAACCCTGTGGGAGTCTCACTGATAACACTGAACCCTGTGGGAGTCTCAGTGATTGTCACTGATCCCTGTGGGAGTCCCACTGAATAACACTGAACCCTGTGGGAGTCCCACTGATTAACACTGAACCCTGTGGGAGTCTCACTGATTAACACTGAACCCTATGGGAGTCTCACTGATTAACACTGAATGCTGTGGGAGTCTCACTGATTAACACTGAACCATGTGGGAGTCTCACTGATTAACACTGAACCCTATGCGAGTCTCACTGATTAACACTGAACCCTATGGGAGTCTCACTGACTAACACTGAACCCTATGGGAGTCTCACTGATTAACACTGAACCCTATGGGAGTCTCACTGATTAACACTTAACGCTGTGGGAGTCTCACTGATTAACACTGAACCCTGTGGGAGTCTCCCTGATTAACACTGAACCCTGTGGGAGTCTCACTGATTAACACTGAACCCTATGCGAGTCGCATTGATTAACACTAAACCCTATGGGAGTCTCACTGATTAACACTGAACCCTATGGGAGTCTCAATGATTAACACTGAACCTTATATGAGTCTCATTGATTAACACTGAACCCTACGGGAGTCTCAGTGATTAACACTGAACCCTGTGGGAGTCTCAGTGATTAACACTGAACCCTGTGGGAGTCTCACTGATTAACACTGAACCCTGTGGGAGTCTCATTGATTAACACTGAACCCTGTGGGAGTCTCACTGATTAACACTGAACCCTGTGGGAGTCTCACTGATAACACTGAACCCTGTGGGAGTCTCAGTGATTGTCACTGATCCCTGTGGGAGTCCCACTGAATAACACTGAACCCTGTGGGAGTCCCACTGATTAACACTGAACCCTGTGGGAGTCTCACTGATTAACACTGAACCCTATGGGAGTCTCACTGATTAACACTGAATGCTGTGGGAGGCTCACTGATTAACACTGAACCCTGTGGGAGTCTCACTGATTAACACTGAACCCTATGCGAGTCTCACTGATTAACACTGAACCCTATGCGAGTCTCACTGATTAACACTGATCCCTAAGGGAGTCTCACTGATTAACACTGAAACCTGTCAGCGTTTCAGTGATTAACACTGAACCCTATGGGAGTCTCACTGATTAACGCTGAACCCTGTGGGAGTCTCACTGATTGACACTGAACCCTGTGGGAGTCTCACTGATTAACAATGAACCCTATGGGATTCTCACTGACTAACACTAAACCCGATGGGAGTCTCACTGATTAACACTGAACCCTATGGGAGTCTCACTGATTAACACTTAACGCTGTGGGAGTCTCACTGATTAACACTGAACCCTGTGGGAGTCTCCCTGATTAACACTGAACCCTGTGGGAGTCTCACTGATTAACACTGAACCCTATGCGAGTCTCATTGATTAACACTAAACCCTATGGGAGTCTCACTGATTAACACTGAAACCTGTCGGAGTTTCAGTGATTAACACTGAACCCTATGGGAGTCTCACTGATTAACACTGAACCCTATGGGAGTCTCAATGATTAACACTGAACCTTATATGAGTCTCATTGATTAACACTGAACCCTACGGGAGTCTCAGTGATTAACACTGAACCCTGTGGGAGTCTCAGTGATTAACACTGAACCCTGTGGGAGTCTCACTGATTAACACTGAACCCTTTGGGAGTCTCATTGATTAACACTGAACCCTGTGGGAGTCTCACTGATTAACACTGAACCCTGTGGGAGTCCCACTGAATAACACTGAACACTGTGGGAGTCCCACTGATTAACACTGAACCCTGTGGGAGTCTCAATGATTAACACTGAACCCTATGGGAGTCTCACTGATTAACACTGAACGCTGGGGGAGTCTCACTGATTAACTCTGAACCCTGTGGGAGTCTCACTGATAACACTGAACCCTGTGGGAGTCTCAGTGATTGTCACTGATCCCTGTGGGAGTCCCACTGAATAACACTGAACCCTGTGGGAGTCCCACTGATTAACACTGAACCCTGTGGGAGTCTCACTGATTAACACTGAACCCTATGGGAGTCTCACTGATTAACACTGAATGCTGTGGGAGTCTCACTGATTAACACTGAACCATGTGGGAGTCTCACTGATTAACACTGAACCCTATGCGAGTCTCACTGATTAACACTGAACCCTATGGGAGTCTCACTGACTAACACTGAACCCTATGGGAGTCTCACTGATTAACACTGAACCCTATGGGAGTCTCACTGATTAACACTTAACGCTGTGGGAGTCTCACTGATTAACACTGAACCCTGTGGGAGTCTCCCTGATTAACACTGAACCCTGTGGGAGTCTCACTGATTAACACTGAACCCTATGCGAGTCGCATTGATTAACACTAAACCCTATGGGAGTCTCACTGATTAACACTGAACCCTATGGGAGTCTCAATGATTAACACTGAACCTTATATGAGTCTCATTGATTAACACTGAACCCTACGGGAGTCTCAGTGATTAACACTGAACCCTGTGGGAGTCTCAGTGATTAACACTGAACCCTGTGGGAGTCTCACTGATTAACACTGAACCCTGTGGGAGTCTCATTGATTAACACTGAACCCTGTGGGAGTCTCACTGATTAACACTGAACCCTGTGGGAGTCTCACTGATAACACTGAACCCTGTGGGAGTCTCAGTGATTGTCACTGATCCCTGTGGGAGTCCCACTGAATAACACTGAACCCTGTGGGAGTCCCACTGATTAACACTGAACCCTGTGGGAGTCTCACTGATTAACACTGAACCCTATGGGAGTCTCACTGATTAACACTGAATGCTGTGGGAGGCTCACTGATTAACACTGAACCCTGTGGGAGTCTCACTGATTAACACTGAACCCTATGCGAGTCTCACTGATTAACACTGAACCCTATGCGAGTCTCACTGATTAACACTGATCCCTAAGGGAGTCTCACTGATTAACACTGAAACCTGTCAGCGTTTCAGTGATTAACACTGAACCCTATGGGAGTCTCACTGATTAATACTGAACCCTGAGGGAGTCTCACTGATTGACACTGAACCCTGTGGGAGTCTCACTTATTAACACTGAAACCTGTGGGAGTCTCACTGAATAACACTGAACCCTATGGGAGTCTCATTGATTAACACTGAACCCTATGGGAGTCTCAATGATTAACACTGACCCCTATGGGAGTTTCACTGATTAACACTGAACCCTGTGGGAGTCTCACTGATTAACACTGAACCCTGTGGGAGTCTCACTGATTAACACTGGATGCTGCGGGAGTCTCACTGATTAACACTAAACCCTGTGGGAGTCACACTGATTAACACTGAACCCTGTGGGAGTCTCACTGATTAACACTGAACCCTATGGGATGCTCACTAATTAACATTGAACCCTGTGGGAGTCTCACTGATTAACACTGAACCCTATGGGAGTCTCACTGATTAACACTGAACCCTGTGGGAGTCTCACTGATTAACACTGAACCCTGTGGGAGTCTCACTGATTAACACTGAACCCTGTGGGAGTCTCACTGATTAACACTGAATCCTATGGGAGTCTCACTGATTAACACTGGATCCTGGGGGAGTCTCACTGATTAACACACGAACCATACGGGAGTGTCAATGATTAACACTGAACCGTATGGGAGTCTCACCGATTAACACTGAACTCTGTGGGAGTCTCAATGATTAACACTGAACACTGTGGGAGCCTCACTGATTAAAACTGAACCCTATGGGAGTCTCACTGATTAACACTGAACCCTATGGGAGTCTCAGTGATTGTCAATGAACCCTGTGGGAGTCCCACTGAATAACACTGAACCCTGTAGGAGTCCCACTGATTAACACTGAACCCTGTGGGAGTCTAACTGATTAACACTGAACCCTATGGGAGTCTCACTGATTAACACTGAATGCTGTGGGAGTCTCACTAATTAACACTGAACCCTATGGGAGTTTCACTGATTAACACTGAAACCTGTCGGCGTTTCAGTGATTAACACTGAACCCTATGGGAGTCTCACTGATTAATACTGAACCCTATGGGAGTCTCACTGATTAACACTGAACCCTATGGGAGTCTCACTGATTAACAATGAACCCTATGGGCGTCTCAATGATTAACACTGAACCCTATGGGAGTTTCACTGATTAACACTGAACCCTGTGGGAGTCTCACTGATTAACACTGAAACCTGTGGGAGTCTCACTGAATAACACTGAACCCTATGGGAGTCTCACTGATTAACACTGAACCCTATGGGAGTCTCAATGATTAACACTGACCCCTATGGGAGTTTCACTGATTAACACTGAACCCTGTGGGAGTCTCACTGATTAACACTGAACCCTGTGGGAGTCTCACTGATTAACACTGGATGCTGCGGGAGTCTCACTGATTAACACTAAACCCTGTGGGAGTCACACTGATTAACACTGAACCCTGTGGGAGTCTCACTGATTAACACTGAACCCTATGGGATGCTCACTAATTAACATTGAACCCTGTGGGAGTCTCACTGATTAACCCTGAACCCTATGGGAGTCTCACTGATTAACACTGAACCCTGTGGGAGTCTTACTGATTAACACTGAACCCTGTGGGAGTCTCACTGATTAACACTGAACCCTGTGGGAGTCTCACTGATTAACACTGAACCCTATGGGAGTCTCACTGATTAACACTGGATCCTGGGGGAGTCTCACTGATTAACACACGAACCATACGGGAGTGTCACTGATTAACACTGAACCGTATGGGAGTCTCACCGATTAACACTGAACTCTGTGGGAGTCTCACTGATTAACACTGAACACTGTGGGAGCCTCACTGATTAAAACTGAACCCTATGGGAGTCTCACTGATTAACACTGAACCCTATGTTAGTCTCAGTGATTGTCACTGAACCCTGTGGGAGTCCCACTGAATAACACTGAACCCTGTGGGAGTCCCACTGATTAACACTGAACCCTGTGGGAGTCTCACTGATTAACACTGAACCCTATGGGAGTCTCACTGATTAACACTGAATGCTGTGGGAGTCTCACTGATTAACACTGAACCCTGTGGGAGTCTAACTGATTAACACTGAACCCTATGGGAGTCTCACTGATTAACACTGAAACCTGTCGGCGTTTCAGTGATTAACACTGAACCATATGGGAGTCTCACTGATTAATACTGAACCCTGTGGGAGTCTCACTGATTGACACTGAACCCTGTGGGAGTCTCACTTATTAACACTGAACCCTATGCGAGTCTCACTGATTAACACTGAACCCTATGCGAGTCTCACTGATTAACACTGATCCCTAAGGGAGTCTCACTGATTAACACTGAAACCTGTCGGCGTTTCAGTGATTAACACTGAACCCTATGGGAGTCTCACTGATTAATACTGAACCCTGAGGGAGTCTCACTGATTAACACTGAACCCTGTGGGAGTCCCACTGATTAACACTGAACCCTGTGGGAGTCTCACTGATTAACACTGAACCCTATGGGAGTCTCACTGATTAACACTGAATGCTGTGGGAGTCTCACTGATTAACACTGAACCCTGTGGGAGTCTCACTGATTAACACTGAACCCTATGCGAGTCTCACTGATTAACACTGAACCCTATGGGAGTCTCACTGACTAACACTGAACCCTATGGGAGTCTCACTGATTAACACTGAACCCTATGGGAGTCTCACTGATTAACACTTAACGCTGTGGGAGTCTCACTGATTAACACTGAACCCTGTGGGAGTCTCCCTGATTAACACTGAACCCTGTGGGAGTCTCACTGATTAACACTGAACCCTATGCGAGTCGCATTGATTAACACTAAACCCTATGGGAGTCTCACTGATTAACACTGAACCCTATGGGAGTCTCAATGATTAACACTGAACCTTATATGAGTCTCATTGATTAACACTGAACCCTACGGGAGTCTCAGTGATTAACACTGAACCCTGTGGGAGTCTCAGTGATTAACACTGAACCCTGTGGGAGTCTCACTGATTAACACTGAACCCTGTGGGAGTCTCATTGATTAACACTGAACCCTGTGGGAGTCTCACTGATTAACACTGAACCCTGTGGGAGTCCCACTGAATAACACTGAACACTGTGGGAGTCCCACTGATTAACACTGAACCCTGTGGGAGTCTCTATGATTAACACTGAACCCTATGGGAGTCTCACTGATTAACACTGAACGCTGGGGGAGTCTCACTGATTAACACTGAACCCTGTGGGAGTCTCACTGATAACACTGAACCCTGTGGGAGTCTCAGTGATTGTCACTGATCCCTGTGGGAGTCCCACTGAATAACACTGAACCCTGTGGGAGTCCCACTGATTAACACTGAACCCTGTGGGAGTCTCACTGATTAACACTGAACCCTATGGGAGTCTCACTGATTAACACTGAATGCTGTGGGAGGCTCACTGATTAACACTGAACCCTGTGGGAGTCTCACTGATTAACACTGAACCCTATGCGAGTCTCACTGATTAACACTGAACCCTATGCGAGTCTCACTGATTAACACTGATCCCTAAGGGAGTCTCACTGATTAACACTGAAACCTGTCAGCGTTTCAGTGATTAACACTGAACCCTATGGGAGTCTCACTGATTAATACTGAACCCTGAGGGAGTCTCACTGATTGACACTGAACCCTGTGGGAGTCTCACTTATTAACACTGAAACCTGTGGGAGTCTCACTGAATAACACTGAACCCTATGGGAGTCTCATTGATTAACACTGAACCCTATGGAAGTCTCAATGATTAACACTGACCCCTATGGGAGTTTCACTGATTAACACTGAACCCTGTGGGAGTCTCACTGATTAACACTGAACCCTGTGGGAGTCTCACTGATTAACACTGAACCCTTTGGGAGTCTCACTGATTAACACTGAACCCTGTGGGAGTCTCACTGATTAACACTGAAACCTGTGGGAGTCTCACTGAATAACACTGAACCCTATGGGAGTCTCAATGATTAACACTGAACCCTATGGGAGTCTCAGTGATTAACACTGACCCCTATGGGAGTTTCACTGATTAACACTGAACCCTGTGGGAGTCTCACTGATTAACACTGAACCCTGTGGGAGTCTCACTGATTAACACTGGATGCTGCGGGAGTTTCACTGATTAACACTAAACCCTGTGGGAGTCACACTGATTAAAACTGAACCCTGTGGGAGTCTCACTGATTAACACTGAACCCTATGGGATGCTCACTGATTAATACTTAACGCTGTGGGAGTCTCACTGATTAACACTGAACCCTGTGGGAGTCTCCCTGATTAACACTGAACCCTGTGGGAGTCTCACTGATTAACACTGAACCCTATGCGAGTCTCATTGATTAACACTAAACCCTATGGGAGTCTCACTGATTAACACTGAAACCTGTCGGAGTTTCAGTGATTAACACTGAACCCTATGGGAGTCTCACTGATTAACACTGAACCCTATGCGAGTCTCACTGATTAACACTGAACCCGATGCGAGTCTCACTGATTAACACTGAACCCTATGGGAGTCTCACTGATTAACACTGAAACCTGTCGGCGTTTCAGTGATTAACACTGAACCCTATGGGAGTCTCACTGATTAATACTGAACCCTGTGGGAGTCTCACTGATTAACAATGAACCCTGTGGGAGTCTCACTTATTAACACTGAACCCTGATTAACACTGAACCCTGTGGGAGTCTCAGTGATTAACACTGAACCCTGTGGGAGTCTCACTGATTAACACTGAACCCTGTGGGAGTCTCATTGATAACACTGAACCCTGTGGGAGTCTCACTGATTAACACTGAACCCTGTGGGAGTCCCACTGAATAACACTGAACACTGTGGGAGTCCCACTGATTAACACTGAACCCTGTGGGAGTCTCAATGATTAACACTGAACCCTATGGGAGTCTCACTGATTAACACTGAACGCTGGGGGAGTCTCACTGATTAACACTGAAACCTGTGGGAGTCTCACTGATAACACTGAACCCTGTGGGAGTTTCAGTGATTAACACTGAACCCTATGGGAGTCTCAATGATTAACACTGAACCTTATATGAGTCTCATTGATTAACACTGAACCCTACGGGAGTCTCAGTGATTAACACTGAACCCTGTGGGAGTCTCAGTGATTAACACTGAACCCTGTGGGAGTCTCACTGATTAACACTGAACCCTTTGGGAGTCTCACTGATTAACACTGAAACCTGTGGGAGTCTCACTGATAACACTGAACCCTGTGGGAGTTTCAGTGATTAACACTGAACCCTATGGGAGTCTCACTGATTAACACTGAACCCTATGGGAGTCTCATTGATTAACACTGAACCCTACGGGAGTCTCAGTGATTAACACTGAACCCTGTGGGAGTCTCAGTGATTAACACTGAACCCTGTGGGAGTCTCATTGATTAACACTGAACCCTGTGGGAGTCTCATTGATTAACACTGAACCCTACGGGAGTCTCAGTGATTAACACTGAACCCTGTGGGAGTCTCAGTGATTAACACTGAACCCTGTGGGAGTCTCACTGATTAACACTGAACCCTGTGGGAGTCCCACTGAATAACACTGAACACTGTGGGAGTCCCACTGATTAACACTGAACCCTGTGGGAGTCTCAATGATTAACACTGAACCCTATGGGAGTCTCACTGATTAACACTGAACGCTGGGGGAGTCTCACTGATTAACTCTGAACCCTGTGGGAGTCTTACTGATAACACTGAACCCTGTGGGAGTCTCAGTGATTGTCACTGATCCCTGTGGGAGTCCCACTGAATAACACTGAACCCTGTGGGAGTCCCACTGATTAACACTGAACCCTGTGGGAGTCTCACTGATTAACACTGAACCCTATGGGAGTCTCACTGATTAACACTGAATGCTGTGGGAGTCTCACTGATTAACACTGAACCCTGTGGGAGTCTCACTGATTAATACTGAACCCTATGCGAGTCTCACTGATTAACACTGAACCCTATGGGAGTCTCACTGACTAACACTGAACCCTATGGGAGTCTCACTGATTAACACTGAACCCTGTGGGAGTCTCCCTGATTAACACTGAACCCTGTGGGAGTCTCACTGATTAACACTGAACCCTATGCGAGTCTCATTGATTAACACTAAACCCTATGGGAGTCTCACTGATTAACACTGAAACCTGTCGGAGTTTCAGTGATTAACACTGAACCCTATGGGAGTCTCACTGATTAACACTGAACCCTATGCGAGTCTCACTGATTAACACTGAACCCTATGGGAGTCTCACTGATTAACACTTAACGCTGTGGGAGTCTCACTGATTAACACTGAACCCTGTGGGAGTCTCCCTGATTAACACTGAACCCTGTGGGAGTCTCACTGATTAACACTGAACCCTATGCGAGTCTCATTGATTAACACTAAACCCTATGGGAGTCTCACTGATTAACACTGAAACCTGTCGGAGTTTCAGTGATTAACACTGAACCCTATGGGAGTCTCACTGATTAACACTGAACCCTATGGGAGTCTCAATGATTAACACTGAACCTTATATGAGTCTCATTGATTAACACTGAACCCTACGGGAGTCTCAGTGATTAACACTGAACCCTGTGGGAGTCTCAGTGATTAACACTGAACCCTGTGGGAGTCTCACTGATTAACACTGAACCCTTTGGGAGTCTCATTGATTAACACTGAACCCTGTGGGAGTCTCACTGATTAACACTGAACCCTGTGGAGTCCCACTGAATAACACTGAACACTGTGGGAGTCCCACTGATTAACACTGAACCCTGTGGGAGTCTCAATGATTAACACTGAACCCTATGGGAGTCTCACTGATTAACACTGAACGCTGGGGGAGTCTCACTGATTAACTCTGAACCCTGTGGGAGTCTCACTGATAACACTGAACCCTGTGGGAGTCTCAGTGATTGTCACTGATCCCTGTGGGAGTCCCACTGAATAACACTGAACCCTGTGGGAGTCCCACTGATTAACACTGAACCCTGTGGGAGTCTCACTGATTAACACTGAACCCTATGGGAGTCTCACTGATTAACACTGAATGCTGTGGGAGTCTCACTGATTAACACTGAACCATGTGGGAGTCTCACTGATTAACACTGAACCCTATGCGAGTCTCACTGATTAACACTGAACCCTATGGGAGTCTCACTGACTAACACTGAACCCTATGGGAGTCTCACTGATTAACACTGAACCCTATGGGAGTCTCACTGATTAACACTTAACGCTGTGGGAGTCTCACTGATTAACACTGAACCCTGTGGGAGTCTCCCTGATTAACACTGAACCCTGTGGGAGTCTCACTGATTAACACTGAACCCTATGCGAGTCGCATTGATTAACACTAAACCCTATGGGAGTCTCACTGATTAACACTGAACCCTATGGGAGTCTCAATGATTAACACTGAACCTTATATGAGTCTCATTGATTAACACTGAACCCTACGGGAGTCTCAGTGATTAACACTGAACCCTGTGGGAGTCTCAGTGATTAACACTGAACCCTGTGGGAGTCTCACTGATTAACACTGAACCCTGTGGGAGTCTCATTGATTAACACTGAACCCTGTGGGAGTCTCACTGATTAACACTGAACCCTGTGGGAGTCTCACTGATAACACTGAACCCTGTGGGAGTCTCAGTGATTGTCACTGATCCCTGTGGGAGTCCCACTGAATAACACTGAACCCTGTGGGAGTCCCACTGATTAACACTGAACCCTGTGGGAGTCTCACTGATTAACACTGAACCCTATGGGAGTCTCACTGATTAACACTGAATGCTGTGGGAGGCTCACTGATTAACACTGAACCCTGTGGGAGTCTCACTGATTAACACTGAACCCTATGCGAGTCTCACTGATTAACACTGAACCCTATGCGAGTCTCACTGATTAACACTGATCCCTAAGGGAGTCTCACTTATTAACACTGAAACCTGTCAGCGTTTCAGTGATTAACACTGAACCCTATGGGAGTCTCACTGATTAATACTGAACCCTGAGGGAGTCTCACTGATTGACACTGAACCCTGTGGGAGTCTCACTTATTAACACTGAAACCTGTGGGAGTCTCACTGAATAACACTGAACTCTATGGGAGTCTCATTGATTAACACTGAACCCTATGGGAGTCTCAATGATTAACACTGACCCCTATGGGAGTTTCACTGATTAACACTGAACCCTGTGGGAGTCTCACTGATTAACACTGAACCCTGTGGGAGTCTCACTGATTAACACTGGATGCTGCGGGAGTCTCACTGATTAACACTAAACCCTGTGGGAGTCACACTGATTAACACTGAACCCTGTGGGAGTCTCACTGATTAACACTGAACCCTATGGGATGCTCACTAATTAACATTGAACCCTGTGGGAGTCTCACTGATTAACACTGAACCCTATGGGAGTCTCACTGATTAACACTGAACCCTGTGGGAGTCTCACTGATTAACACTGAACCCTGTGGGAGTCTCACTGATTAACACTGAACCCTGTGGGAGTCTCACTGATTAACACTGAACCCTGTGGGAGTCTAACTGATTAACACTGAACCCTATGGGAGTTTCACTGATTAACACTGAAACCTGTCGGCGTTTCAGTGATTAACACTGAACCCTATGGGAGTCTCACTGATTAATACTGAACCCTATGGGAGTCTCACTGATTAACACTGAACCCTATGGGAGTCTCACTGATTAACACTGAACCCTATGGGCATCTCAATGATTAACACTGAACCCTATGGGAGTCTCACTGATTAACACTGAACCCTGTGGGAGTCTCACTGATTAACACTGAAACCTGTGGGAGTCTCACTGAATAACACTGAACCCTATGGGAGTCTCACTGATTAACACTGAACCCTATGGGAGTCTCAATGATTAACACTGACCCCTATGGGAGTTTCACTGATTAACACTGAACCCTGTGGGAGTCTCACTGATTAACACTGAACCCTGTGGGAGTCTCACTGATTAACACTGGATGCTGCGGGAGTCTCACTGATTAACACTAAACCCTGTGGGAGTCACACTGATTAACACTGAACCCTGTGGGAGTCTCACTGATTAACACTGAACCCTATGGGATGCTCACTAATTAACATTGAACCCTGTGGGAGTCTCACTGATTAACCCTGAACCCTATGGGAGTCTCACTGATTAACACTGAACCCTGTGGGAGCCTCACTGATTAACACTGAACCCTGTGGTAGTCTTACTGATTAACACTGAACCCTGTGGGAGTCTCACTGATTAACACTGAACCCTGTGGGAGTCTCACTGATTAACACTGAACCCTATGGGAGTCTCACTGATTAACACTGGATCCTGGGGGAGTCTCACTGATTAACACACGAACCATACGGGAGTGTCACTGATTAACACTGAACCGTATGGGAGTCTCACCGATTAACACTGAACTCTGTGGGAGTCTCACTGATTAACACTGAACACTGTGGGAGCCTCACTGATTAAAACTGAACCCTATGGGAGTCTCACTGATTAACACTGAACCCTATGTTAGTCTCAGTGATTGTCACTGAACCCTGTGGGAGTCCCACTGAATAACACTGAACCCTGTGGGAGTCCCACTGATTAACACTGAACCCTGTGGGAGTCTCACTGATTAACACTGAACCCTATGGGAGTCTCACTGATTAACACTGAATGCTGTGGGAGTCTCACTGATTAACACTGAACCCTGTGGGAGTCTAACTGATTAACACTGAACCCTATGGGAGTCTCACTGATTAACACTGAAACCTGTCGGCGTTTCAGTGATTAACACTGAACCATATGGGAGTCTCACTGATTAATACTGAACCCTGTGGGAGTCTCACTGATTGACACTGAACCCTGTGGGAGTCTCACTTATTAACACTGAACCCTATGCGAGTCTCACTGATTAACACTGAACCCTATGCGAGTCTCACTGATTAACACTGATCCCTAAGGGAGTCTCACTGATTAACACTGAAACCTGTCGGCGTTTCAGTGATTAACACTGAACCCTATGGGAGTCTCACTGATTAATACTGAACCCTGAGGGAGTCTCACTGATTAACACTGAACCCTGTGGGAGTCCCACTGATTAACACTGAACCCTGTGGGAGTCTCACTGATTAACACTGAACCCTATGGGAGTCTCACTGATTAACACTGAATGCTGTGGGAGTCTCACTGATTAACACTGAACCCTGTGGGAGTCTCACTGATTAACACTGAACCCTATGCGAGTCTCACTGATTAACACTGAACCCTATGGGAGTCTCACTGACTAACACTGAACCCTATGGGAGTCTCAGTGATTAACACTGAACCCTATGGGAGTCTCACTGATTAACACTTAACGCTGTGGGAGTCTCACTGATTAACACTGAACCCTGTGGGAGTCTCCCTGATTAACACTGAACCCTGTGGGAGTCTCACTGATTAACACTGAACCCTATGCGAGTCGCATTGATTAACACTAAACCCTATGGGAGTCTCACTGATTAACACTGAACCCTATGGGAGTCTCAATGATTAACACTGAACCTTATATGAGTCTCATTGATTAACACTGAACCCTACGGGAGTCTCAGTGATTAACACTGAACCCTGTGGGAGTCTCAGTGATTAACACTGAACCCTGTGGGAGTCTCACTGATTAACACTGAACCCTGTGGGAGTCTCATTGATTAACACTGAACCCTGTGGGAGTCTCACTGATTAACACTGAACCCTGTGGGAGTCCCACTGAATAACACTGAACACTGTGGGAGTCCCACTGATTAACACTGAACCCTGTGGGAGTCTCTATGATTAACACTGAACCCTATGGGAGTCTCACTGATTAACACTGAACGCTGGGGGAGTCTCACTGATTAACACTGAACCCTGTGGGAGTCTCACTGATAACACTGAACCCTGTGGGAGTCTCAGTGATTGTCACTGATCCCTGTGGGAGTCCCACTGAATAACACTGAACCCTGTGGGAGTCCCACTGATTAACACTGAACCCTGTGGGAGTCTCACTGATTAACACTGAACCCTATGGGAGTCTCACTGATTAACACTGAATGCTGTGGGAGGCTCACTGATTAACACTGAACCCTGTGGGAGTCTCACTGATTAACACTGAACCCTATGCGAGTCTCACTGATTAACACTGAACCCTATGCGAGTCTCACTGATTAACACTGATCCCTAAGGGAGTCTCACTGATTAACACTGAAACCTGTCAGCGTTTCAGTGATTAACACTGAACCCTATGGGAGTCTCACTGATTAATACTGAACCCTGAGGGAGTCTCACTGATTGACACTGAACCCTGTGGGAGTCTCACTTATTAACACTGAAACCTGTGGGAGTCTCACTGAATAACACTGAACCCTATGGGAGTCTCATTGATTAACACTGAACCCTATGGAAGTCTCAATGATTAACACTGACCCCTATGGGAGTTTCACTGATTAACACTGAACCCTGTGGGAGTCTCACTGATTAACACTGAACCCTGTGGGAGTCTCACTGATTAACACTGAACCCTTTGGGAGTCTCACTGATTAACACTGAACCCTGTGGGAGTCTCACTGATTAACACTGAAACCTGTGGGAGTCTCACTGAATAACACTGAACCCTATGGGAGTCTCAATGATTAACACTGAACCCTATGGGAGTCTCAGTGATTAACACTGACCCCTATGGGAGTTTCACTGATTAACGCTGAACCCTGTGGGAGTCTCACTGATTAACACTGAACCCTGTGGGAGTCTCACTGATTAACACTGGATGCTGCGGGAGTTTCACTGATTAACACTAAACCCTGTGGGAGTCACACTGATTAAAACTGAACCCTGTGGGAGTCTCACTGATTAACACTGAACCCTATGGGATGCTCACTGATTAATACTTAACGCTGTGGGAGTCTCACTGATTAACACTGAACCCTGTGGGAGTCTCCCTGATTAACACTGAACCCTGTGGGAGTCTCACTGATTAACACTGAACCCTATGCGAGTCTCATTGATTAACACTAAACCCTATGGGAGTCTCACTGATTAACACTGAAACCTGTCGGAGTTTCAGTGATTAACACTGAACCCTATGGGAGTCTCACTGATTAACACTGAACCCTATGCGAGTCTCACTGATTAACACTGAACCCGATGCGAGTCTCACTGATTAACACTGAACCCTATGGGAGTCTCACTGATTAACACTGAAACCTGTCGGCGTTTCAGTGATTAACACTGAACCCTATGGGAGTCTCACTGATTAATACTGAACCCTGTGGGAGTCTCACTGATTAACAATGAACCCTGTGGGAGTCTCACTTATTAACACTGAACCCTGATTAACACTGAACCCTATGGGATGCTCACTGATTAATACTTAACGCTGTGGGAGTCTCACTGATTAACACTGAACCCTGTGGGAGTCTCCCTGATTAACACTGAACCCTGTGGGAGTCTCACTGATTAACACTGAACCCTATGCGAGTCTCATTGATTAACACTAAACCCTATGGGAGTCTCACTGATTAACACTGAAACCTGTCGGAGTTTCAGTGATTAACACTGAACCCTATGGGAGTCTCACTGATTAACACTGAACCCTATGCGAGTCTCACTGATTAACACTGAACCCGATGCGAGTCTCACTGATTAACACTGAACCCTATGGGAGTCTCACTGATTAACACTGAAACCTGTCGGCATTTCAGTGATTAACACTGAACCCTATGGGAGTCTCACTGATTAATACTGAACCCTGTGGGAGTCTCACTGATTAACAATGAACCCTGTGGGAGTCTCACTTATTAACACTGAACCCTATGGGATTCTCACTGACTAACACTAAACCCGATGGGAGTCTCACTGATTAACACTGAACCCTATGGGAGTCTCACTGATTAACACTTAACGCTATGGGAGTCTCACTGATTAACACTGAACCCTGTGGGAGTCTCCCTGATTAACACTGAACCCTGTGGGAGTCTCACTGATTAACACTGAACCCTATGCGAGTCTCATTGATTAACACTAAACCCTATGGGAGTCTCACTGATTAACACTGAAACCTGTCGGAGTTTCAGTGATTAACACTGAACCCTATGGGAGTCTCACTGATTAACACTGAACCCTATGGGAGTCTCAATGATTAACACTGAACCTTATACGAGTCTCATTGATTAACACTGAACCCTACGGGAGTCTCAGTGATTAACACTGAACCCTGTGGGAGTCTCAGTGATTAACACTGAACCCTGTGAGAGTCTCACTGATTAACACTGAACCCTTTGGGAGTCTCATTGATTAACACTGAACCCTGTGGGAGTCTCACTGATTAACACTGAACCCTGTGGGAGTCCCACTGAATAACACTGAACACTGTGGGAGTCCCACTGATTAACACTGAACCCTGTGGGAGTCTCAATGATTAACACTGAACCCTATGGGAGTCTCACTGATTAACACTGAACGCTGGGGGAGTCTCACTGATTAACACTGAACCCTGTGGGAGTCTCACTGATAACACTGAACCCTGTGGGAGTCTCAGTGATTGTCACTGATCCCTGTGGGAGTCCCACTGAATAACACTGAACCCTGTGGGAGTCCCACTGATTAACACTGAACCCTGTGGGAGTCTCACTGATTAACACTGAACCCTATGGGAGTCTCACTGATTAACACTGAATGCTTTGGGAGTCTCACTGATTAACACTGAACCCTGTGGGAGTCTCACTGATTAACACTGAACCCTATGCGAGTCTCACTGATTAACACTGAACCCTATGGGAGTCTCACTGACTAACACTGAACCCTATGGGAGTCTCACTGATTAACACTGAACCCTATGGGAGTCTCACTGATTAACACTTAACGCTGTGGGAGTCTCACTGATTAACACTGAACCCTGTGGGAGTCTCCCTGATTAACACTGAACCCTGTGGGAGTCTCACTGATTAACACTGAACCCTATGCGAGTCTCATTGATTAACACTAAACCCTATGGGAGTCTCACTGATTAACACTGAAACCTGTCGGAGTTTCAGTGATTAACACTGAACCCTATGGGAGTCTCACTGATTAACACTGAACCCTATGGGAGTCTCAATGATTAACACTGAACCTTATATGAGTCTCATTGATTAACACTGAACCCTACGGGAGTCTCAGTGATTAACACTGAACCCTGTGGGAGTCTCAGTGATTAACACTGAACCCTGTGGGAGTCTCACTGATTAACACTGAACCCTGTGGGAGTCTCATTGATTAACACTGAACCCTGTGGGAGTCTCACTGATTAACACTGAACCCTGTGGGAGTCCCACTGAATAACACTGAACACTGTGGGAGTCCCACTGATTAACACTGAACCCTGTGGGAGTCTCAATGATTAACACTGAACCCTATGGGAGTCTCACTGATTAACACTGAATGCTGGGGGAGTCTCACTGATTAACACTGAAACCTGTGGGAGTCTCACTGATAACACTGAACCCTGTGGGAGTCTCAGTGATTGTCACTGATCCCTGTGGGAGTCCCACTGAATAACACTGAACCCTGTGGGAGTCCCACTGATTAACACTGAACCCTGTGGGAGTCTCACTGATTAACACTGAACCCTATGGGAGTCTCACTGATTAACACTGAATGCTGTGGGAGTCTCACTGATTAACACTGAACCCTGTGGGAGTCTCACTGATTAACACTGAACCCTATGCGAGTCTCACTGATTAACACTGAACCCTATGGGAGTCTCACTGACTAACACTGAACCCTATGGGAGTCTCACTGATTAACACTGAACCCTATGGGAGTCTCACTGATTAACACTTAACGCTGTGGGAGTCTCACTGATTAACACTGAACCCTGTGGGAGTCTCCCTGATTAACACTGAACCCTGTGGGAGTCTCACTGATTAACACTGAACCCTATGCGAGTCTCATTGATTAACACTAAACCCTATGGGAGTCTCACTGATTAACACTGAAACCTGTCGGAGTTTCAGTGATTAACACTGAACCCTATGGGAGTCTCACTGATTAACACTGAACCCTATGGGAGTCTCAATGATTAACACTGAACCTTATATGAGTCTCATTGATTAACACGGAACCCTACGGGAGTCTCAGTGATTAACACTGAACCCTGTGGGAGTCTCAGTGATTAACACTGAACCCTGTGGGAGTCTCACTGATTAACACTGAACCCTGTGGGAGTCTCATTGATTAACACTGAACCCTGTGGGAGTCTCACTGATTAACACTGAACCCTGTGGGAGTCCCACTGAATAACACTGAACACTGTGGGAGTCCCACTGATTAACACTGAACCCTGTGGGAGTCTCAATGATTAACACTGAACCCTATGGGAGTCTCACTGATTAACACTGAACGCTGGGGGAGTCTCACTGATTAACACTGAAACCTGTGGGAGTCTCACTGATAACACTGAACCCTGTGGGAGTTTCAGTGATTAACACTGAACCCTATGGGAGTCTCACTGATTAACACTGAACCCTATGGGAGTCTCAATGATTAACACTGAACCTTATATGAGTCTCATTGATTAACACTGAACCCTACGGGAGTCTCAGTGATTAGCACTGAACCCTGTGGGAGTCTCAGTGATTAACACTGAACCCTGTGGGAGTCTCACTGATTAACACTGAACCCTTTGGGAGTCTCATTGATTAACACTGAACCCTGTGGGAGTCTCACTGATTAACACTGAACCCTGTGGGAGTCCCACTGAATAACACTGAACACTGTGGGAGTCCCACTGATTAACACTGAACCCTGTGGGAGTCTCAATGATTAACACTGAACCCTATGGGAGTCTCACTGATTAACACTGAATGCTGGGGGAGTCTCACTGATTAACTCTGAACCCTGTGGGAGTCTTACTGATAACACTGAACCCTGTGGGAGTCTCAGTGATTGTCACTGATCCCTGTGGGAGTCCCACTGAATAACACTGAACCCTGTGGGAGTCCCACTGATTAACACTGAACCCTGTGGGAGTCTCACTGATTAACACTGAACCCTATGGGAGTCTCACTGATTAACACTGAATGCTGTGGGAGTCTCACTGATTAACACTGAACCCTGTGGGAGTCTCACTGATTAATACTGAACCCTATGCGAGTCTCACTGATTAACACTGAACCCTATGGGAGTCTCACTGACTAACACTGAACCCTATGGGAGTCTCACTGATTAACACTGAACCCTGTGGGAGTCTCCCTGATTAACACTGAACCCTGTGGGAGTCTCACTGATTAACACTGAACCCTATGCGAGTCTCATTGATTAACACTAAACCCTATGGGAGTCTCACTGATTAACACTGAAACCTGTCGGAGTTTCAGTGATTAACACTGAACCCTATGGGAGTCTCACTGATTAACACTGAACCCTATGCGAGTCTCACTGATTAACACTGAACCCTATGCGAGTCTCACTGATTAACACTGAACCCTATGGGAGTCTCACTGATTAACACTGAAACCTGTCGGCGTTTCAGTGATTAACGCTGAACCCTATGGGAGTCTCACTGATTAATACTGAACCCTGTGGGAGTCTCACTGATTAACAATGAACCCTGTGGGAGTCTCACTTATTAACAATGAACCCTATGGGATTCTCACTGACTAACACTAAACCCGATGGGAGTCTCACTGATTAACACTGAACCCTATGGGAGTCTCACTGATTAACACTTAACGCTGTGGGAGTCTCACTGATTAACACTGAACCCTGTGGGAGTCTCCCTGATTAACACTGAACCCTGTGGGAGTCTCACTGATTAACACTGAACCCTATGCGAGTCTCATTGATTAACACTAAACCCTATGGGAGTCTCACTGATTAACACTGAAACCTGTCGGAGTTTCAGTGATTAACACTGAACCCTATGGGAGTCTCACTGATTAACACTGAACCCTATGGGAGTCTCAATGATTAACACTGAACCTTATATGAGTCTCATTGATTAACACTGAACCCTACGGGAGTCTCAGTGATTAACACTGAACCCTGTGGGAGTCTCAGTGATTAACACTGAACCCTGTGGGAGTCTCACTGATTAACACTGAACCCTTTGGGAGTCTCATTGATTAACACTGAACCCTGTGGGAGTCTCACTGATTAACACTGAACCCTGTGGGAGTCCCACTGAATAACACTGAACACTGTGGGAGTCCCACTGATTAACACTGAACCCTGTGGGAGTCTCAATGATTAACACTGAACCCTATGGGAGTCTCACTGATTAACACTGAACGCTGGGGGAGTCTCACTGATTAACTCTGAACCCTGTGGGAGTGTCACTGATAACACTGAACCCTGTGGGAGTCTCAGTGATTGTCACTGATCCCTGTGGGAGTCCCACTGAATAACACTGAACCCTGTGGGAGTCCCACTGATTAACACTGAACCCTGTGGGAGTCTCACTGATTAACACTGAACCCTATGGGAGTCTCACTGATTAACACTGAATGCTGTGGGAGTCTCACTGATTAACACTGAACCATGTGGGAGTCTCACTGATTAACACTGAACCCTATGCGAGTCTCACTGATTAACACTGAACCCTATGGGAGTCTCACTGACTAACACTGAACCCTATGGGAGTCTCACTGATTAACACTGAACCCTATGGGAGTCTCACTGATTAACACTTAACGCTGTGGGAGTCTCACTGATTAACACTGAACCCTGTGGGAGTCTCCCTGATTAACACTGAACCCTGTGGGAGTCTCACTGATTAATACTGAACCCTATGCGAGTCGCATTGATTAACACTAAACCCTATGGGAGTCTCACTGATTAACACTGAACCCTATGGGAGTCTCAATGATTAACACTGAACCTTATATGAGTCTCATTGATTAACACTGAACCCTACGGGAGTCTCAGTGATTAACACTGAACCCTGTGGGAGTCTCAGTGATTAACACTGAACCCTGTGGGAGTCTCACTGATTAACACTGAACCCTGTGGGAGTCTCATTGATTAACACTGAACCCTGTGGGAGTCTCACTGATTAACACTGAACCCTGTGGGAGTCCCACTGAATAACACTGAACACTGTGGGAGTCCCACTGATTAACACTGAACCCTGTGGGAGTCTCTATGATTAACACTGAACCCTATGGGAGTCTCACTGATTAACACTGAATGCTGGGGGAGTCTCACTGATTAACACTGAACCCTGTGGGAGTCTCACTGATAACACTGAACCCTGTGGGAGTCTCAGTGATTGTCACTGATCCCTGTGGGAGTCCCACTGAATAACACTGAACCCTGTGGGAGTCCCACTGATTAACACTGAACCCTGTGGGAGTCTCACTGATTAACACTGAACCCTATGGGAGTCTCACTGATTAACACTGAATGCTGTGGGAGGCTCACTGATTAACACTGAACCCTGTGGGAGTCTCACTGATTAACACTGAACCCTATGCGAGTCTCACTGATTAACACTGAACCCTATGCGAGTCTCACTGATTAACACTGATCCCTAAGGGAGTCTCACTGATTAACACTGAAACCTGTCAGCGTTTCAGTGATTAACACTGAACCCTATGGGAGTCTCACTGATTAATACTGAACCCTGAGGGAGTCTCACTGATTGACACTGAACCCTGTGGGAGTCTCACTTATTAACACTGAAACCTGTGGGAGTCTCACTGAATAACACTGAACCCTATGGGAGTCTCATTGATTAACACTGAACCCTATGGGAGTCTCAATGATTAACACTGACCCCTATGGGAGTTTCACTGATTAACACTGAACCCTGTGGGAGTCTCACTGATTAACACTGAACCCTGTGGGAGTCTCACTGATTAACACTGGATGCTGCGGGAGTCTCACTGATTAACACTAAACCCTGTGGGAGTCACACTGATTAACACTGAACCCTGTGGGAGTCTCACTGATTAACACTGAACCCTATGGGATGCTCACTAATTAACATTGAACCCTGTGGGAGTCTCACTGATTAACACTGAACCCTATGGGAGTCTCACTGATTAACACTGAACCCTGTGGGAGTCTCACTGATTAACACTGAACCCTGTGGGAGTCTCACTGATTAACACTGAACCCTGTGGGAGTCTCACTGATTAACACTGAACCCTATGGGAGTCTCACTGATTAACACTGGATCCTGGGGGAGTCTCACTGATTAACACACGAACCATACGGGAGTGTCAATGATTAACACTGAACCGTATGGGAGTCTCACTGATTAACACTGAACCCTATGGGAGTCTCAGTGATTGTCAATGAACCCTGTGGGAGTCCCACTGAATAACACTGAACCCTGTAGGAGTCCCACTGATTAACACTGAACCCTGTGGGAGTCTAACTGATTAACACTGAACCCTATGGGAGTCTCACTGATTAACACTGAATGCTGTGGGAGTCTCACTGATTAACACTGAACCCTGTGGGAGTCTAACTGATTAACACTGAACCCTATGGGAGTTTCACTGATTAACACTGAAACCTGTCGGCGTTTCAGTGATTAACACTGAACCCTATGGGAGTCTCACTGATTAATACTGAACCCTATGGGAGTCTCACTGATTAACACTGAACCCTATGGGAGTCTCACTGATTAACACTGAACCCTATGGGCGTCTCAATGATTAACACTGAACCCTATGGGAGTCTCACTGATTAACACTGAACCCTGTGGGAGTCTCACTGATTAACACTGAAACCTGTGGGAGTCTCACTGAATAACACTGAACCCTATGGGAGTCTCACTGATTAACACTGAACCCTATGGGAGTCTCAATGATTAACACTGACCCCTATGGGAGTTTCACTGATTAACACTGAACCCTGTGGGAGTCTCACTGATTAACACTGGACCCTGTGGGAGTCTCACTGATTAACACTGGATGCTGCGGGAGTCTCACTGATTAACACTAAACCCTGTGGGAGTCACACTGATTAACACTGAACCCTGTGGGAGTCTCACTGATTAACACTGAACCCTATGGGATGCTCACTAATTAACATTGAACCCTGTGGGAGTCTCACTGATTAACCCTGAACCCTATGGGAGTCTCACTGATTAACACTGAACCCTGTGGGAGCCTCACTGATTAACACTGAACCCTGTGGTAGTCTTACTGATTAACACTGAACCCTGTGGGAGTCTCACTGATTAACACTGAACCCTGTGGGAGTCTCACTGATTAACACTGAACCCTATGGGAGTCTCACTGATTAACACTGGATCCTGGGGGAGTCTCACTGATTAACACACGAACCATACGGGAGTGTCACTGATTAACACTGAACCGTATGGGAGTCTCACCGATTAACACTGAACTCTGTGGGAGTCTCACTGATTAACACTGAACACTGTGGGAGCCTCACTGATTAAAACTGAACCCTATGGGAGTCTCACTGATTAACACTGAACCCTATGTTAGTCTCAGTGATTGTCACTGAACCCTGTGGGAGTCCCACTGAATAACACTGAACCCTGTGGGAGTCCCACTGATTAACACTGAACCCTGTGGGAGTCTCACTGATTAACACTGAACCCTATGGGAGTCTCACTGATTAACACTGAATGCTGTGGGAGTCTCACTGATTAACACTGAACCCTGTGGGAGTCTAACTGATTAACACTGAACCCTATGGGAGTCTCACTGATTAACACTGAAACCTGTCGGCGTTTCAGTGATTAACACTGAACCATATGGGAGTCTCACTGATTAATACTGAACCCTGTGGGAGTCTCACTGATTGACACTGAACCCTGTGGGAGTCTCACTTATTAACACTGAACCCTATGCGAGTCTCACTGATTAACACTGAACCCTATGCGAGTCTCACTGATTAACACTGATCCCTAAGGGAGTCTCACTGATTAACACTGAAACCTGTCGGCGTTTCAGTGATTAACACTGAACCCTATGGGAGTCTCACTGATTAATACTGAACCCTGAGGGAGTCTCACTGATTAACACTGAACCCTGTGGGAGTCCCACTGATTAACACTGAACCCTGTGGGAGTCTCACTGATTAACACTGAACCCTATGGGAGTCTCACTGATTAACACTGAATGCTGTGGGAGTCTCACTGATTAACACTGAACCCTGTGGGAGTCTCACTGATTAACACTAAACCCTATGCGAGTCTCACTGATTAACACTGAACCCTATGGGAGTCTCACTGACTAACACTGAACCCTATGGGAGTCTCACTGATTAACACTGAACCCTATGGGAGTCTCACTGATTAACACTTAACGCTGTGGGAGTCTCACTGATTAACACTGAACCCTGTGGGAGTCTCCCTGATTAACACTGAACCCTGTGGGAGTCTCACTGATTAACACTGAACCCTATGCGAGTCGCATTGATTAACACTAAACCCTATGGGAGTCTCACTGATTAACACTGAACCCTATGGGAGTCTCAATGATTAACACTGAACCTTATATGAGTCTCATTGATTAACACTGAACCCTACGGGAGTCTCAGTGATTAACACTGAACCCTGTGGGAGTCTCAGTGATTAACACTGAACCCTGTGGGAGTCTCACTGATTAACACTGAACCCTGTGGGAGTCTCATTGATTAACACTGAACCCTGTGGGAGTCTCACTGATTAACACTGAACCCTGTGGGAGTCCCACTGAATAACACTGAACACTGTGGGAGTCCCACTGATTAACACTGAACCCTGTGGGAGTCTCTATGATTAACACTGAACCCTATGGGAGTCTCACTGATTAACACTGAACGCTGGGGGAGTCTCACTGATTAACACTGAACCCTGTGGGAGTCTCACTGATAACACTGAACCCTGTGGGAGTCTCAGTGATTGTCACTGATCCCTGTGGGAGTCCCACTGAATAACACTGAACCCTGTGGGAGTCCCACTGATTAACACTGAACCCTGTGGGAGTCTCACTGATTAACACTGAACCCTATGGGAGTCTCACTGATTAACACTGAATGCTGTGGGAGGCTCACTGATTAACACTGAACCCTGTGGGAGTCTCACTGATTAACACTGAACCCTATGCGAGTCTCACTGATTAACACTGAACCCTATGCGAGTCTCACTGATTAACACTGATCCCTAAGGGAGTCTCACTGATTAACACTGAAACCTGTCAGCGTTTCAGTGATTAACAGTGAACCCTATGGGAGTCTCACTGATTAATACTGAACCCTGAGGGAGTCTCACTGATTGACACTGAACCCTGTGGGAGTCTCACTTATTAACACTGAAACCTGTGGGAGTCTCACTGAATAACACTGAACCCTATGGGAGTCTCATTGATTAACACTGAACCCTATGGAAGTCTCAATGATTAACACTGACCCCTATGGGAGTTTCACTGATTAACACTGAACCCTGTGGGAGTCTCACTGATTAACACTGAACCCTGTGGGAGTCTCACTGATTAACACTGGATGCTGCGGGAGTCTCACTGATTAACACTAAACCCTGTGGGAGTCACACTGATTAACACTGAACCCTGTGGGAGTCTCACTGATTAACACTGAACCCTATGGGATGCTCACTAATTAACATTGAACCCTGTGGGAGTCTCACTGATTAACACTGAACCCTATGGGAGTCTCACTGATTAACACTGAACCCTGTGGGAGTCTCACTGATTAACACTGAACCCTGTGGTAGTCTTACTGATTAACACTGAACCCTGTGGGAGTCTCACTGATTAACACTGAACCCTGTGGGAGTCTCACTGATTAACACTGAACCCTATGGGAGTCTCACTGATTAACACTGGATCCTGGGGGAGTCTCACTGATTAACACACGAACCATACGGGAGTGTCAATGATTAACACTGAACCGTATGGGAGTCTCACCGATTAACACTGAACTCTGTGGGAGTCTCAATGATTAACACTGAACACTGTGGGAGCCTCACTGATTAAAACTGAACCCTATGGGAGTCTCACTGATTAACACTGAACCCTATGGGAGTCTCAGTGATTGTCAATGAACCCTGTGGGAGTCCCACTGAATAACACTGAACCCTGTAGGAGTCCCACTGATTAACACTGAACCTTGTAGGAGTCTAACTGATTAACACTGAACCCTATGGGAGTCTCACTGATTAACACTGAATGCTGTGGGAGTCTCACTGATTAACACTGAACCCTGTGGGAGTCTAACTGATTAACACTGAAACCTGTCGGCGTTTCAGTGATTAACACTGAACCATATGGGAGTCTCACTGATTAATACTGAACCCTGTGGGAGTCTCACTGATTAACACTGAACCCTGTGGGAGTCTCACTTATTAACACTGAACCCTATGCGAGTCTCACTGATTAACACTGAACCCTATGCGAGTCTCACTGATTAACACTGATCCCTAAGGGAGTCTCACTGATTAACACTGAAACCTGTCGGCGTTTCAGTGATTAACACTGAACCCTATGGGAGTCTCACTGATTAATACTGAACCCTGAGGGAGTCTCACTGATTAACACTGAAACCTGTCGGCGTTTCAGTGATTAACACTGAACCATATGGGAGTCTCACTGATTAATACTGAACCCTGTGGGAGTCTCACTGATTGACACTGAACCCTGTGGGAGTCTCACTTATTAACACTGAACCCTATGGGAGTCTCACTGATTAACACTGAACCCTATGGGAGTCTCACTGATTAACACTGAACCCTATGGGAGTCTCAATGATTAACACTGAACCCTATGGGAGTCTCACTGATTAACACAGAACCCTGTGGGAGTCTCACTGATTAACACTGAAACCTGTGGGAGTCTCACTGAATAACACTGAACCCTATGGGAGTCTCACTGATTAACACTGAACCCTATGGGAGTCTCAATGATTAACACTGACCCCTATGGGAGTTTCACTGATTAACACTGAACCCTGTGGGAGTCTCATTAATTAACACTGAACCCTGTGGGAGTCTCAATGATTAACACTGAAACCTGTCGGCGTTTCAGTGATTAACACTGAACCATATGGGAGTCTCACTGATTAATACTGAACCCTGTGGGAGTCTCACTGATTGACACTGAACCCTGTGGGAGTCTCACTTATTAACACTGAACCCTATGCGAGTCTCACTGATTAACACTGAACCCTATGCAAGTCTCACTGATTAACACTGATCCCTAAGGGAGTCTCACTGATTAACACTGAAACCTGTCGGCGTTTCAGTGATTAACACTGAACCCTATGGGAGTCTCACTGATTAATACTGAACCCTGAGGGAGTCTCACTGATTAACACTGAAACCTGTCGGCGTTTCAGTGATTAACACTGAACCATATGGGAGTCTCACTGATTAATACTGAACCCTGTGGGAGTCTCACTGATTGACACTGAACCCTGTGGGAGTCTCACTTATTAACACTGAACCCTATGGGAGTCTCACTGATTAACACTGAACCCTATGGGAGTCTCACTGATTAACACTGAACCCTATGGGAGTCTCAATGATTAACACTGAACCCTATGGGAGTCTCACTGATTAACACAGAACCCTGTGGGAGTCTCACTGATTAACACTGAAACCTGTGGGAGTCTCACTGAATAACACTGAACCCTATGGGAGTCTCACTGATTAACACTGAACCCTATGGGAGTCTCAATGATTAACACTGACCCCTATGGGAGTTTCACTGATTAACACTGAACCCTGTGGGAGTCTCATTAATTAACACTGAACCCTGTGGGAGTCTCACTGATTAACACTGGACGCTGCGGGATTCTCACTGATTAACACTAAACCCTGTGGGAGTCACACTGATTAACACTGAACCCTGTGGGAGTCTCACTGATTAACACTGAACCCTGTGGGAGTCTCACTGATTAACACTGAACCCTGTGGGAGTCTCACTGATTATCCCTGAACCCTGTGGGAGTCTCACTGATTAACACTGAACCATGTGGGAGTCTCACTGATTAACACTGAACCCTGTGGGAGTCTCAATGATTAACACTGAACCCTGTGGGAGTCTCACTGATTAAAACTGAACCCTGTGGGAGTCTCACTGATTAACACTGAACCCTGTGGGAGTCTCACTGATTAACACTGAACCCTGTGGGAGTCTCAGAGATTAACACTGAACCCTGTGGGAGTCTCACTGATTAACACTGAACCCTGTGGGAGTCTCACTGATTAACACTGAACCCTATGGGAGTCTCACTCATTAACACTGGACCCTGGGGGAGTCTCACTGATTAATACACGAACCATAGGGGAGTGTCACTGATTAACACTGAACCCTATGGGAGTCTCACTGATTAACACTGAACTCTGTGGGAGTATCACTGATTAACACTGAACCCTGTGGGAGTCTCCCTGATTAACACTGAACCCTGTGGGAGTCTCACTGATTAACACTGAACCCTATGCGAGTCGCATTGATTAACACTAAACCCTATGGGAGTCTCACTGATTAACACTGAACCCTATGGGAGTCTCAATGATTAACACTGAACCTTATATGAGTCTCATTGATTAACACTGAACCCTACGGGAGTCTCAGTGATTAACACTGAACCCTGTGGGAGTCTCAGTGATTAACACTGAACCCTGTGGGAGTCTCACTGATTAACACTGAACCCTGTGGGAGTCTCATTGATTAACACTGAACCCTGTGGGAGTCTCACTGATTAACACTGAACCCTGTGGGAGTCCCACTGAATAACACTGAACACTGTGGGAGTCCCACTGATTAACACTGAACCCTGTGGGAGTCTCTATGATTAACACTGAACCCTATGGGAGTCTCACTGATTAACACTGAACGCTGGGGGAGTCTCACTGATTAACACTGAACCCTGTGGGAGTCTCACTGATAACACTGAACCCTGTGGGAGTCTCAGTGATTGTCACTGATCCCTGTGGGAGTCCCACTGAATAACACTGAACCCTGTGGGAGTCCCACTGATTAACACTGAACCCTGTGGGAGTCTCTATGATTAACACTGAACCCTATGGGAGTCTCACTGATTAACACTGAACGCTGGGGGAGTCTCACTGATTAACACTGAACCCTGTGGGAGTCTCACTGATAACACTGACCCCTATGGGAGTTTCACTGATTAACACTGAACCCTGTGGGAGTCTCATTAATTAACACTGAACCCTGTGGGAGTCTCAATGATTAACACTGAAACCTGTCGGCGTTTCAGTGATTAACACTGAACCATATGGGAGTCTCACTGATTAATACTGAACCCTGTGGGAGTCTCACTGATTGACACTGAACCCTGTGGGAGTCTCACTTATTAACACTGAACCCTATGCGAGTCTCACTGATTAACACTAAACCCTATGCAAGTCTCACTGATTAACACTGATCCCTAAGGGAGTCTCACTGATTAACACTGAAACCTGTCGGCGTTTCAGTGATTAACACTGAACCCTATGGGAGTCTCACTGATTAATACTGAACCCTGAGGGAGTCTCACTGATTAACACTGAAACCTGTCGGCGTTTCAGTGATTAACACTGAACCATATGGGAGTCTCACTGATTAATACTGAACCCTGTGGGAGTCTCACTGATTGACACTGAACCCTGTGGGAGTCTCACTTATTAACACTGAACCCTATGGGAGTCTCACTGATTAACACTGAACCCTATGGGAGTCTCACTGATTAACACTGAACCCTATGGGAGTCTCAATGATTAACACTGAACCCTATGGGAGTCTCACTGATTAACACAGAACCCTGTGGGAGTCTCACTGATTAACACTGAAACCTGTGGGAGTCTCACTGAATAACACTGAACCCTATGGGAGTCTCACTGATTAACACTGAACCCTATGGGAGTCTCAATGATTAACACTGACCCCTATGGGAGTTTCACTGATTAACACTGAACCCTGTGGGAGTCTCATTAATTAACACTGAACCCTGTGGGAGTCTCACTGATTAACACTGGACGCTGCGGGATTCTCACTGATTAACACTAAACCCTGTGGGAGTCACACTGATTAACAATGAACCCTGTGGGAGTCTCACTGATTAACACTGAACCCTGTGGGAGTCTCACTGATTAACACTGAACCCTGTGGGAGTCTCACTGATTATCCCTGAACCCTGTGGGAGTCTCACTGATTAACACTGAACCATGTGGGAGTCTCACTGATTAACACTGAACCCTGTGGGAGTCTCAATGATTAACACT
Source organism: Petromyzon marinus (assembly GCF_048934315.1). NCBI lineage: Eukaryota > Metazoa > Chordata > Hyperoartia > Petromyzontiformes > Petromyzontidae > Petromyzon > Petromyzon marinus. The sequence goes on along the minus strand of NC_133728.1, from coordinate 12,750,653 downwards.
GAACCCTGTGGGAGTCTCACTGATTAAAACTGAACCCTGTGGGAGTCTCACTGATTAACACTGAACCCTGTGGGAGTCTCACTGATTAACACTGAACCCTGTGGGAGTCTCAGAGATTAACACTGAACCCTGTGGGAGTCTCACTGATTAACACTGAACCCTGTGGGAGTCTCACTGATTAACACTGAACCCTATGGGAGTCTCACTCATTAACACTGGACCCTGGGGGAGTCTCACTGATTAATACACGAACCATAGGGGAGTGTCACTGATTAACACTGAACCCTATGGGAGTCTCACTGATTAACACTGAACTCTGTGGGAGTATCACTGATTAACACTGAACCCTGTGGGAGTCTCCCTGATTAACACTGAACCCTGTGGGAGTCTCACTGATTAACACTGAACCCTATGCGAGTCGCATTGATTAACACTAAACCCTATGGGAGTCTCACTGATTAACACTGAACCCTATGGGAGTCTCAATGATTAACACTGAACCTTATATGAGTCTCATTGATTAACACTGAACCCTACGGGAGTCTCAGTGATTAACACTGAACCCTGTGGGAGTCTCAGTGATTAACACTGAACCCTGTGGGAGTCTCACTGATTAACACTGAACCCTGTGGGAGTCTCATTGATTAACACTGAACCCTGTGGGAGTCTCACTGATTAACACTGAACCCTGTGGGAGTCCCACTGAATAACACTGAACACTGTGGGAGTCCCACTGATTAACACTGAACCCTGTGGGAGTCTCTATGATTAACACTGAACCCTATGGGAGTCTCACTGATTAACACTGAACGCTGGGGGAGTCTCACTGATTAACACTGAACCCTGTGGGAGTCTCACTGATAACACTGAACCCTGTGGGAGTCTCAGTGATTGTCACTGATCCCTGTGGGAGTCCCACTGAATAACACTGAACCCTGTGGGAGTCCCACTGATTAACACTGAACCCTGTGGGAGTCTCACTGATTAACACTGAACCCTATGGGAGTCTCACTGATTAACACTGAATGCTGTGGGAGGCTCACTGATTAACACTGAACCCTGTGGGAGTCTCACTGATTAACACTGAACCCTATGCGAGTCTCACTGATTAACACTGAACCCTATGCGAGTCTCACTGATTAACACTGATCCCTAAGGGAGTCTCAATGATTAACACTGAAACCTGTCAGCGTTTCAGTGATTAACAGTGAACCCTATGGGAGTCTCACTGATTAATACTGAACCCTGAGGGAGTCTCACTGATTGACACTGAACCCTGTGGGAGTCTCACTTATTAACACTGAAACCTGTGGGAGTCTCACTGAATAACACTGAACCCTATGGGAGTCTCATTGATTAACACTGAACCCTATGGGAGTCTCAATGATTAACACTGAACCTTATATGAGTCTCATTGATTAACACTGAACCCTACGGGAGTCTCAGTGATTAACACTGAACCCTGTGGGAGTCTCAGTGATTAACACTGAACCCTGTGGGAGTCTCACTGATTAACACTGAACCCTGTGGGAGTCTCATTGATTAACACTGAACCCTGTGGGAGTCTCACTGATTAACACTGAACCCTGTGGGAGTCCCACTGAATAACACTGAACACTGTGGGAGTCCCACTGATTAACACTGAACCCTGTGGGAGTCTCTATGATTAACACTGAACCCTATGGGAGTCTCACTGATTAACACTGAACGCTGGGGGAGTCTCACTGATTAACACTGAACCCTGTGGGAGTCTCACTGATAACACTGAACCCTGTGGGAGTCTCAGTGATTGTCACTGATCCCTGTGGGAGTCCCACTGAATAACACTGAACCCTGTGGGAGTCCCACTGATTAACACTGAACCCTGTGGGAGTCTCACTGATTAACACTGAACCCTATGGGAGTCTCACTGATTAACACTGAATGCTGTGGGAGGCTCACTGATTAACACTGAACCCTGTGGGAGTCTCACTGATTAACACTGAACCCTATGCGAGTCTCACTGATTAACACTGAACCCTATGCGAGTCTCACTGATTAACACTGATCCCTAAGGGAGTCTCACTGATTAACACTGAAACCTGTCAGCGTTTCAGTGATTAACAGTGAACCCTATGGGAGTCTCACTGATTAATACTGAACCCTGAGGGAGTCTCACTGATTGACACTGAACCCTGTGGGAGTCTCACTTATTAACACTGAAACCTGTGGGAGTCTCACTGAATAACACTGAACCCTATGGGAGTCTCATTGATTAACACTGAACCCTATGGAAGTCTCAATGATTAACACTGACCCCTATGGGAGTTTCACTGATTAACACTGAACCCTGTGGGAGTCTCACTGATTAACACTGAACCCTGTGGGAGTCTCACTGATTAACACTGGATGCTGCGGGAGTCTCACTGATTAACACTAAACCCTGTGGGAGTCACACTGATTAACACTGAACCCTGTGGGAGTCTCACTGATTAACACTGAACCCTATGGGATGCTCACTAATTAACATTGAACCCTGTGGGAGTCTCACTGATTAACACTGAACCCTATGGGAGTCTCACTGATTAACACTGAACCCTGTGGGAGTCTCACTGATTAACACTGAACCCTGTGGTAGTCTTACTGATTAACACTGAACCCTGTGGGAGTCTCACTGATTAACACTGAACCCTGTGGGAGTCTCACTGATTAACACTGAACCCTATGGGAGTCTCACTGATTAACACTGGATCCTGGGGGAGTCTCACTGATTAACACACGAACCATACGGGAGTGTCAATGATTAACACTGAACCGTATGGGAGTCTCACCGATTAACACTGAACTCTGTGGGAGTCTCAATGATTAACACTGAACACTGTGGGAGCCTCACTGATTAAAACTGAACCCTATGGGAGTCTCACTGATTAACACTGAACCCTATGGGAGTCTCAGTGATTGTCAATGAACCCTGTGGGAGTCCCACTGAATAACACTGAACCCTGTAGGAGTCCCACTGATTAACACTGAACCTTGTAGGAGTCTAACTGATTAACACTGAACCCTATGGGAGTCTCACTGATTAACACTGAATGCTGTGGGAGTCTCACTGATTAACACTGAACCCTGTGGGAGTCTAACTGATTAACACTGAACCCTATGGGAGTTTCACTGATTAACACTGAAACCTGTCGGCGTTTCAGTGATTAACACTGAACCCTATGGGAGTCTCACTGATTAATACTAAACCCTATGGGAGTCTCACTGATTAACACTGAACCCTATGGGAGTCTCACTGATTAATACTGAACCCTATGGGCGTCTCAATGATTAACACTGAACCCTATGGGAGTCTCACTGATTAACACTGAACCCTGTGGGAGTCTCACTGATTAACACTGAAACCTGTGGGAGTCTCACTGAATAACACTGAACCCTATGGGAGTCTCACTGATTAACACTGAACCCTATGGGAGTCTCAATGATTAACACTGACCCCTATGGGAGTTTCACTGATTAACACTGAACCCTGTGGGAGTCTCACTGATTAACACTGAACCCTGTGGGAGTCTCACTGATTAACACTGGATGCTGCGGGAGTCTCACTGATTAACACTAAACCCTGTGGGAGTCACACTGATTAACACACGAACCATACGGGAGTGTCACTGATTAACACTGAACCGTATGGGAGTCTCACCGATTAACACTGAACTCTGTGGGAGTCTCACTGATTAACACTGAACACTGTGGGAGCCTCACTGATTAAAACTGAACCCTATGGGAGACTCACTGATTAACACTGAACCCTATGTTAGTCTCAGTGATTGTCACTGAACCCTGTGGGAGTCCCACTGAATAACACTGAACCCTGTGGGAGTCCCACTGATTAACACTGAACCCTGTGGGAGTCTCACTGATTAACACTGAACCCTATGGGAGTCTCACTGATTAACACTGAATGCTGTGGGAGTCTCACTGATTAACACTGAACCCTGTGGGAGTCTAACTGATTAACACTGAACCCTATGGGAGTCTCACTGATTAACACTGAAACCTGTCGGCGTTTCAGTGATTAACACTGAACCATATGGGAGTCTCACTGATTAATACTGAACCCTGTGGGAGTCTCACTGATTAACACTGAACCCTGTGGGAGTCTCACTTATTAACACTGAACCCTATGCGAGTCTCACTGATTAACACTGAACCCTATGCGAGTCTCACTGATTAACACTGATCCCTAAGGGAGTCTCACTGATTAACACTGAAACCTGTCGGCGTTTCAGTGATTAACACTGAACCCTATGGGAGTCTCACTGATTAATACTGAACCCTGAGGGAGTCTCACTGATTAACACTGAAACCTGTCGGCGTTTCAGTGATTAACACTGAACCATATGGGAGTCTCACTGATTAACACTGAACCCTATGGGAGTCTCACTGATTAACACTGAACCCTATGGGAGTCTCAATGATTAACACTGAACCCTATGGGAGTCTCACTGATTAACACAGAACCCTGTGGGAGTCTCACTGATTAACACTGAAACCTGTGGGAGTCTCACTGAATAACACTGAACCCTATGGGAGTCTCACTGATTAACACTGAACCCTATGGGAGTCTCAATGATTAACACTGACCCCTATGGGAGTTTCACTGATTAACACTGAACCCTGTGGGAGTCTCATTAATTAACACTGAACCCTGTGGGAGTCTCAATGATTAACACTGAAACCTGTCGGCGTTTCAGTGATTAACACTGAACCATATGGGAGTCTCACTGATTAATACTGAACCCTGTGGGAGTCTCACTGATTGACACTGAACCCTGTGGGAGTCTCACTTATTAACACTGAACCCTATGCGAGTCTCACTGATTAACACTGAACCCTATGCAAGTCTCACTGATTAACACTGATCCCTAAGGGAGTCTCACTGATTAACACTGAAACCTGTCGGCGTTTCAGTGATTAACACTGAACCCTATGGGAGTCTCACTGATTAATACTGAACCCTGAGGGAGTCTCACTGATTAACACTGAAACCTGTCGGCGTTTCAGTGATTAACACTGAACCATATGGGAGTCTCACTGATTAATACTGAACCCTGTGGGAGTCTCACTGATTGACACTGAACCCTGTGGGAGTCTCACTTATTAACACTGAACCCTATGGGAGTCTCACTGATTAACACTGAACCCTATGGGAGTCTCACTGATTAACACTGAACCCTATGGGAGTCTCACTGATTAACACAGAACCCTGTGGGAGTCTCACTGATTAACACTGAAACCTGTGGGAGTCTCACTGAATAACACTGAACCCTATGGGAGTCTCACTGATTAACACTGAACCCTATGGGAGTCTCAATGATTAACACTGACCCCTATGGGAGTTTCACTGATTAACACTGAACCCTGTGGGAGTCTCATTAATTAACACTGAACCCTGTGGGAGTCTCACTGATTAACACTGGACGCTGCGGGATTCTCACTGATTAACACTAAACCCTGTGGGAGTCACACTGATTAACACTGAACCCTGTGGGAGTCTCACTGATTAACACTGAACCCTGTGGGAGTCTCACTGATTAACACTGAACCCTGTGGGAGTCTCACTGATTATCCCTGAACCCTGTGGGAGTCTCACTGATTAACACTGAACCATGTGGGAGTCTCACTGATTAACACTGAACCCTGTGGGAGTCTCAATGATTAACACTGAACCCTGTGGGAGTCTCACTGATTAACACTGGATGCTGCGGGAGTCTCACTGATTAACACTAAACCCTGTGGGAGTCACACTGATTAACACTGAACCCTGTGGGAGTCTCACTGATTAACACTGAACCCTATGGGATGCTCACTAATTAACATTGAACCCTGTGGGAGTCTCACTGATTAACACTGAACCCTATGGGAGTCTCACTGATTAACACTGAACCCTGTGGGAGTCTCACTGATTAACACTGAACCCTGTGGTAGTCTTACTGATTAACACTGAACCCTGTGGGAGTCTCACTGATTAACACTGAACCCTGTGGGAGTCTCACTGATTAACACTGAACCCTATGGGAGTCTCACTGATTAACACTGGATCCTGGGGGAGTCTCACTGATTAACACACGAACCATACGGGAGTGTCAATGATTAACACTGAACCGTATGGGAGTCTCACCGATTAACACTGAACTCTGTGGGAGTCTCAATGATTAACACTGAACACTGTGGGAGCCTCACTGATTAAAACTGAACCCTATGGGAGTCTCACTGATTAACACTGAACCCTATGGGAGTCTCAGTGATTGTCAATGAACCCTGTGGGAGTCCCACTGAATAACACTGAACCCTGTAGGAGTCCCACTGATTAACACTGAACCTTGTAGGAGTCTAACTGATTAACACTGAACCCTATGGGAGTCTCACTGATTAACACTGAATGCTGTGGGAGTCTCACTGATTAACACTGAACCCTGTGGGAGTCTAACTGATTAACACTGAACCCTATGGGAGTTTCACTGATTAACACTGAAACCTGTCGGCGTTTCAGTGATTAACACTGAACCCTATGGGAGTCTCACTGATTAATACTAAACCCTATGGGAGTCTCACTGATTAACACTGAACCCTATGGGAGTCTCACTGATTAACACTGAACCCTATGGGCGTCTCAATGATTAACACTGAACCCTATGGGAGTCTCACTGATTAACACTGAACCCTGTGGGAGTCTCACTGATTAACACTGAAACCTGTGGGAGTCTCACTGAATAACACTGAACCCTATGGGAGTCTCACTGATTAACACTGAACCCTATGGGAGTCTCAATGATTAACACTGACCCCTATGGGAGTTTCACTGATTAACACTGAACCCTGTGGGAGTCTCACTGATTAACACTGAACCCTGTGGGAGTCTCACTGATTAACACTGGATGCTGCGGGAGTCTCACTGATTAACACTAAACCCTGTGGGAGTCACACTGATTAACACTGAACCCTGTGGGAGTCTCACTGATTAACACTGAACCCTATGGGATGCTCACTAATTAACATTGAACCCTGTGGGAGTCTCACTGATTAACCCTGAACCCTATGGGAGTCTCACTGATTAACACTGAACCCTGTGGGAGCCTCACTGATTAACACTGAACCCTGTGGTAGTCTTACTGATTAACACTGAACCCTGTGGGAGTCTCACTGATTAACACTGAACCCTGTGGGAGTCTCACTGATTAACACTGAACCCTATGGGAGTCTCACTGATTAACACTGGATCCTGGGGGAGTCTCACTGATTAACACACGAACCATACGGGAGTGTCACTGATTAACACTGAACCGTATGGGAGTCTCACCGATTAACACTGAACTCTGTGGGAGTCTCACTGATTAACACTGAACACTGTGGGAGCCTCACTGATTAAAACTGAACCCTATGGGAGACTCACTGATTAACACTGAACCCTATGTTAGTCTCAGTGATTGTCACTGAACCCTGTGGGAGTCCCACTGAATAACACTGAACCCTGTGGGAGTCCCACTGATTAACACTGAACCCTGTGGGAGTCTCACTGATTAACACTGAACCCTATGGGAGTCTCACTGATTAACACTGAATGCTGTGGGAGTCTCACTGATTAACACTGAACCCTGTGGGAGTCTAACTGATTAACACTGAACCCTATGGGAGTCTCACTGATTAACACTGAAACCTGTCGGCGTTTCAGTGATTAACACTGAACCATATGGGAGTCTCACTGATTAATACTGAACCCTGTGGGAGTCTCACTGATTAACACTGAACCCTGTGGGAGTCTCACTTATTAACACTGAACCCTATGCGAGTCTCACTGATTAACACTGAACCCTATGCGAGTCTCTCTGATTAACACTGATCCCTAAGGGAGTCTCACTGATTAACACTGAAACCTGTCGGCGTTTCAGTGATTAACACTGAACCCTATGGGAGTCTCACTGATTAATACTGAACCCTGAGGGAGTCTCACTGATTAACACTGAAACCTGTCGGCGTTTCAGTGATTAACACTGAACCATATGGGAGTCTCACTGATTAATACTGAACCCTGTGGGAGTCTCACTGATTGACACTGAACCCTGTGGGAGTCTCACTTATTAACACTGAACCCTATGGGAGTCTCACTGATTAACACTGAACCCTATGGGAGTCTCACTGATTAACACTGAACCCTATGGGAGTCTCAATGATTAACACTGAACCCTATGGGAGTCTCACTGATTAACACAGAACCCTGTGGGAGTCTCACTGATTAACACTGAAACCTGTGGGAGTCTCACTGAATAACACTGAACCCTATGGGAGTCTCACTGATTAACACTGAACCCTATGGGAGTCTCAATGATTAACACTGACCCCTATGGGAGTTTCACTGATTAACACTGAACCCTGTGGGAGTCTCATTAATTAACACTGAACCCTGTGGGAGTCTCAATGATTAACACTGATCCCTAAGGGAGTCTCACTGATTAACACTGAAACCTGTCGGCGTTTCAGTGATTAACACTGAACCCTATGGGAGTCTCATTAATTAACACTGAACCCTATGCGAGTCTCACTGATTAACACTGATCCCTAAGGGAGTCTCACTGATTAACACTGAAACCTGTCGGCGTTTCAGTGATTAACACTGAACCCTATGGGAGTCTCACTGATTAATACTGAACCCTGAGGGAGTCTCACTGATTAACACTGAAACCTGTCGGCGTTTCAGTGATTAACACTGAACCATATGGGAGTCTCACTGATTAACACTGAACCCTATGGGAGTCTCACTGATTAACACTGAACCCTATGGGAGTCTCAATGATTAACACTGAACCCTATGGGAGTCTCACTGATTAACACAGAACCCTGTGGGAGTCTCACTGATTAACACTGAAACCTGTGGGAGTCTCACTGAATAACACTGAACCCTATGGGAGTCTCACTGATTAACACTGAACCCTATGGGAGTCTCAATGATTAACACTGACCCCTATGGGAGTTTCACTGATTAACACTGAACCCTGTGGGAGTCTCATTAATTAACACTGAACCCTGTGGGAGTCTCAATGATTAACACTGAAACCTGTCGGCGTTTCAGTGATTAACACTGAACCATATGGGAGTCTCACTGATTAATACTGAACCCTGTGGGAGTCTCACTGATTGACACTGAACCCTGTGGGAGTCTCACTTATTAACACTGAACCCTATGCGAGTCTCACTGATTAACACTGAACCCTATGCAAGTCTCACTGATTAACACTGATCCCTAAGGGAGTCTCACTGATTAACACTGAAACCTGTCGGCGTTTCAGTGATTAACACTGAACCCTATGGGAGTCTCACTGATTAATACTGAACCCTGAGGGAGTCTCACTGATTAACACTGAAACCTGTCGGCGTTTCAGTGATTAACACTGAACCATATGGGAGTCTCACTGATTAATACTGAACCCTGTGGGAGTCTCACTGATTGACACTGAACCCTGTGGGAGTCTCACTTATTAACACTGAACCCTATGGGAGTCTCACTGATTAACACTGAACCCTATGGGAGTCTCACTGATTAACACTGAACCCTATGGGAGTCTCACTGATTAACACAGAACCCTGTGGGAGTCTCACTGATTAACACTGAAACCTGTGGGAGTCTCACTGAATAACACTGAACCCTATGGGAGTCTCACTGATTAACACTGAACCCTATGGGAGTCTCAATGATTAACACTGACCCCTATGGGAGTTTCACTGATTAACACTGAACCCTGTGGGAGTCTCATTAATTAACACTGAACCCTGTGGGAGTCTCACTGATTAACACTGGACGCTGCGGGATTCTCACTGATTAACACTAAACCCTGTGGGAGTCACACTGATTAACACTGAACCCTGTGGGAGTCTCACTGATTAACACTGAACCCTGTGGGAGTCTCACTGATTAACACTGAACCCTGTGGGAGTCTCACTGATTATCCCTGAACCCTGTGGGAGTCTCACTGATTAACACTGAACCATGTGGGAGTCTCACTGATTAACACTGAACCCTGTGGGAGTCTCAATGATTAACACTGAACCCTGTGGGAGTCTCACTGATTAACACTGGATGCTGCGGGAGTCTCACTGATTAACACTAAACCCTGTGGGAGTCACACTGATTAACACTGAACCCTGTGGGAGTCTCACTGATTAACACTGAACCCTATGGGATGCTCACTAATTAACATTGAACCCTGTGGGAGTCTCACTGATTAACACTGAACCCTATGGGAGTCTCACTGATTAACACTGAACCCTGTGGGAGTCTCACTGATTAACACTGAACCCTGTGGTAGTCTTACTGATTAACACTGAACCCTGTGGGAGTCTCACTGATTAACACTGAACCCTGTGGGAGTCTCACTGATTAACACTGAACCCTATGGGAGTCTCACTGATTAACACTGGATCCTGGGGGAGTCTCACTGATTAACACACGAACCATACGGGAGTGTCAATGATTAACACTGAACCGTATGGGAGTCTCACCGATTAACACTGAACTCTGTGGGAGTCTCAATGATTAACACTGAACACTGTGGGAGCCTCACTGATTAAAACTGAACCCTATGGGAGTCTCACTGATTAACACTGAACCCTATGGGAGTCTCAGTGATTGTCAATGAACCCTGTGGGAGTCCCACTGAATAACACTGAACCCTGTAGGAGTCCCACTGATTAACACTGAACCTTGTAGGAGTCTAACTGATTAACACTGAACCCTATGGGAGTCTCACTGATTAACACTGAATGCTGTGGGAGTCTCACTGATTAACACTGAACCCTGTGGGAGTCTAACTGATTAACACTGAACCCTATGGGAGTTTCACTGATTAACACTGAAACCTGTCGGCGTTTCAGTGATTAACACTGAACCCTATGGGAGTCTCACTGATTAATACTAAACCCTATGGGAGTCTCACTGATTAACACTGAACCCTATGGGAGTCTCACTGATTAACACTGAACCCTATGGGCGTCTCAATGATTAACACTGAACCCTATGGGAGTCTCACTGATTAACACTGAACCCTGTGGGAGTCTCACTGATTAACACTGAAACCTGTGGGAGTCTCACTGAATAACACTGAACCCTATGGGAGTCTCACTGATTAACACTGAACCCTATGGGAGTCTCAATGATTAACACTGACCCCTATGGGAGTTTCACTGATTAACACTGAACCCTGTGGGAGTCTCACTGATTAACACTGAACCCTGTGGGAGTCTCACTGATTAACACTGGATGCTGCGGGAGTCTCACTGATTAACACTAAACCCTGTGGGAGTCACACTGATTAACACTGAACCCTGTGGGAGTCTCACTGATTAACACTGAACCCTATGGGATGCTCACTAATTAACATTGAACCCTGTGGGAGTCTCACTGATTAACCCTGAACCCTATGGGAGTCTCACTGATTAACACTGAACCCTGTGGGAGCCTCACTGATTAACACTGAACCCTGTGGTAGTCTTACTGATTAACACTGAACCCTGTGGGAGTCTCACTGATTAACACTGAACCCTGTGGGAGTCTCACTGATTAACACTGAACCCTATGGGAGTCTCACTGATTAACACTGGATCCTGGGGGAGTCTCACTGATTAACACACGAACCATACGGGAGTGTCACTGATTAACACTGAACCGTATGGGAGTCTCACCGATTAACACTGAACTCTGTGGGAGTCTCACTGATTAACACTGAACACTGTGGGAGCCTCACTGATTAAAACTGAACCCTATGGGAGACTCACTGATTAACACTGAACCCTATGTTAGTCTCAGTGATTGTCACTGAACCCTGTGGGAGTCCCACTGAATAACACTGAACCCTGTGGGAGTCCCACTGATTAACACTGAACCCTGTGGGAGTCTCACTGATTAACACTGAACCCTATGGGAGTCTCACTGATTAACACTGAATGCTGTGGGAGTCTCACTGATTAACACTGAACCCTGTGGGAGTCTAACTGATTAACACTGAACCCTATGGGAGTCTCACTGATTAACACTGAAACCTGTCGGCGTTTCAGTGATTAACACTGAACCATATGGGAGTCTCACTGATTAATACTGAACCCTGTGGGAGTCTCACTGATTAACACTGAACCCTGTGGGAGTCTCACTTATTAACACTGAACCCTATGCGAGTCTCACTGATTAACACTGAACCCTATGCGAGTCTCACTGATTAACACTGATCCCTAAGGGAGTCTCACTGATTAACACTGAAACCTGTCGGCGTTTCAGTGATTAACACTGAACCCTATGGGAGTCTCACTGATTAATACTGAACCCTGAGGGAGTCTCACTGATTAACACTGAAACCTGTCGGCGTTTCAGTGATTAACACTGAACCATATGGGAGTCTCACTGATTAATACTGAACCCTGTGGGAGTCTCACTGATTGACACTGAACCCTGTGGGAGTCTCACTTATTAACACTGAACCCTATGGGAGTCTCACTGATTAACACTGAACCCTATGGGAGTCTCACTGATTAACACTGAACCCTATGGGAGTCTCAATGATTAACACTGAACCCTATGGGAGTCTCACTGATTAACACAGAACCCTGTGGGAGTCTCACTGATTAACACTGAAACCTGTGGGAGTCTCACTGAATAACACTGAACCCTATGGGAGTCTCACTGATTAACACTGAACCCTATGGGAGTCTCAATGATTAACACTGACCCCTATGGGAGTTTCACTGATTAACACTGAACCCTGTGGGAGTCTCATTAATTAACACTGAACCCTGTGGGAGTCTCAATGATTAACACTGAAACCTGTCGGCGTTTCAGTGATTAACACTGAACCATATGGGAGTCTCACTGATTAATACTGAACCCTGTGGGAGTCTCACTGATTGACACTGAACCCTGTGGGAGTCTCACTTATTAACACTGAACCCTATGCGAGTCTCACTGATTAACACTGAACCCTATGCAAGTCTCACTGATTAACACTGATCCCTAAGGGAGTCTCACTGATTAACACTGAAACCTGTCGGCGTTTCAGTGATTAACACTGAACCCTATGGGAGTCTCACTGATTAATACTGAACCCTGAGGGAGTCTCACTGATTAACACTGAAACCTGTCGGCGTTTCAGTGATTAACACTGAACCATATGGGAGTCTCACTGATTAATACTGAACCCTGTGGGAGTCTCACTGATTGACACTGAACCCTGTGGGAGTCTCACTTATTAACACTGAACCCTATGGGAGTCTCACTGATTAACACTGAACCCTATGGGAGTCTCACTGATTAACACTGAACCCTATGGGAGTCTCAATGATTAACACTGAACCCTATGGGAGTCTCACTGATTAACACAGAACCCTGTGGGAGTCTCACTGATTAACACTGAAACCTGTGGGAGTCTCACTGAATAACACTGAACCCTATGGGAGTCTCACTGATTAACACTGAACCCTATGGGAGTCTCAATGATTAACACTGACCCCTATGGGAGTTTCACTGATTAACACTGAACCCTGTGGGAGTCTCATTAATTAACACTGAACCCTGTGGGAGTCTCACTGATTAACACTGGACGCTGCGGGATTCTCACTGATTAACACTAAACCCTGTGGGAGTCACACTGATTAACACTGAACCCTGTGGGAGTCTCACTGATTAACACTGAACCCTGTGGGAGTCTCACTGATTAACACTGAACCCTGTGGGAGTCTCACTGATTATCCCTGAACCCTGTGGGAGTCTCACTGATTAACACTGAACCATGTGGGAGTCTCACTGATTAACACTGAACCCTGTGGGAGTCTCAATGATTAACACTGAACCCTGTGGGAGTCTCACTGATTAAAACTGAACCCTGTGGGAGTCTCACTGATTAACACTGAACCCTGTGGGAGTCTCACTGATTAACACTGAACCCTGTGGGAGTCTCAGAGATTAACACTGAACCCTGTGGGAGTCTCACTGATTAACACTGAACCCTGTGGGAGTCTCACTGATTAACACTGAACCCTATGGGAGTCTCACTCATTAACACTGGACCCTGGGGGAGTCTCACTGATTAATACACGAACCATAGGGGAGTGTCACTGATTAACACTGAACCCTATGGGAGTCTCACTGATTAACACTGAACTCTGTGGGAGTATCACTGATAAACACTGAACCCTATGGGAGCCTTACTGATTAACACTGAACCCTATGGGAGTCTCAATCATTAACACTGAACCCTATGGGAGTCTCAGTGATTGTCACTGAAACCTTTGGGCGTCTCACTGATTAACACTGAACCCTGTGGGAGTCTCAATGATTAAAACTGAACCCTGTGGGAGTCTCACTGATTAACACTGAACCCTGTGGGAGTCTCACTGATTAACACTGAACCCTGTGGGAGTCTCACTGATTAACACTGAACGATGTGGGTGTCTCACTGATTAACACTGAACCCTGTGGGATTCCCACTGAATAACACTGAACACTGTGGGAGTCCCACTGATTAACACTGAACCCTGTGGGAGTCTCAATGATTAACACTGAACCCTATGGGAGTCTCACTGATTAACACTGAACGCTGTGGGAGTCTCACTGATTAACACTGAACCCTGTGGGAGTCTCACTGATAACACTGAACCCTGTGGGAGTCTCAGTGATTGTCACTGATCCCTGTGGGAGTCCCACTGAATAACACTGAACCCTGTGGGATTCCCACTGATTAACACTGAACCCTGTGGGAGTCTCACTGATTAACACTGAACCCTATGGGAGTCTCACTGATTAACACTGAATGCTGTGGGAGTCTCACTGATTAACACTGAACCCTATGCGAGTCTCACTGATTAACACTGAACCCTATGCGAGTCTCACTGATTAACATTGATCCCTATGGGAGTCTCATTGATTAACACTGAAACCTGTCGGCGTTTCAGTTATTAACACTGAACCCTATGGGAGTCTCACTGATTAATACTGAACCCTGAGGGAGTCTCACTGATTGACACTGAACCCTGTGGGAGTCTCACTTATTAACACTGAACCCTATGGGAGTCTCACTGATTAACACTGAACCCTATGGGAGTCTCACTGATTAACACTGAACCCTATGGGCGTCTCAATGATTAACACTGAACCCTATGGGAGTCTCACTGATTAACACTGAACCCTGTGGGACTCTCACTGATTAACACTGAAACCTGTGGGAGTCTCACTGAATAACACTGAACCCTATGGGAGTCTCACTGATTAACACTGAACCCTATGGGAGTCTCAATGATTAACACTGACCCCTATGGGAGTTTCACTGATTAACACTGAACCCTGTGGGAGTCTCACTGATTAACACTGAACCCTGTGGGAGTCTCACTGATTAACACTGAACCCTGTGGGAGTCTCCCTGATTAACACTGAACCCTGTGGGAGTCTCACTGATTAACACTGAACCCTATGCGAGTCTCATTGATTAACACTAAACCCTATGGGAGTCTCACTGATTAACACTGAAACCTGTCGGAGTTTCAGTAATTAACACTGAACCCTATGGGAGTCTCACTGATTAACACTGAACCCTATGGGAGTCTCAATGATTAACACTGAACCCTATATGAGTCTCATTGATTAACACTGAACCCTACGGGAGTCTCAGTGATTAACACTGAACCCTGTGGGAGTCTCAGTGATTAACACTGAACCCTGTGGGAGTCTCACTGATTAACACTGAACCCTGTGGGAGTCTCATTGATTAACACTGAACCCTATGGGAGTCTCACTGATTAACACTGAACCCTATGGGCGTCTCAATGATTAACACTGAACCCTATGGGAGTCTCACTGATTAACACTGAACCCTGTGGGACTCTCACTGATTAACACTGAAACCTGTGGGAGTCTCACTGAATAACACTGAACCCTATGGGAGTCTCACTGATTAACACTGAACCCTATGGGAGTCTCAATGATTAACACTGACCCCTATGGGAGTTTCACTGATTAACACTGAACCCTGTGGGAGTATCACTGATTAACACTGAACCCTGTGGGAGTCTCACTGATTAACACTGAACCCTGTGGGAGTCTCCCTGATTAACACTGAACCCTGTGGGAGTCTCACTGATTAACACTGAACCCTATGCGAGTCTCATTGATTAACACTAAACCCTATGGGAGTCTCACTGATTAACACTGAAACCTGTCGGAGTTTCAGTAATTAACACTGAACCCTATGGGAGTCTCACTGATTAACACTGAACCCTATGGGAGTCTCAATGATTAACACTGAACCCTATATGAGTCTCATTGATTAACACTGAACCCTACGGGAGTCTCACTGATTAACACTGAACCCTGTGGGACTCTCACTGATTAACACTGAAACCTGTGGGAGTCTCACTGAATAACACTGAACCCTATGGGAGTCTCACTGATTAACACTGAACCCTATGGGAGTCTCAATGATTAACACTGACCCCTATGGGAGTTTCACTGATTAACACTGAACCCTGTGGGAGTCTCACTGATTAACACTGAACCCTGTGGGAGTCTCACTGATTAACACTGAACCCTGTGGGAGTCTCCCTGATTAACACTGAACCCTGTGGGAGTCTCACTGATTAACACTGAACCCTATGCGAGTCTCATTGATTAACACTAAACCCTATGGGAGTCTCACTGATTAACACTGAAACCTGTCGGAGTTTCAGTAATTAACACTGAACCCTATGGGAGTCTCACTGATTAACACTGAACCCTATGGGAGTCTCAATGATTAACACTGAACCCTATATGAGTCTCATTGATTAACACTGAACCCTACGGGAGTCTCAGTGATTAACACTGAACCCTGTGGGAGTCTCAGTGATTAACACTGAACCCTGTGGGAGTCTCACTGATTAACACTGAACCCTGTGGGAGTCTCATTGATTAACACTGAACCCTGTGGGAGTCTCACTGATTAACACTGAACCCTGTGGGAGTCCCACTGAATAACACTGAACACTGTGGGAGTCCCACTGATTAACACTGAACCCTGTGGGAGTCTCAATGATTAACACTGAACCCTATGGGAGTCTCACTGATTAACACTGAATGCTGTGGGAGTCTCACTGATTAACACTGAACCCTGTGGGAGTCTCACTGATTAACACTGAACCCTATGCGAGTCTCACTGATTAACACTGAACCCTATGCGAGTCTCACTGATTAACATTGATCCCTATGGGAGTCTCACTGATTAACACTGAAACCTGTCGGCGTTTCAGTTATTAACACTGAACCCTATGGGAGTCTCACTGATTAATCCTGAACCCTATGGGAGTCTCACTGATTAACACTGAATGCTGTGGGAGTCTCACTGATTAACACTGAACTCTATGCGAGTCTCACTGATTAACACTGAACCCTATGCGAGTCGCACTGATTAACACTGAACCCTATGCGAGTCTCACTGATTAACATTGATCCCTATGGGAGTCTCACTGATTAACACTGAAACCTGTCGGCGTTTCAGTTATTAACACTGAACCCTATGGGAGTCTCACTGATTAATACTGAACCCTGAGGGAGTCTCACTGATTGACACTGAACCCTGTGGGAGTCTCACTTATTAACACTGAACCCTATGGGAGTCTCACTGATTAACACTGAACCCTATGGGAGTCTCACTGATTAACACTGAACCCTATGGGCGTCTCAATGATTAACACTGAACCCTATGGGAGTCTCACTGATTAACACTGAACCCTGTGGGAGTCTCAATGATTAACACTGAAACCTGTGGGAGTCTCACTGAATAACACTGAACCCTATGGGAGTCTCACTGATTAACACTGAACCCTATGGGAGTCTCAATGATTAACACTGACCCCTATGGGAGTTTCACTGATTAACACTGAACCCTGTGGGAGTCTCACTGATTAACACTGAACCCTGTGGGAGTCTCACTGATTAACACTGAACCCTGTGGGAGTCTCCCTGAT
Organism: Petromyzon marinus; assembly: GCF_048934315.1. Lineage (NCBI taxonomy): Eukaryota > Metazoa > Chordata > Hyperoartia > Petromyzontiformes > Petromyzontidae > Petromyzon > Petromyzon marinus. Next base: position 12,732,644 of record NC_133728.1, on the reverse strand, counting down.
TAACACTGAACCCTGTGGGAGTCTCACTGATTAACACTGAACCCTATGCGAGTCTCATTGATTAACACTAAACCCTATGGGAGTCTCACTGATTAACACTGAACCCTATGGGAGTCTCACTGATTAATACTGAACCCTGAGGGAGTCTCACTGATTGACACTGAACCCTGTGGGAGTCTCACTTATTAACACTGAACCCTATGGGAGTCTCACTGATTAACACTGAACCCTATGGGAGTCTCACTGATTAACACTGAACCCTATGGGCGTCTCAATGATTAACACTGAACCCTATGGGAGTCTCACTGATTAACACTGAACCCTGTGGGAGTCTCACTGATTAACACTGAAACCTGTGGGAGCCTCACTGAATAACACTGAACCCTATGGGAGTCTCACTGATTAACACTGAACCCTATGGGAGTCTCAATGATTAACACTGACCCCTATGGGAGTTTCACTGATTAACACTGAACCCTGTGGGAGTCTCACTGATTAACACTGAACCCTGTGGGAGTCTCACTGATTAACACTGAACCCTGTGGGAGTCTCCCTGATTAACACTGAACCCTGTGGGAGTCTCACTGATTAACACTGAACCCTATGCGAGTCTCATTGATTAACACTAAACCCTATGGGAGTCTCACTGATTAACACTGAAACCTGTCGGAGTTTCAGTAATTAACACTGAACCCTAAGGGAGTCTCACTGATTAACACTGAACCCTATGGGAGTCTCAATGATTAACACTGAACCCTATATGAGTCTCATTGATTAACACTGAACCCTACGGGAGTCTCAGTGATTAACACTGAACCCTGTGGGAGTCTCAGTGATTAACACTGAACCCTGTGGGAGTCTCACTGATTAACACTGAACCCTGTGGGAGTCTCATTGATTAACACTGAACCCTGTGGGAGTCTCACTGATTAACACTGAACCCTGTGGGAGTCCCACTGAATAACACTGAACACTGTGGGAGTCCCACTGATTAACACTGAACCCTGTGGGAGTCTCAATGATTAACACTGAACCCTATGGGAGTCTCACTGATTAACACTGAATGCTGTGGGAGTCTCACTGATTAACACTGAACCCTGTGGGAGTCTCACTGATTAACACTGAACCCTATGCGAGTCTCACTGATTAACACTGAACCCTATGCGAGTCTCACTGATTAACATTGATCCCTATGGGAGTCTCACTGATTAACACTGAAACCTGTCGGCGTTTCAGTTATTAACACTGAACCCTATGGGAGTCTCACTGATTAATACTGAACCCTGAGGGAGTCTCACTGATTGACACTGAACCCTGTGGGAGTCTCACTTATTAACACTGAACCCTATGGGAGTCTCACTGATTAACACTGAACCCTATGGGAGTCTCACTGATTAACACTGAACCCTATGGGCGTCTCAATGATTAACACTGAACCCTATGGGAGTCTCACTGATTAACACTGAACCCTGTGGGAGTCTCACTGATTAACACTGAAACCTGTGGGAGTCTCACTGAATAACACTGAACCCTATGGGAGTCTCACTGATTAACACTGAACCCTATGGGAGTCTCAATGATTAACACTGACCCCTATGGGAGTTTCACTGATTAACACTGAACCCTGTGGGAGTCTCACTGATTAACACTGAACCCTGTGGGAGTCCCACTGAATAACACTGAACACTGTGGGAGTCCCACTGATTAACACTGAACCCTGTGGGAGTCTCAATGATTAACACTGAACCCTATGGGAGTCTCACTGATTAACACTGAATGCTGTGGGAGTCTCACTGATTAACACTCAACCCTGTGGGAGTCTCACTGATTAACACTGAACCCTATGCGAGTCTCACTGATTAACACTGAACCCTATGCGAGTCTCACTGATTAACATTGATCCCTATGGGAGTCTCACTGATTAACACTGAAACCTGTCGGCGTTTCAGTTATTAACACTGAACCCTATGGGAGTCTCACTGATTAATACTGAACCCTGAGGGAGTCTCACTGATTGACACTGAACCCTGTGGGAGTCTCACTTATTAACACTGAACCCTATGGGAGTCTCACTGATTAACACTGAACCCTATGGGAGTCTCACTGATTAACACTGAACCCTATGGGCGTCTCAATGATTAACACTGAACCCTATGGGAGTCTCACTGATTAACACTGAACCCTGTGGGAGTCTCACTGATTAACACTGAAACCTGTGGGAGCCTCACTGAATAACACTGAACCCTATGGGAGTCTCACTGATTAACACTGAACCCTATGGGAGTCTCAATGATTAACACTGACCCCTATGGGAGTTTCACTGATTAACACTGAACCCTGTGGGAGTCTCACTGATTAACACTGAACCCTGTGGGAGTCTCACTGATTAACACTGAACCCTGTGGGAGTCTCCCTGATTAACACTGAACCCTGTGGGAGTCTCAATGATTAACACTGCACCCTATATGACTCTCATTGATTAACACTGAACCCTACGGGAGTCTCATTGATTAACACTGAACCCTGTGGGAGTCTCACTGATTAACACTGAACCCTGTGGGAGTCTCATTGATTAACACTGAACCCTGTGGGAGTCTCACTGATTAACACTGAACCCTGTGGGAGTCCCACTGAATAACACTGAACACTGTGGGAGTCCCACTGATTAACACTGAACCCTGTGGGAGTCTCAATGATTAACACTGAACCCTATGGGAGTCTCACTGATTAACACTGAATGCTGTGGGAGTCTCACTGATTAACACTGAACCCTGTGGGAGTCTCACTGATTAACACTGAACCCTATGCGAGTCTCACTGATTAACACTGAACCCTATGCGAGTCTCACTGATTAACATTGATCCCTATGGGAGTCTCACTGATTAACACTGAAACCTGTCGGCGTTTCAGTTATTAACACTGAACCCTATGGGAGTCTCACTGATTAATACTGAACCCTGAGGGAGTCTCACTGATTGACACTGAACCCTGTGGGAGTCTCACTTATTAACACTGAACCCTATGGGAGTCTCACTGATTAACACTGAACCCTAAGGGAGTCTCACTGATTAACACTGAACCCTATGGGCGTCTCAATGATTAACACTGAACCCTATGGGAGTCTCACTGATTAACACTGAACCCTGTGGGAGTCTCACTGATTAACACTGAAACCTGTGGGAGTCTCACTGAATAACACTGAACCCTATGGGAGTCTCACTGATTAACACTGAACCCTATGGGAGTCTCAATGATTAACACTGACCCCTATGGGAGTTTCACTGATTAACACTGAACCCTGTGGGAGTCCCACTGAATAACACTGAACACTGTGGGAGTCCCACTGATTAACACTGAACCCTGTGGGAGTCTCAATGATTAACACTGAACCCTATGGGAGTCTCACTGATTAACACTGAATGCTGTGGGAGTCTCACTGATTAACACTGAACCCTGTGGGAGTCTCACTGATTAACACTGAACCCTATGCGAGTCTCACTGATTAACACTGAACCCTATGCGAGTCTCACTGATTAACATTGATCCCTATGGGAGTCTCACTGATTAACACTGAAACCTGTCGGCGTTTCAGTTATTAACACTGAACCCTATGGGAGTCTCACTGATTAATACTGAACCCTGAGGGAGTCTCACTGATTGACACTGAACCCTGTGGGAGTCTCACTTATTAACACTGAACCCTATGGGAGTCTCACTGATTAACACTGAACCCTATGGGAGTCTCACTGATTAACACTGAACCCTATGGGCATCTCAATGATTAACACTGAACCATATGGGAGTCTCACTGATTAACACTGAACCCTGTGGGAGTCTCACTGATTAACACTGAAACCTGTGGGAGCCTCACTGAATAACACTGAACCCTATGGGAGTCTCACTGATTAACACTGAACCCTATGGGAGTCTCAATGATTAACACTGACCCCTATGGGAGTTTCACTGATTAACACTGAACCCTGTGGGAGTCTCACTGATTAACACTGAACCCTGTGGGAGTCTCACTGATTAACACTGAACCCTGTGGGAGTCTCCCTGATTAACACTGAACCCTGTGGGAGTCTCACTGATTAACACTGAACCCTATGCGAGTCTCATTGATTAACACTAAACCCTATGGGAGTCTCACTGATTAACACTGAAACCTGTCGGAGTTTCAGTAATTAACACTGAACCCTGTGGGAGTCTCAGTGATTAACACTGAACCCTGTGGGAGTCTCACTGATTAACACTGAACCCTGTGGGAGTCTCATTGATTAACACTGAACCCTGTGGGAGTCTCACTGATTAACACTGAACCCTGTGGGAGTCCCACTGAATAACACTGAACACTGTGGGAGTCCCACTGATTAACACTGAACCCTGTGGGAGTCTCAATGATTAACACTGAACCCTATGGGAGTCTCACTGATTAACACTGAATGCTGTGGGAGTCTCACTGATTAACACTGAACCCTGTGGGAGTCTCACTGATTAACACTGAACCCTATGCGAGTCTCACTGATTAACACTGAACCCTATGCGAGTCTCACTGATTAACATTGATCCCTATGGGAGTCTCACTGATTAACACTGAAACCTGTCGGCGTTTCAGTTATTAACACTGAACCCTATGGGAGTCTCACTGATTAATACTGAACCCTGAGGGAGTCTCACTGATTGACACTGAACCCTGTGGGAGTCTCACTTATTAATACTGAACCCTATGGGAGTCTCACTGATTAACACTGAACCCTATGGGAGTCTCACTGATTAACACTGAACCCTATGGGCGTCTCAATGATTAACACTGAACCCTATGGGAGTCTCACTGATTAACACTGAACCCTGTGGGAGTCTCACTGATTAACACTGAAACCTGTGGGAGTCTCACTGAATAACACTGAACCCTATGGGAGTCTCACTGATTAACACTGAACCCTATGGGAGTCTCAATGATTAACACTGACCCCTATGGGAGTTTCACTGATTAACACTGAACCCTGTGGGAGTCTCACTGATTAACACTGAACCCTGTGGGAGTCTCACTGATTAACACTGAACCCTGTGGGAGTCTCCCTGATTAACACTGAACCCTGTGGGAGTCTCACTGATTAACACTGAACCCTATGCGAGTCTCATTGATTAACACTAAACCCTATGGGAGTCTCACTGATTAACACTGAAACCTGTCGGATTTTCAGTAATTAACACTGAACCCTATGGGAGTCTCACTGATTAACACTGAACCCTATGGGAGTCTCAATGATTAACACTGAACCCTATATGAGTCTCATTGATTAACACTGAACCCTACGGGAGTCTCATTGATTAACACTGAATCCTGTGGGAGTCTCAGTGATTAACACTGAACCCTGTGGGAGTCTCTCTGATTAACACTGAACCCTGTGGGAGTCTCATTGATTAACACTGAACCCTGTGGGAGTCTCACTGATTAACACTGAACCCTGTGGGAGTCTCACTGAATAACACTGAACACTGTGGGAGTCCCACTGATTAACACTGAACCCTGTGGGAGTCTCAATGATTAACACTGAACCCTATGGGAGTCTCACTGATTAACACTGAACGCTGTGGGAGTCTCACTGATTAACACTGAACCCTGTGGGAGTCTCACTGATAACACTGAACCCTGTGGGAGTCTCAGTGATTGTCACTGATCCCTGTGGGAGTCCCACTGAATAACACTGAACCCTGTGGGAGTCCCACTGATTAACACTGAACCCTGTGGGAGTCTCACTGAATAACACTGAACCCTATGGGAGTCTCACTGATTAACACTGAACCCTATGGGAGTCTCAATGATTAACACTGACCCCTATGGGAGTTTCACTGATTAACACTAAACCCTGTGGGAGTCTCACTGATTAACACTGAACCCTGTGGGAGTCTCACTGATTAACACTGAACCCTGTGGGAGTCTCCCTGATTAACACTGAACCCTGTGGGAGTCTCACTGATTAACACTGAACCCTATGCGAGTCTCATTGATTAACACTAAACCCTATGGGAGTCTCACTGATTAACACTGAAACCTGTCGGAGTTTCAGTAATTAACACTGAACCCTATGGGAGTCTCACTGATTAACACTGAACCCTATGGGAGTCTCAATGATTAACACTGAACCCTATATGAGTCTCATTGATTAACACTGAACCCTACGGGAGTCTCAGTGATTAACACTGAACCCTGTGGGAGTCTCAGTGATTAACACTGAACCCTGTGGGAGTCTCTCTGATTAACACAGAACCCTGTGGGAGTCTCATTGATTAACACTGAACCCTGTGGGAGTCTCACTGATTAACACTGAACCCTGTGGGAGTCCCACTGAATAACACTGAACACTGTGGGAGTCCCACTGATTAACACTGAACCCTGTGGGAGTCTCAATGATTAACACTGAACCCTATAGGAGTCTCACTGATTAACACTGAACCCTGTGGGAGTCTCACTGATTAACACTGAACCCTATGGGAGTCTCACTGATTAACACTGAATGTTGTGGGAGTCTCACTGATTAACACTGAACCCTGTGAGAGTCTCACTGATTAACAATGAACATCTATGCGAGTCTCACTGATTAACACTGAACCCTATGCGAGTCTCACTGATTAACACTGATCCCTATGGGAGTCTCACTGATCAACACTGAAACCTGTCGGCGTTTCAGTTATTAACACTGAACCCTATGGGAGTCTCACTGATTAATACTGAACCCTGAGGGAGTTTCACTGATTGACACTGAACCCTGTGGGAGTCTCACTTATTAACACTGAACACTATGGGAGTCTCACTGATTAACACTGAACCCTATGGGAGTCTCACTGATTAACACTGAACCCTATGGGCGTCTCAATGATTAACACTGAACCCTATGGGATTCTCACTGATTAACACTGAACCCTGTGGGAGTCTCACTGATTAACACTGAAACCTGTGGGAGTCTCACTGAATAACACTGAACCCTATGGGAGTCTCACTGATTAACACTGAACCCTATGGGAGTCTCAATGATTAAAACTGACCCCTATGGGAGTTTCACTGATTAACACTGAACCCTGTGGGAGTCTCACTGATGAACACTGAACCGTGTGGGAGTTTCACTGATTAACACTGAACCCTGTGGGAGTCTCCCTGATTAACACTGAACCCTGTGGGAGTCTCACTGATTAACACTGAACCCTATGCGAGTCTCATTGATTAACACTAAACCCTATGGGAGTCTCACTGATTAACACTGAAACCTGTCGGAGTTTCAGTAATTAACACTGAACCCTATGGGAGTCTCACTGATTAACACTGAACCCTATGGGAGTCTCAATGATTAACACTGAACCCTATATGAGTCTCATTGATTAACACTGAACCCTACGGGAGTCTCAGTGATTAACACTGAACCCTGTGGGAGTCTCAGTGATTAACACTGAACCCTGTGGTAGTCTCACTGATTAACACTGAACCCTGTGGGAGTCTCATTGATTAACACTGAACCCTGTGGGAGTCTCACTGATTAACACTGAACCCTGTGGGAGTCCCACTGAATAATACTGAACACTGTGGGAGTCCCACTGATTAACACTGAACCCTGTGGGAGTCTCAATGATTAACACTGAACCCTATGGGAGTCTCACTGATTAACACTGAACGCTGTGGGAGTCTCACTGATTAACACTGAACCCTGTGGGAGTCTCACTGATAACACTGAACCCTGTGGGAGTCTCAGTGATTGTCACTGATCCCTGTGGGAGTCCCACTGAATAACACTGAACCCTGTGGGAGTCCCACTGATTAACATTGAACCCTGTGGGAGTCTCAATGATTAACACTGAACCCTATGGGAGTCTCACTGATTAACACTGAACCCTGTGGGAGTCTCACTGATTAACACTGAAACCTGTGGGAGTCTCACTGAATAACACTGAACCCTATGGGAGTCTCACTGATTAACACTGAACCCTATGGGAGTCTCAATGATTAACACTGACCCCTATGGGAGTTTCACTGATTAACACTGAACCCTGTGGGAGTCTCAATGATTAACACTGAACCCTGTGGGAGTCTCACTGATTAACACTGAACCCTGTGGGAGTCTCCCTGATTAACACTGAACCCTGTGGGAGTCTCACTGATTAACACTGAACCCTATGCGAGTCTCATTGATTAACACTAAACCCTATGGGAGTCTCACTGATTAACACTGAAACCTGTCGGAGTTTCAGTAATTAACACTGAACCCTATGGGAGTCTCACTGATTAACACTGAACCCTATGGGAGTCTCAATGATTAACACTGAACCCTATATGAGTCTCATTGAATAACACTGAACCCTACGGGAGTCTCAGTGATTAACACTGAACCCTGTGGGAGTCTCAGTGATTAACACTGAACCCTGTGGGAGTCTCACTGATTAACACTGAACCCTGTGGGAGTCTCATTGATTAACACTGAACCCTGTGGGAGTCTCACTGATTAACACTGAACCCTGTGGGAGTCCCACTGAATAACACTGAACACTGTGGGAGTCCCACTGATTAACACTGAACCCTGTGGGAGTCTCAATGATTAACACTGAACCCTATGGGAGTCTCACTGATTAACACTGAACGCTGTGGGAGTCTCACTGATTAACACTGAACCCTGTGGGAGTCTCACTGATAACACTGAACCCTGTGGGAGTCTCAGTGATTGTCACTGATCCCTGTGGGAGTCTCACTGATTAACAAAGAACCCTGTGGGAGTCTCACTGATTAACACTGAACCCTGTGGGAGTCTCACTGATTAACACTGAACCCTATGGGAGTCTCACTCATTAACACTGGACCCTGGGGGAGTCTCACTGATTAACACACGAACCATATGGGAGTGTCAATGATTAACACTGAACCCTATGGGATGCTCACTAATTAATATTGAACCCTGTGGGAGTCTCACTGATTAACACTGAACCCTATGGGAGTCTCACTGATTAACACTGAGCCCTGTGGGAGTCTCACTGATTAACATTGAACCCTATGCGAGTCTCACTTAATAACACTGAACCCTATGGGAGTCTCACTGATTAACACTGAACCCTATGGGAGTCTCACTGATTAACACTGAACCCTATGGGAGTCTCAATGATTAACACTGAACCCTATGGGAGTCTCACTGATTGACACTGAACCCTGTGGGAGTCTCACTTATTAACACTGAACCCTATGGGAGTCTCAGTGATTAACACTGAACCCTGTGGGAGTCCCACTGAATAACACTGAACCTTGTGGGAGTCCCACTGATTAACACTGAACCCTGTTGGAGTCTCAGTGATTAACACTGAACCCTGTGGGAGTCTCATTGATTAACACTGAACCCTGTGGGAGTCTCACTGATTAACACTGAACCCTGTGGGAGTCTCACTGATTAACACTGAAACCTGTGGGAGTCTCACTGATGAACACTGAACCCTGTGGGAGTCCCACTGAATAACACTGAACCCTGTGAGAGTCTCACTGATTAACACTGAACCCTGTGGGAGTCTCACTGATTAACACTGAACCCTATGCGAGTCTCATTGATTAACACTAAACCCTATGGGAGTCTCACTGATTAACACTGAAACCTGTCAGAGTTTCAGTGATTAACACTGAACCCTATGGGAGTCTCACTGATTAACACTGAACCCTATGGGAGTCTCAATGATTAACACTGAACCCTATATGAGTCTCATTGATTAACACTGAACCCTACGGGAGTCTCAGTGATTAACACTGAACCCTGTGGGAGTCTCATTGATTAACACTGAACCCTGTGGGAGTCTCACTGATTAACACTGAACCCTGTGGGAGTCCCACTGAATAACACTGAACACTGTGGGAGTCCCACTGATTAACACTGAACCCTGTGGGAGTCTCACTGATTAACACTGAACCCTATAGGAGTCTCACTGATTAACACTGAACGCTGTGGGAGTCTCACTGATTAACACTGAACCCTGTAGGAGTCTCACTGATTAACACTGAACCCTATGCGAGTCTCACTGATTAACACTGAACCCTATGCGAGTCTCACTGATTAACACTGAACACTATGGGAGTCTCACTGATTAACACTGAACCCTGTAGGAGTCTCACTGATTAACACTGAACCCTATGCGAGTCTCACTGATTAACACTGAACCCTATGCGAGTCTCACTGATTAACACTGAACACTATGGGAGTCTCACTGATTAACACTGAAACCTGTCGGCGTTTCAGTGATTAACACGGAACCCTATGGGAGTCTCACTGATTAATACTGAACCCTATGGGAGTCTCACTGATTAACACTTAACGCTGTGGGAGTCTCACTGATTAACACTGAACCCTGTGGGAGTCTCCCTGATTAACACTGAACCCTGTGGGAGTCTCACTGATTAACACTGAACCCTATGCGAGTCTCATTGATTAACACTAAACCCTATGGGAGTCTCACTGATTAACACTGAAACCTGTCGGAGTTTCAGTTATTAACACTGAACCCTATGGGAGTCTCACTGATTAACACTGAACCCTATGGGAGTCTCAATGATTAACACTGAACCCTATATGAGTCTCATTGATTAACACTGAACCCTACGGGAGTGTCAGTGATTAACACTGAACCCTGTGGGAGTCTCAGTGATTAACACTGAACCCTGTGGAAGTCTCACTGATTAACACTGAACCCTGTGGGAGTCTCATTGATTAACACTGAACCCTGTGGGAGTCTCACTGATTAACACTGAACCCTGTGGGAGTCCCACTAAATAACACTGAACACTGTAGGAGTCTCACTGATTAACACTGAACCCTATGTGAGTCTCACTGATTAACACTGAACCCTATGGGAGTCTCACTGATTAACACGGAACGCTGTGGGAGTCTCACTGATTAACACTGAACCCTGTAGGAGTCTCACTGATTAACACTGAACCCTATGCGAGTCTCACTGATTAACACTGAACCCTATGCGAGTCTCACTGATTAACACTGAACCCTATGGGAGTCTCACTGATTAACACGGAACGCTGTGGGAGTCTCACTGATTAACACTGAACCCTGTAGGAGTCTCACTGATTAACACTGAACCCTATGCGAGTCTCACTGATTAACACTGAACCCTATGCGAGTCTCACTGATTAACACTGAACCCTATGGGAGTCTCACTGATTAACACTGAAACCTGTCGGCGTTTCAGTGATTAACACTGAACCCTATGGGAGTCTCACTGATTAATACTGAACCCTGTGGGAGTCTCACTGATTAACACTGAACCCTGTGGGAGTCTCACTTATTAACACTGAACCCTATTGGAGTCTCACTGATTAACACTGAACCCTATGGGAGTCTCACTGATTAACACTGAACCCTATGGGAGTCTCACTGATTAACACTGAACCCTGTGGGAGTCTCACTGATTAACACTGAACCCTGTGGGAGTCCCACTGAATAACACTGAACCCTATAGGAGTCTCACTGATTAACACTGAACGCTGTGGGAGTCTCACTGATTAACACTGAACCCTGTAGGAGTCTCACTGATTAACACTGAACCCTATGCGAGTCTCACTGATTAACACTGAACCCTATGCGAGTCTCACTGATTAACACTGAACACTATGGGAGTCTCACTGATTAACACTGAAACCTGTCGGCGTTTCAGTGATTAACACGGAACCCTATGGGAGTCTCACTGATTAATACTGAACCCTATGGGAGTCTCACTGATTAACACTTAACGCTGTGGGAGTCTCACTGATTAACACTGAACCCTGTGGGAGTCTCCCTGATTAACATTGAACCCTGTGGGAGTCTCACTGATTAACACTGAACCCTATGCGAGTCTCATTGATTAACACTAAACCCTATGGGAGTCTCACTGATTAACACTGAAACCTGTCGGAGTTTCAGTTATTAACACTGAACCCTATGGGAGTCTCACTGATTAACACTGAACCCTATGGGAGTCTCAATGATTAACACTGAACCCTATATGAGTCTCATTGATTAACACTGAACCCTACGGGAGTGTCAGTGATTAACACTGAACCCTGTGGGAGTCTCAGTGATTAACACTGAACCCTGTGGAAGTCTCACTGATTAACACTGAACCCTGTGGGAGTCTCATTGATTAACACTGAACCCTGTGGGAGTCTCACTGATTAACACTGAACCCTGTGGGAGTCCCACTAAATAACACTGAACACTGTAGGAGTCTCACTGATTAACACTGAACCCTATGCGAGTCTCACTGATTAACACTGAACCCTATGGGAGTCTCACTGATTAACACGGAACGCTGTGGGAGTCTCACTGATTAACACTGAACCCTGTAGGAGTCTCACTGATTAACACTGAACCCTATGCGAGTCTCACTGATTAACACTGAACCCTATGCGAGTCTCACTGATTAACACTGAACCCTATGGGAGTCTCACTGATTAACACTGAAACCTGTCGGCGTTTCAGTGATTAACACTGAACCCTATGGGAGTCTCACTGATTAATACTGAACCCTGTGGGAGTCTCACTGATTAACACTGAACCCTGTGGGAGTCTCACTTATTAACACTGAACCCTATTGGAGTCTCACTGATTAACACTGAACCCTATGGGAGTCTCACTGATTAACACTGAACCCTATGGGAGTCTCACTGATTAACACTGAACCCTGTGGGAGTCTCACTGATTAACACTGAACCCTGTGGGAGTCCCACTGAATAACACTGAACCCTGTGGGAGTCTCACTGATTAACACTGAACCCTGTGGGAGTCTCACTGATAACACTGAACCCTGTGGGAGTCTCAGTGATTAACACTGAACCCTGTGGGAGTCTCACTGATTAACACTGAACCCTGTGGGAGTCTCACTGATTAACACTGAACCCTGTGGGAGTCTCACTGATTAACACTGAACCCTGTGGGAGTCTCACTGATTAACCCTGAACCCTATGGGAGTCTCACTGATTAACACTGGATCCTGGGGGAGTCTCACTGATTAACACACGAACCATACGAGAGTGTCACTGATTAACACTGAACCGTATGGGAGTCTCACCGATTAACACTGAACTCTGTGGGAGTCTCACTGATTAACACTGAACACTGTGGGAGCCTCACTGATAAACACTGAACCCTATGGGAGTCTCAATAATTAACACTGAACCCTATGGGAGTCTCAATGATTGTCACTGAACCCTGTGGGAGTCCCACTGAATAACACTGAACCCTGTGGGAGTCCCACTGATTAACACTGAACCCTGTGGGAGTCTCAATGATTAACACTGAACCGTATGGGAGTCTCACTGATTAACACTGAACGCTGTGGGAGTCTCACTGATTAACAATGAACCCTGTGGGAGTCTCACTGATTAACACTGAACCCTATGCGAGTCTCACTGATTAACAATGATCCCTATGCGAGTCTCACTGATTAACACTGAACCCTATGGGAGTCTCACTGATTAACACTGAAACCTGTCGGCGTTTCAGTGATTAACACTGAACCCTAAAGGAGTCTCACTTATTAATACTGAGCCCTGTGGGAGTCTCACTGATTGACACTGAACCCTGTGGGAGTCTCACTTATTAACACTGAACCCTATGGGAGACTCACTGATTAACACTGAACCCTATGGGAGTCTCACTGATTAACATTGAACCCCATGGGATTCTCAATGATTAACACTGAACCCTATGGGAGTCTCACTGATTAACACTGAACCCTATGGGAGTATCATTAATTAACACTGAACCCTGCGGGAGTCTCACTGATAACACTGAACCCTGTGGGAGTCTCAGTGATTAACACTGAACCCTGTGGGAGTCTCACTGATTAACACTGAACCCTGTGGGAGTCTCACTGATTAACACTGAACCCTATGGGAGTCTCACTCATTAACACTGAACCCTGGGGGAGTCTCACTGATTAACACACGAACCATAGGGGAGTGTCAATGATTAACACTGAACCCTATGGGATGCTCACTAATTAATATTGAACCCTGTGGGAGTCTCACTGATTAACACTGAACCCTATGGGAGTCTCACTGATTAATACTGAGCCCTGTGGGAGTCTCACTGATTGACACTGAACCCTGTGGGAGTCTCACTTATTAACACTGAACCCTATGGGAGTCTCACTGATTAACACTGAACCCTATGGGAGTCTCACTGATTAACACTGAACCCTATGGGAGTCTCAATGATTAACACTGAACCCTATGGGAGTCTCACTGATTAACACTTAACCCTATGGGAGTATCATTGATTAACACTGAACCCTACGGGAGTCTCAGTGATTAACACTGAACCCTGTGGGAGTCCCACTGAATAACACTGAACCTTGTGGGAGTCCCACTGATTAACACTGAACCCTGTTGGAGTCTCAGTGATTAACACTGAACCCTGTGGGAGTCTCATTGATTAACACTGAACCCTGTGGGAGTCTCACTGATTAACACTGAACCCTGTGGGAGTCTCACTGATTAACACTGAAACCTGTGGGAGTCTCACTAATTAACACTGAACCCTGTGGGAGTCCCACTGAATAACACTGAACCCTGTGAGAGTCTCACTGATTAACACTGAACCCTGTGGGAGTCTCACTGATTAACACTGAACCCTATGGGAGTCTCACTGATTAACACTTAACGCTGTGGGAGTCTCACTGATTAACACTGAACCCTGTGGGAGTCTCCCTGATTAACACTGAACCCTGTGGGAGTCTCACTGATTAACACTGAACCCTATGCGAGTCTCATTGATTAACACTAAACCCTATGGGAGTCTCACTGATTAACACTGAAACCTGTCGGAGTTTCAGTGATTAACACTGAACCCTATGGGAGTCTCACTGATTAACACTGAACCCTATGGGAGTCTCAATGATTAAAACTGAACCCTATATGAGTCTCATTGATTAACACTGAACCCTACGGGAGTCTCAGTGATTAACACTGAACCCTGTGGGAGTCTCATTGATTAACACTGAACCCTGTGGGAGTCTCACTGATTAACACTGAACCCTGTGGGAGTCCCACTGAATAACACTGAACACTGTGGGAGTCCCACTGATTAACACTGAACCCTGTGGGAGTCTCACTGATTAACACTGAACCCTATAGGAGTCTCACTGATTAACACTGAACGCTGTGGGAGTCTCACTGATTAACACTGAACCCTGTAGGAGTCTCACTGATTAACACTGAACCCTATGCGAGTCTCACTGATTAACACTGAACCCTATGCGAGTCTCACTGATTAACACTGAACACTATGGGAGTCTCACTGATTAACACTGAAACCTGTCGGCGTTTCAGTGATTAAAACGGAACCCTATGGGAGTCTCACTGATTAATACTGAACCCTATGGGAGTCTCACTGATTAACACTTAACGCTGTGGGAGTCTCACTGATTAACACTGAACCCTGTGGGAGTCTCCCTGATTAACACTGAACCCTGTGGGAGTCTCACTGATTAACACTGAACCCTATGCGAGTCTCATTGATTAACACTAAACCCTATGGGAGTCTCACTGATTAACACTTAACCCTATGGGAGTATCATTGATTAACACTGAACCCTACGGGAGTCTCAGTGATTAACACTGAACCCTGTGGGAGTCCCACTGAATAACACTGAAGCTTGTGGGAGTCCCACTGATTAACACTGAACCCTGTTGGAGTCTCAGTGATTAACACTGAACCCTGTGGGAGTCTCATTGATTAACACTTAACGCTGTGGGAGTCTCACTGATTAACACTGAACCCTGTGGGAGTCTCCCTGATTAACACTGAACCCTGTGGGAGTCTCACTGATTAACACTGAACCCTATGCGAGTCTCATTGATTAACACTAAACCCTATGGGAGTCTCACTGATTAACACTGAACCCTATGCGAGTCTCATTGATTAACACTAAACCCTATGGGAGTCTCACTGATTAACACTGAAACCTGTCGGAGTTTCAGTGATTAACACTGAACCCTATGGGAGTCTCACTGATTAACACTGAACCCTATGGGAGTCTCAATGATTAAAACTGAACCCTATATGAGTCTCATTGATTAACACTGAACCCTACGGGAGTCTCAATGATTAACACTGAACCCTGTGGGAGTCTCATTGATTAACACTGAACCCTGTGGGAGTCTCACTGATTAACACTGAACCCTGTGGGAGTCCCACTGAATAACACTGAACACTGTGGGAGTCCCACTGATTAACACTGAACCCTGTGGGAGTCTCACTGATTAACACTGAACCCTATAGGAGTCTCACTGATTAACACTGAACGCTGTGGGAGTCTCACTGATTAACACTGAACCCTGTAGGAGTCTCACTGATTAACACTGAACCCTATGCGAGTCTCACTGATTAACACTGAACCCTATGCCAGTCTCACTGATTAACACTGAACACTATGGGAGTCTCACTGATTAACACTGAAACCTGTCGGCGTTTCAGTGATTAACACGGAACCCTATGGGAGTCTCACTGATTAATACTGAACCCTATGGGAGTCTCACTGATTAACACTTAACGCTGTGGGAGTCTCACTGATTAACACTGAACCCTGTGGGAGTCTCCCTGATTAACACTGAACCCTGTGGGAGTCTCACTGATTAACACTGAACCCTATGCGAGTCTCATTGATTAACACTAAACCCTATGGGAGTCTCACTGATTAACACTGAAACCTGTCGGAGTTTCAGTTATTAACACTGAACCCTAAGGGAGTCTCACTGATTAACACTGAACCCTATGGGAGTCTCAATGATTAACACTGAACCCTATATGAGTCTCATTGATTAACACTGAACCCTACGGGAGTCTCAGTGATTAACACTGAACCCTGTGGGAGTCTCAGTGATTAACACTGAACCCTGTGGAAGTCTCACTGATTAACACTGAACCCTGTGGGAGTCTCATTGATTAACACTGAACCCTGTGGGAGTCTCACTGATTAACATTGAACCCTATGCGAGTCTCATTGATTAACACTAAACCCTATGGGAGTCCCACTGATTAACACTGAACCCTGTGGGAGTCTCACTGATTAACACTGAACCCTATGGGAGTCTCACTGATTAACACTGAACGCTGTGGGAGTCTCACTGATTAACACTGAACCCTGTAGGAGTCTCACTGATTAACACTGAACCCTATGCGAGTCTCACTGATTAACACTGAACCCTATGCGAGTCTCACTGATTAACACTGAACACTATGGGAGTCTCACTGATTAACACTGAAACCTGTCGGCGTTTCAGTGATTAACACGGAACCCTATGGGAGTCTCACTGATTAATACTGAACCCTATGGGAGTCTCACTGATTAACACTTAACGCTGTGGGAGTCTCACTGATTAACACTGAACCCTGTGGGAGTCTCCCTGATTAACACTGAATCCTGTGGGAGTCTCACTGATTAATACTGAACCCTATGCGAGTCTCATTGATTAACACTAAACCCTATGGGAGTCTCACTGATTAACACTGAAACCTGTCGGAGTTTCAGTTATTAACACTGAACCCTATGGGAGTCTCACTGATTAACACTGAACCCTATGGGAGTCTCAATGATTAACACTGAACCCTATATGAGTCTCATTGATTAACACTGAACCCTACGGGAGTCTCAGTGATTAACACTGAACCCTGTGGGAGTCTCAGTGATTAACACTGAACCCTGTGGAAGTCTCACTGATTAACACTGAACCCTGTGGGAGTCTCATTGATTAACACTGAACCCTGTGGGAGTCTCACTGATTAACACTGAACCCTATGCGAGTCTCATTGATTAACACTAAACCCTATGGGAGTCCCACTGATTAACACTGAACCCTGTGGGAGTCTCACTGATTAACACTGAACCCTATGGGAGTCTCACTGATTAACACTGAACGCTGTGGGAGTCTCACTGATTAACACTGAACCCTGTAGGAGTCTCACTGATTAACACTGCACCCTATGCGAGTCTCACTGATTAACACTGAACCCTATGCGAGTCTCACTGATTAACACTGAACCCTATGGGAGTCTCACTGATTAACACTGAAACCTGTCGGCGTTTCAGTGATTAACACTGAACCCTATGGGAGTCTCACTGATTAATACTGAACCCTGTGGGATTCTCAATGATTAACACTGAACCCTATGGGAGTCTCACTGATTAACACTGAACCCTATGGGAGTATCATTAATTAACACTGAACCCTACGGGAGTCTCAGTGATTAACACTGAACCCTGTGGGAGTTACACTGAATAACACTGAACCTTGTGGGAGTCCCACTGATTAACACTGAACCCTGTTGGAGTCTCAGTGATTAACACTGAACTCTGTGGGAGTCTCATTGATTAACACTGAACCCTGTGGGAGTCTCACTGATTAACACTGAACCCTGTGGGAGTCTCACTGATTAACACTGAACCCTGTGGGAGTCTCACTGATTAACACTGAACCCTGCGGGAGTCTCACTGATAACACTGAACCCTGTGGGAGTCTCAGTGATTAACACTGAACCCTGTGGGAGTCTCAATGATTAACACTGAACCCTGTGGGAGTCTCACTGATTAACAAAGAACCCTGTGGGAGTCTCACTGATTAACACGGAACCCTGTGGGAGTCTCACTGATTAACACTGAACCCTATGGGAGTCTCACTCATTAACACTGGACCCTGGGGGAGTCTCACTGATTAACACACGAACCATAGGGGAGTGTCAATGATTAACACTGAACCCTATGGGATGCTCACTAATTAATATTGAACCCTGTGGGAGTCTCACTGATTAACACTGAACCCTATGGGAGTCTCACTGATTAATACTGAGCCCTGTGGGAGTCTCACTGATTGACACTGAACCCTGTGGGAGTCTCACTTATTAACACTGAACCCTATGGGAGTCTCACTGATTAACACTGAACCCTATGGGAGTCTCACTGATTAACACTGAACCCTATGGGAGTCTCAATGATTAACACTGACCTCTATGGGAGTCTCACTGATTAACACTTAACCCTATGGGAGTATCATTGATTAACACTGAACCCTACGGGAGTCTCAGTGATTAACACTGAACCCTGTGGGAGTCCCACTGAATAACACTGAAGCTTGTGGGAGTCCCACTGATTAACACTGAACCCTGTTGGAGTCTCAGTGATTAACACTGAACCCTGTGGGAGTCTCATTGATTAACACTTAACGCTGTGGGAGTCTCACTGATTAACACTGAACCCTGTGGGAGTCTCCCTGATTAACACTGAACCCTGTGGGAGTCTCACTGATTAACACTGAACCCTATGCGAGTCTCATTGATTAACACTAAACCCTATGGGAGTCTCACTGATTAACACTGAAACCTGTCGGAGTTTCAGTGATTAACACTGAACCCTATGGGAGTCTCACTGATTAACACTGAACCCTATGGGAGTCTCAATGATTAACACTGAACCCTATATGAGTCTCATTGATTAACACTGAACCCTACGGGAGTCTCAGTGATTAACACTGAACCCTGTGGGAGTCTCAGTGATTAACACTGAACCCTGTGGAAGTCTCACTGATTAACACTGAACCCTGTGGGAGTCTCATTGATTAACACTGAACCCTGTGGGAGTCTCACTGATTAACACTGAACCCTATGCGAGTCTCATTGATTAACACTAAACCCTATGGGAGTCCCACTGATTAACACTGGACCCTGTGGGAGTCTCACTGATTAACACTGAACCCTATGGGAGTCTCACTGATTAACACTGAACGCTGTGGGAGTCTCACTGATTAACACTGAACCCTGTAGGAGTCTCACTGATTAACACTGAACCCTATGCGAGTCTCACTGATTAACACTGAACCCTATGCGAGTCTCACTGATTAACACTGAACCCTATGGGAGTCTCACTGATTAACACTGAAACCTGTCGGCGTTTCAGTGATTAACACTGAACCCTATGGGAGTCTCACTGATTAATACTGAACCCTGTGGGATTCTCAATGATTAACACTGAACCCTATGGGAGTCTCACTGATTAACACTGAACCCTATGGGAGTATCATTAATTAACACTGAACCCTACGGGAGTCTCAGTGATTAACACTGAACCCTGTGGGAGTTACACTGAATAACACTGAACCTTGTGGGAGTCCCACTGATTAACACTGAACCCTGTTGGAGTCTCAGTGATTAACACTGAACTCTGTGGGAGTCTCATTGATTAACACTGAACCCTGTGGGAGTCTCACTGATAACACTGAACCCTGTGGGAGTCTCAGTGATTAACACTGAACCCTGTGGGAGTCTCAATGATTAACACTGAACCCTGTGGGAGTCTCACTGATTAACAAAGAACCCTGTGGGAGTCTCACTGATTAACACTGAACCCTGTGGGAGTCTCACTGATTAACACTGAACCCTATGGGAGTCTCACTCATTAACACTGGACCCTGGGGGAGTCTCACTGATTAACACACGAACCATAGGGGAGTGTCAATGATTAACACTGAACACTATGGGATGCTCAGTAATTAATATTGAACCCTGTGGGAGTCTCACTGATTAACACTGAACCCTATGGGAATCTCACTGATTAATACTGAGCCCTGTGGGAGTCTCACTGATTGACACTGAACCCTGTGGGAGTCTCACTTATTAACACTGAACCCTATGGGAGTCTCACTGATTAACACTGAACCCTATGGGAGTCTCACTGATTAACACTGAACCCTATGGGAGTCTCAATGATTAACACTGAACCCTATGGGAGTCTCACTGATTAACACTTAACCCTATGGGAGTATCATTGATTAACACTGAACCCTACGGGAGTCTCAGTGATTAACACTGAACCCTGTGGGAGTCCCACTGAATAACACTGAACCTTGTGGGAGTCCCACTGATTAACACTGAACCCTGTTGGATTCTCAGTGATTAACACTGAACCCTGTGGGAGTCTCATTGATTAACACTTAACGCTGTGGGAGTCTCACTGATTAACACTGAACCCTGTGGGAGTCTCCCTGATTAACACTGAACCCTTTGGGAGTCTCACTGATTAACACTGAACCCTATGCGAGTCTCATTGATTAACACTAAACCCTATGGGAGTCTCACTGATTAACACTGAAACCTGTCGGAGTTTCAGTGATTAACACTGAACCCTATGGGAGTCTCACTGATTAACACTGAACCCTATGGGAGTCTCAATGATTAACACTGAACCCTATATGAGTCTCATTGATTAACACTGAACCCTACGGGAGTCTCAGTGATTAACACTGAACCCTGTGGGAGTCTCATTGATTAACACTGAACCCTGTGGGAGTCTCACTGATTAACACTGAACCCTGTGGGAGTCCCACTGAATAACACTGAACACTGTGGGAGTCCCACTGATTAACACTGAACCCTGTGGGAGTCTCACTGATTAACACTGAACCCTATAGGAGTCTCACTGATTAACACTGAAAGCTGTGGGAGTCTCACTGATTAACACTGAACCCTGTAGGAGTCTCACTGATTAACACTGAACCCTATGCGAGTCTCACTGATTAACACTGAACCCTATGCGAGTCTCACTGATTAACACTGAACACTATGGGAGTCTCACTGATTAACACTGAAACCTGTCGGCGTTTCAGTGATTAACACGGAACCCTATGGGAGTCTCACTGATTAATACTGAACCCTATGGGAGTCTCACTGATTAACACTTAACGCTGTGGGAGTCTCACTGATTAACACTGAACCCTGTGGGAGTCTCCCTGATTAACACTGAACCCTGTGGGAGTCTCACTGATTAACACTGAACCCTATGCGAGTCTCATTGATTAACACTAAACCCTATGGGAGTCTCACTGATTAACACTGAAACCTGTCGGAGTTTCAGTTATTAACACTGAACCCTATGGGAGTCTCACTGATTAACACTGAACCTTATGGGAGTCTCAATGATTAACACTGAACCCTATGGGAGTCTCACTGATTAACACTGAACCCTATGGGAGTATCATTAATTAACACTGAACCCTACGGGAGTCTCAGTGATTAACACTGAACCCTGTGGGAGTTACACTGAATAACACTGAACCTTGGGGGAGTCCCACTGATTAACACTGAACCCTGTTGGAGTCTCAGTGATTAACACTGAACTCTGTGGGAGTCTCATTGATTAACACTGAACCCTGTGGGAGTCTCACTGATAACACTGAACCCTGTGGGAGTCTCAGTGATTAACACTGAACCCTGTGGGAGTCTCAATGATTAACAGTGAACCCTGTGGGAGTCTCACTGATTAACAAAGAACCCTGTGGGAGTCTCACTGATTAACACTGAACCCTGTGGGAGTCTCACTGATTAACACTGAACCCTATGGGAGTCTCACTCATTAACACTGGACCCTGGGGGAGTCTCACTGATTAACACACGAACC
Organism: Petromyzon marinus; assembly: GCF_048934315.1. Classification (NCBI taxonomy): domain Eukaryota; kingdom Metazoa; phylum Chordata; class Hyperoartia; order Petromyzontiformes; family Petromyzontidae; genus Petromyzon; species Petromyzon marinus. The sequence continues at coordinate 12,710,189 of NC_133728.1, read as the reverse complement.
ATAGGGGAGTGTCAATGATTAACACTGAACACTATGGGATGCTCAGTAATTAATATTGAACCCTGTGGGAGTCTCACTGATTAACACTGAACCCTATGGGAATCTCACTGATTAATACTGAGCCCTGTGGGAGTCTCACTGATTGACACTGAACCCTGTGGGAGTCTCACTTATTAACACTGAACCCTATGGGAGTCTCACTGATTAACACTGAACCCTATGGGAGTCTCACTGATTAACACTGAACCCTATGGGAGTCTCAATGATTAACACTGAACCCTATGGGAGTCTCACTGATTAACACTTAACCCTATGGGAGTATCATTGATTAACACTGAACCCTACGGGAGTCTCAGTGATTAACACTGAACCCTGTGGGAGTCCCACTGAATAACACTGAACCTTGTGGGAGTCCCACTGATTAACACTGAACCCTGTTGGAGTCTCAGTGATTAACACTGAACCCTGTGGGAGTCTCATTGATTAACACTTAACGCTGTGGGAGTCTCACTGATTAACACTGAACCCTGTGGGAGTCTCCCTGATTAACACTGAACCCTGTGGGAGTCTCACTGATTAACACTGAACCCTATGCGAGTCTCATTGATTAACACTAAACCCTATGGGAGTCTCACTGATTAACACTGAAACCTGTCGGAGTTTCAGTGATTAACACTGAACCCTATGGGAGTCTCACTGATTAACACTGAACCCTATGGGAGTCTCAATGATTAACACTGAACCCTATATGAGTCTCATTGATTAACACTGAACCCTACGGGAGTCTCAGTGATTAACACTGAACCCTGTGGGAGTCTCATTGATTAACACTGAACCCTGTGGGAGTCTCACTGATTAACACTGAACCCTGTGGGAGTCCCACTGAATAACACTGAACACTGTGGGAGTCCCACTGATTAACACTGAACCCTGTGGGAGTCTCACTGATTAACACTGAACCCTATAGGAGTCTCACTGATTAACACTGAAAGCTGTGGGAGTCTCACTGATTAACACTGAACCCTGTAGGAGTCTCACTGATTAACACTGAACCCTATGCGAGTCTCACTGATTAACACTGAACCCTATGCGAGTCTCACTGATTAACACTGAACACTATGGGAGTCTCACTGATTAACACTGAAACCTGTCGGCGTTTCAGTGATTAACACGGAACCCTATGGGAGTCTCACTGATTAATACTGAACCCTATGGGAGTCTCACTGATTAACACTTAACGCTGTGGGAGTCTCACTGATTAACACTGAACCCTGTGGGAGTCTCCCTGATTAACACTGAACCCTGTGGGAGTCTCACTGATTAACACTGAACCCTATGCGAGTCTCATTGATTAACACTAAACCCTATGGGAGTCTCACTGATTAACACTGAAACCTGTCGGAGTTTCAGTTATTAACACTGAACCCTATGGGAGTCTCACTGATTAACACTGAACCCTATGGGAGTCTCAATGATTAACACTGAACCCTATATGAGTCTCATTGATTAACACTGAACCCTACGGGAGTCTCAGTGATTAACACTGAACCCTGTGGGAGTCTCAGTGATTAACACTGAACCCTGTGGAAGTCTCACTGATTAACACTGAACCCTGTGGGAGTCTCATTGATTAACACTGAACCCTGTGGGAGTCTCACTGATTAACACTGAACCCTATGCGAGTCTCATTGATTAACACTAAACCCTATGGGAGTCCCACTGATTAACACTGAACCCTGTGGGAGTCTCACTGATTAACACTGAACCCTATGCGAGTCTCACTGATTAACACTGAAACCTGTCGGCGTTTCAGTGATTAACACTGAACCCTATGGAAGTCTCACTGATTAATACTGAACCCTGTGGGAGTCTCACTTATTAACACTGAACCCTATTGGAGTCTCACTGATTAACACTGAACCCTATGGGAGTCTCACTGATTAACACTGAACCCTATGGGAGTCTCACTGATTAACACTGAACCCTATGGGAGTCTCACTGATTAACACTGAACCCTGTGGGAGTCTCACTGATTAACACTGAACCCTGTGGGAGTCCCACTGAATAACACTGAACCCTATTGGAGTCTCACTGATTAACACTGAACCCTATGGGAGTCTCACTGATTAACACTGAACCCTATGGGAGTCTCACTGATTAACACTGAACCCTGTGGGAGTCTCACTGATTAACACTGAACCCTGTGGGAGTCCCACTGAATAACACTGAACCCTGTGGGAGTCTCACTGATTAACACTGAACCCTGTGGGAGTCTCACTGATAACACTGAACCCTGTGGGAGGCTCAGTGATTAACACTGAACCCTGTGGGAGTCTCACTGATTAACACTGAACCCTGTGGGAGTCTCACTGATTAACACTGAACCCTGTGGGAGTCTCACTGATTAACCCTGAACCCTATGGGAGTCTCACTGATTAACACTGGATCCTGGGGGAGTCTCACTGATTAACACACGAACCATACGGGAGTGTCACTGATTAACACTGAACCGTATGGGAGTCTCACCGATTAACACTGAACTCTGTGGGAGTCTCACTGATTAACACTGAACACTGTGGGAGCCTCACTGATAAACACTGAACCCTATGGGAGTCTCACTGATTAACACTGAACCCTATGGGAGTCTCAATGATTGTCACTGAACCCTGTGGGAGTCCCACTGAATAACACTGAACCCTGTGGGAGTCCCACTGATTAACACTGAACCCTGTGGGAGTCTCAATGATTAACACTGAACCCTATGGGAGTCTCACTGATTAACACTGAACGCTGTGGGAGTCTCACTGATTAACACTGAACCCTGTGGGAGTCTCACTGATTAACACTGAACCCTATGCGAGTCTCACTGATTAACACTGAACCCTATGCGAGTCTCACTGATTAACACTGAACCCTATGGGAGTCTCACTGATTAACACTGAAACCTGTCGGCGTTTCAGTGATTAACACTGAACCCTAAGGGAGTCTCACTTATTAATACTGAGCCCTGTGGGAGTCTCACTGATTGACACTGAACCCTGTGGGAGTCTCACTTATTAACACTGAACCCTATGGGAGTCTCACTGATTAACACTGAACCCTATGGGAGTCTCACTGATTAACATTGAACCCTATGGGAGTCTCAATGATTAACACTGAACCCTATGGGAGTCTCACTGATTAACACTGAACCCTATGGGAGTATCATTAATTAACACTGAACCCTACGGGAGTCTCAGTGATTAACACTGAACCCTGTGGGAGTCACACTGAATGACACTGAACCTTGTGGGAGTCCCACTGATTAACACTGAACCCTGTTGGAGTCTCAGTGATTAACACTGAACTCTGTGGGAGTCTCATTGATTAACACTGAACCCTGTGGGAGTCTCACTGATTAACACTGCACCCTGTGGGAGTCTCACTGATTAACACTGAAACCTGTGGGAGTCTCACTGATTAACACTGAACCCTGTGGGAGTCCCACTGAATAACACTGAACCCTGTGGGAGTCTCACTGATTAACACTGAACCCTGCGGGAGTCTCACTGATTAACACTGAACCCTATGGGAGTATCATTGATTAACACTGAACCCTACGGGAGTCTCAGTGATTAACACTGAACCCTGTGGGAGTCACACTGAATAACACTGAACCTTGTGGGAGTCCCACTGATTAACACTGAACCCTGTTGGAGTCCCACTGAATAACACTGAACCCTATTGGAGTCTCACTGATTAACACTGAACCCTATGGGAGTCTCACTGATTAACACTGAACCCTATGGGAGTCTCACTGATTAACACTGAACCCTGTGGGAGTCTCACTGATTAACACTGAACCCTGTGGGAGTCCCACTGAATAACACTGAACCCTGTGGGAGTCTCACTGATTAACACTGAACCCTGTGGGAGTCTCACTGATAACACTGAACCCTGTGGGAGGCTCAGTGATTAACACTGAACCCTGTGGGAGTCTCACTGATTAACACTGAACCCTGTGGGAGTCTCACTGATTAACACTGAACCCTGTGGGAGTCTCACTGATTAACCCTGAACCCTATGGGAGTCTCACTGATTAACACAGGATCCTGGGGGAGTCTCACTGATTAACACACGAACCATACGGGAGTGTCACTGATTAACACTGAACCGTATGGGAGTCTCACCGATTAACACTGAACTCTGTGGGAGTCTCACTGATTAACACTGAACACTGTGGGAGCCTCACTGATAAACACTGAACCCTATGGGAGTCTCACTGATTAACACTGAACCCTATGGGAGTCTCAATGATTGTCACTGAACCCTGTGGGAGTCCCACTGAATAACACTGAACCCTGTGGGAGTCCCACTGATTAACACTGAACCCTGTGGGAGTCTCAATGATTAACACTGAACCCTATGGGAGTCTCACTGATTAACACTGAACGCTGTGGGAGTCTCACTGATTAACACTGAACCCTGTGGGAGTCTCACTGATTAACACTGAACCCTATGCGAGTCTCACTGATTAACACTGAACCCTATGCGAGTCTCACTGATTAACACTGAACCCTATGGGAGTCTCACTGATTAACACTGAAACCTGTCGGCGTTTCAGTGATTAACACTGAACCCTAAGGGAGTCTCACTTATTAATACTGAGCCCTGTGGGAGTCTCACTGATTGACACTGAACCCTGTGGGAGTCTCACTTATTAACACTGAACCCTATGGGAGTCTCACTGATTAACACTGAACCCTATGGGAGTCTCACTGATTAACATTGAACCCTATGGGAGTCTCAATGATTAACACTGAACCCTATGGGAGTCTCACTGATTAACACTGAACCCTATGGGAGTATCATTGATTAACACTGAACCCTACCTGAGTCTCAGTGATTAACACTGAACCCTGTGGGAGTCACACTGAATAACACTGAACCTTGTGGGAGTCCCACTGATTAACACTGAACCCTGTTGGAGTCTCAGTGATTAACACTGAACTCTGTGGGAGTCTCATTGATTAACACTGAACCCTGTGGGAGTCTCACTGATTAACACTGCACCCTGTGGGAGTCTCACTGATTAACACTGAAACCTGTGGGAGTCTCACTGATTAACGCTGAACCCTGTGGGAGTCCCACTGAATAACACTGAACCCTGTGGGAGTCTCACTGATTAACACTGAACCCTGCGGGAGTCTCACTGATAACACTGAACCCTGTGGGAGTCTCAGTGATTAACACTGAACCCTGTGGGAGTCTCAATGATTAACACTGAACCCTGTGGGAGTCTCACTGATTAACAAAGAACCCTGTGGGAGTCTCACTGATTAACACTGAACCCTGTGGGAGTCTCACTGATTAACACTGAACCCTATGGGAGTCTCACTCATTAACACTGGACCCTGGGGGAGTCTCACTGATTAACACACGAACCATAGGGGAGTGTCAATGATTAACACTGAACCCTTTGGGATGCTCACTAATTAATATTGAACCCTGTGGGAGTCTCACTGATTAACACTGAACCCTATGGGAGTCTCACTGATTAATACTGAGCCCTGTGGGAGTCTCACTGATTGACACTGAACCCTGTGGGAGTCTCACTTATTAACACTGAACCCTATGGGAGTCTCACTGATTAACACTGAACCCTATGGGAGTCTCACTGATTAACACTGAACCCTATGGGAGTCTCAATGATTAACACTGAACCCTATGGGAGTCTCACTGATTAACACTTAACCCTATGGGAGTATCATTGATTAACACTGAACCCTACGGGAGTTTCAGTGATTAACACTGAACCCTGTGGGAGTCCCACTGAATAACACTGAACCTTGTGGGAGTCCCACTGATTAACACTGAACCCTGTTGGAGTCTCAGTGATTAACACTGAACCCTGTGGGAGTCTCATTGATTAACACTGAACCCTGTGGGAGTCTCACTGATTAACACTGAACCCTGTGGGAGTCTCACTGATTAACACTGAAACCTGTGGGAGTCTCACTGATTAACACTGAACCCTGTGGGAGTCCCACTGAATAACACTGAACCCTGTGAGAGTCTCACTGATTAACACTGAACCCAGTGGGAGTCTCAATGATTAACACTGAACCCTGTGGGAGTCTCACTGATTAACAAAGAACCCTGTGAGAGTCTCAATGATTAACACTGAAACCTGTCGGCGTTTCAGTGATTAACACTGAACCCTATGGGAGTCTCACTGATTAACACTGAACACTATGGGAGTCTCAATGATTAACACTGAACCCTATATGAGTCTCATTGATTAACACTGAACCATACGGGAGTCTCAGTGATTAACACTGAACCCTGTGGGAGTCTCGTTGATTAACACTGAACCCTGTGGGAGTCTCACTGATTAACACTGAACCCTGTGGGAGTCCCACTGAATAACACTGAACACTGTGGGAGTCCCACTGATTAACACTGAACCCTGTGGGAGTCTCACTGATTAACACTGAACCCTATAGGAGTCTCACTGATTAACACTGAATGCTGTGGGAGTCTCACTGATTAACACTGAACCCTGTAGGAGTCTCACTGATTAACACTGAACCCTATGCGAGTCTCACTGATTAACACTGAACCCTATGCGAGTCTCACTGATTAACACTGAACACTATGGGAGTCTCACTGATTAACACTGAAACCTGTCGGCGTTTCAGTGATTAACACGGAACCCTATGGGAGTCTCACTGATTAATACTGAACCCTATGGGAGTCTCACTGATTAACACTTAACGCTGTGGGAGTCTCACTGATTAACACTGAACCCTGTGGGAGTCTCCCTGATTAACATTCAACCCTGTGGGAGTCTCACTGATTAACACTGAACCCTATGGGAGTCTCACTGATTAACACTTAACGCTGTGGGAGTCTCACTGATTAACACTGAACCCTGTGGGAGTCTCCCTGATTAACACTGAACCCTGTGGGAGTCTCACTGATTAACACTGAACCCTATGCGAGTCTCATTGATTAACACTAAACCCTATGGGAGTCTCACTGATTAACACTGAAACCTGTCGGAGTTTCAGTGATTAACACTGAACCCTATGGGAGTCTCACTGATTAACACTGAACCCTATGGGAGTCTCAATGATTAACACTGAACCCTATATGAGTCTCATTGATTAACACTGAACCCTACGGGAGTCTCAGTGATTAACACTGAACCCTGTGGGAGTCTCATTGATTAACACTGAACCCTGTGGGAGTCTCACTGATTAACACTGAACCCTGTGGGAGTCCCACTGAATAACACTGAACACTGTGGGAGTCCCACTGATTAACACTGAACCCTGTGGGAGTCTCACTGATTAACACTGAACCCTATAGGAGTCTCACTGATTAACACTGAACGCTGTGGGAGTCTCACTGATTAACACTGAACCCTGTAGGAGTCTCACTCATTAACACTGAACCCTATGCGAGTCTCACTGATTAACACTGAACCCTATGCGAGTCTCACTGATTAACACTGAACACTATGGGAGTCTCACTGATTAACACTGAAACCTGTCGGCGTTTCAGTGATTAACACGGAACCCTATGGGAGTCTCACTGATTAATACTGAACCCTATGGGAGTCTCACTGATTAACACTTAACGCTGTGGGAGTCTCACTGATTAACACTGAACCCTGTGGGAGTCTCCCTGATTAACATTGAACCCTGTGGGAGTCTCACTGATTAACACTGAACCCTATGCGAGTCTCATTGATTAACACTAAACCCTATGGGAGTCTCACTGATTAACACTGAAACCTGTCGGAGTTTCAGTTATTAACACTGAACCCTATGGGAGTCTCACTGATTAACACTGAACCCTATGGGAGTCTCAATGATTAACACTGAACCCTATATGAGTCTCATTGATTAATACTGAACCCTACGGGAGTCTCAGTGATTAACACTGAACCCTGTGGGAGTCTCAGTGATTAACACTGAACCCTGTGGAAGTCTCACTGATTAACACTGAACCCTGTGGGAGTCTCATTGATTAACACTGAACCCTGTGGGAGTCCCACTGATTAACACTGAACCCTGTGGGAGTCTCACTGATTAACACTGAACCCTATGGGAGTCTCACTGATTAACACTGAACGCTGTGGGAGTCTCACTGATTAACACTGAACCCTGTAGGAGTCTCACTGAATGACACTGAACCCTATGCGAGTCTCACTGATTAACACTGAACCCTATGCGAGTCTCACTGATTAACACTGAACCCTATGGGAGTCTCACTGATTAACACTGAAACCTGTCGGCGTTTCAGTGATTAACACTGAACCCTATGGGAGTCTCACTGATTAATACTGAACCCTGTGGGAGTCTCACTGATTAACACTGAACCCTGTGGGAGTCTCACTTATTAACACTGAACCCTATTGGAGTCTCACTGATTAACACTGAACCCTATGGGAGTCTCACTGATTAACACTGAACCCTATGGGAGTCTCACTGATTAACACTGAACCCTGTGGGAGTCTCACTGATTAACACTGAACCCTGTGGGAGTCCCACTGAATAACACTGAACCCTGTGGGAGTCTCACTGATTAACACTGAACCCTGTGGGAGTCTCACTGATAACACTGAACCCTGTGGGAGTCTCAGTGATTAACACTGAACCCTGTGGGAGTCTCACTGATTAACACTGAACCCTGTGGGAGTCTCACTGATTAACACTGAACCTTGTGGGAGTCTCACTGATTAACACTGAACCCTGTGGGAGTCTCACTGATTAACCCTGAACCCTATGGGAGTCTCACTGATTAACACTGGATCCTGGGGGAGTCTCACTGATTAACACACGAACCATACGGGAGTGTCACTGATTAACACTGAACCGTATGGGAGTCTCACCGATTAACACTGAACTCTGTGGGAGTCTCACTGATTAACACTGAACACTGTGGGAGCCTCACTGATAAACACTGAACCCTATGGGAGTCTCACTGATTAACACTGAACCCTATGGGAGTCTCAATGGTTGTCACTGAACCCTGTGGGAGTCCCATTGAATAACACTGAACCCTGTGGGAGTCCCACTGATTAACACTGAACCCTGTGGGAGTCTCAATGATTAACACTGAACCCTATGGGAGTCTCACTGATTAACACTGAACGCTGTGGGAGTCTCACTGATTAACACTGAACCCTGTGGGAGTCTCACTGATTAACACTGAACCCTATGCGAGTCTCACTGATTAACACTGAACCCTATGCGAGTCTCACTGATTAACACTGAACCCTATGGGATTCTCACTGTTTAACACTGAAACCTGTCGGCGTTTCAGTGATTAACACTGAACCCTAAGGGAGTCTCACTTATTAATACTGAGCCCTGTGGGAGTCTCACTGATTGACACTGAACCCTGTGGGAGTCTCACTTATTAACACTGAACCCTATGGGAGTCTCACTGATTAACACTGAACCCTATGGGAGTCTCACTGATTAACATTGAACCCTATGGGAGTCTCAATGATTAACACTGAACCCTATGGGAGTCTCACTGATTAACACTGAACCCTACGGGAGTCTCAGTGATTAACACTGAACCCTGTGGGAGTCTCAGTGATTAACACTGAACCCTGTGGAAGTCTCACTGATTAACACTGAATCCTGTGGGAGTCTCATTGATTAACACTGAACCCTGTGGGAGTCTCACTGATTAACACTGAACCCTGTGGGAGTCCCACTAAATAACACTGAACACTGTGGGAGTCCCACTGATTAACACTGAACCCTGTGGGAGTCTCACTGATTAACACTGAACCCTATGGGAGTCTCACTGATTAACACTGAACGCTGTGGGAGTCTCACTGATTAACACTGAACCCTGTAGGAGTCTCACCGATTAACACTGAACCCTATGCGAGTCTCACTGATTAACACTGAACCCTATGCGAGTCTCACTGATTAACACTGAACCCTATGGGAGTCTCACTGATTAACACTGAAACCTGTCGGCGTTTCAGTGATTAACACTGAACCCTATGGGAGTCTCACTGATTAATACTGAACCCTGTGGGAGTCTCACTGATTAACACTGAACCCTGTGGGAGTCTCACTTATTAACACTGAACCCTATTGGAGTCTCACTGATTAACACTGAACCCTATGGGAGTCTCACTGATTAACACTGAACCCTATGGGAGTCTCAATGATTAACACTGAACCCTGTGGGAGTCTCACTGATTAACACTGAACCCTGTGGGAGTCCCACTGAATAACACTGAACCCTGTGGGAGTCTCACTGATTAACACTGAACCCTGTGGGAGTCTCACTGATAACACTGAACCCTGTGGGAGTCTCAGTGATTAACACTGAACCCTGTGGGAGTCTCACTGATTAACACTGAACCCTGTGGGAGTCTCACTGATTAACACTGAACCCTGTGGGAGTCTCACTGATTAACACTGAACCCTGTGGGAGTCTCACTGATTAACCCTGAACCCTATGGGAGTCTCACTGATTAACACTGGATCCTGGGGGAGTCTCACTGATTAACACACGAACCATACGGGAGTGTCACTGATTAACACTGAAACGTATGGGAGTCTCACCGATTAACACTGAACTCTGTGGGAGTCTCACTGATTAACACTGAACACTGTGGGAGCCTCACTGATAAACACTGAACCCTATGGGAGTCTCACTGATTAACACTGAACCCTATGGGAGTCTCAATGATTGTCACTGAACCCTGTGGGAGTCCCACTGAATAACACTGAACCCTGTGGGAGTCCCACTGATTAACAATGAACCCTGTGGGAGTCTCAATGATTAACACTGAACCCTATGGGAGTCTCACTGATTAACACTGAACGCTGTGGGAGTCTCACTGATTAACACTGAACCCTGTGGGAGTCTCACTGATTAACACTGAACCCTATGCGAGTCTCACTGATTAACACTGAACCCTATGCGAGTCTCACTGATTAACACTGAACCCTATGGGAGTCTCACTGATTAACACTGAAACCTGTCGGCGTTTCAGTGATTAACACTGAACCCTAAGGGAGTCTCACTTATTAATACTGAGCCCTGTGGGAGTCTCACTGATTGACACTGAACCCTGTGGGAGTCTCACTTATTAACACTGAACCCTATGGGAGTCTCACTGATTAACACTGAACCCTATGGGAGTCTCACTGATTAACATTGAACCCTATGGGAGTCTCACTGATTAACACTGAACCCTATGGGAGTATCATTGATTAACACTGAACCCTACGGGAGTCTCAGTGATTAACACTGAACCCTGTGGGAGTCACACTGAATAACACTGAACCTTGTGGGAGTTCCACTGATTAACACTGAACCCTGTTGGAGTCTCAGTGATTAACACTGAACTCTGTGGGAGTCTCATTGATTAACACTGAACCCTGTGGGAGTCTCACTGATTAACACTGAACCCTGTGGGAGTCTCACTGATTAACACTGAAACCTGTGGGAGTCTCACTGATTAACACTGAACCCTGTGGGAGTCCCACTGAATAACACTGAACCCTGTGGGAGTCTCACTGATTAACACTGAACCCTGCGGGATTCTCACTGATAACACTGAACCCTGTGGGAGTCTCAGTGATTAACACTGAACCCTGTGGGAGTCTCAATGATTAACACTGAACCCTGTGGGAGTCTCACTGATTAACAAAGAACCCTGTGGGAGTCTCACTGATTAACACTGACCCCTGTGGGAGTCTCACTGATTAACACTGAACCCTATGGGAGTCTCACTCATTAACACTGGACCCTGGGGGAGTCTCACTGATTAACACACGAACCATAGGGGAGTGTCAATGATTAACACTGAACCCTATGGGATGCTCACTAATTAATATTGAACCCTGTGGGAGTCTCACTGATTAACACTGAACCCTATGGGAGTCTCACTGATTAACACTGAACCCTATGGGAGTCTCACTGATTAATACTGAGCCCTGTGGGAGTCTCACTGATTGACACTGAACCCTGTGGGAGTCTCACTTATTAACACTGAACCCTATGGGAGTCTCACTGATTAACACTGAACCCTATGGGAGTCTCACTTATTAACACTGAACCCTATGGGAGTCTCAATGATTAACACTGAACCCTATGGGAGTCTCACTGATTAACACTTAACCCTATGGGAGTATCATTGATTAACACTGAACCCTACGGGAGTCTCAGTGATTAACACTGAACCCTGTGGGAGTCCCACTGAATAACACTGAACCTTGTGGGAGTCCAACTGATTAACACTGAACCCTGTGGGAGTCTCACTGATTAACACTGAAACCTGTGGGAGTCTCACTGATTAACACTGAACCCTGTGGGAGTCCCAATGAATAATACTGAACCCTGTGAGAGTCTCACTGATTAACACTGAACCCTGTGGGAGTCTCACTGATAACACTGAACCCTGTGGGAGTCTCAGTGATTAACACTGAACCCAGTGGGAGTCTCAATGATTAACACTGAACCCTGTGGGAGTCTCACTGATTAACAAAGAACCCTGTGGGAGTCTCACTGATTAACACTGAAACCTGTCGGCGTTTCAGTGATTAACACTGAACCCTATGCGAGTCTCACTGATTAACACTGAACCCTGTGGGAGTCTCACTTATAAACACTGAACCCTATTGGGGTCTCACTGATTAACACTGAACCCTGTGGGAGTCTCACTTATAAACACTGAACCCTATTGGGGTCTCACTGATTAACACTGAACCCTATGGGAGTCTCACTGATTAACACTGAACCCTATGGGAGTATCATTAATTAACACTGAACCCTCCGGGAGTCTCACTGATTAACACTGAACCCTGTGGGAGTCCCACTGAATAACACTGAACCTTGTGGGAGTCCCACTGATTAACACTGAACCCTGTTGGAGTCTCAGTGATTAACACTGAACCCTGTGGGAGTCTCATTGATTAACACTGAACCCTGTGGGAGTCTCACTGATTAACACTGAACCCTGTGGGAGTCTCACTGATTAACACTGAAACCTGTGGGAGTCTCACTGATTAACACTGAACCCTGTGGGAGTCCCACTGAATAACACTGAACCCTGTGAGAGTCTCACTGATTAACACTGAACCCTGTGGGAGTCTCAGTGATTAACACTGAACCCAGTGGGAGTCTCAATGATTAACACTGAACCCTGTGGGAGTCTCACTGATTAACAAAGAACCCTGTGGGAGTCTCACTGATTAACACTGAAACCTGTCGGCGTTTCAGTGATTAACACTGAACCCTATGGGAGTCTCACTCATTAATACTGAACCCTGTGGGAGTCTCACTGATTAACACTGAACCCTGTGGGAGTCTCACTTATAAACACTGAACCCTATTGGGGTCTCACTGATTAACACTGAACCCTATGGGAGTCTCACTGATTAACACTGAACCCTATGGGAGTCTCACTGATTAACACTGAACCCTGTGGGAGTCTCACTGATTAACACCGAACCCTGTGGGAGTCCCACTGAATAATACTGAACCCTGTGGGAGTCTCACTGATTAACACTGAACCCTGTGGGAGTCTCACTGATTAACACTGAACCCTGTGGGAGTCCCACTGAATAACACTGAACCCTGTGGGAGTCTCACTGATTAACACTAAACCCTGTGGGAGTCTCACTGATAACACTGAACCCTGTGGGAGTCTCAGTGATTAACACTGAACCGTGTGGGAGTCTCACTGATTAACACTGAACCCTGTGGGAGTCTCACTGATTAACACTGAACCCTGTGGGAGTCTCACTGATTAACACTGAACCCTATGGGGGTCTCACTGATTAACACTGAACCCTATGGGAGTCTCACTGATTAACACTGAACCCTATGGGAGTCTCACTGATTAACACAGAACCCTATGGGAGTCTCAATGATTAACACTGAACCCTATGGGAGTCTCACTGATTAACACTTAACCCTATGGGAGTATCATTGATTAACACTGAACCCTACGGGAGTCTCAGTGATTAACACTGAACCCTGTGGGAGTCCCACTGAATAACACTGAACCTTGTGGGAGTCCAACTGATTAACACTGAACCCTGTGGGAGTCTCACTGATTAACACTGAAACCTGTGGGAGTCTCACTGATTAACACTGAACCCTGTGGGAGTCCCACTGAATAACACTGAACCCTGTGAGAGTCTCACTGATTAACACTGAACCCTGTGGGAGTCTCACTGATAACACTGAACCCTGTGGGAGTCTCAGTGATTAACACTGAACCCAGTGGGAGTCTCAATGATTAACACTGAACCCTGTGGGAGTCTCACTGATTAACAAAGAACCCTGTGGGAGTCTCACTGATTAACACTGAAACCTGTCGGCGTTTCAGTGATTAACACTGAACCCTATGCGAGTCTCACTGATTAACACTGAACCCTGTGGGAGTCTCACTTATAAACACTGAACCCTATTGGGGTCTCACTGATTAACACTGAACCCTGTGGGAGTCTCACTTATAAACACTGAACCCTATTGGGGTCTCACTGATTAACACTGAACCCTATGGGAGTCTCACTGATTAACACTGAACCCTATGGGAGTATCATTAATTAACACTGAACCCTACGGGAGTCTCACTGATTAACACTGAACCCTGTGGGAGTCCCACTGAATAACACTGAACCTTGTGGGAGTCCCACTGATTAACACTGAACCCTGTTGGAGTCTCAGTGATTAACACTGAACCCTGTGGGAGTCTCATTGATTAACACTGAACCCTGTGGGAGTCTCACTGATTAACACTGAACCCTGTGGGAGTCTCACTGATTAACACTGAAACCTGTGGGAGTCTCACTGATTAACACTGAACCCTGTGGGAGTCCCACTGAATAACACTGAACCCTGTGAGAGTCTCACTGATTAACACTGAACCCTGTGGGAGTCTCACTGATAACACTGAACCCTGTGGGAGTCTCAGTGATTAACACTGAACCCAGTGGGAGTCTCAATGATTAACACTGAACCCTGTGGGACTCTCACTGATTAACAAAGAACCCTGTGGGAGTCTCACTGATTAACACTGAAACCTGTCGGCGTTTCAGTGATTAACACTGAACCCTATGGGAGTCTCACTCATTAATACTGAACCCTGTGGGAGTCTCACTGATTAACACTGAACCCTGTGGGAGTCTCACTTATAAACACTGAACCCTATTGGGGTCTCACTGATTAACACTGAACCCTATGGGAGTCTCACTGATTAACACTGAACCCTATGGGAGTCTCACTGATTAACACTGAACCCTGTGGGAGTCTCACTGATTAACACCGAACCCTGTGGGAGTCCCACTGAATAATACTGAACCCTGTGGGAGTCTCACTGATTAACACTGAACCCTGTGGGAGTCTCACTGATTAACACTGAACCCTGTGGGAGTCCCACTGAATAACACTGAACCCTGTGGGAGTCTCACTGATTAACACTAAACCCTGTGGGAGTCTCACTGATAACACTGAACCCTGTGGGAGTCTCAGTGATTAACACTGAACCCTGTGGGAGTCTCACTGATTAACACTGAACCCTGTGGGAGTCTCACTGATTAACACTGAACCCTGTGGGAGTCTCACTGATTAACACTGAACCCTATGGGGGTCTCACTGATTAACACTGAACCCTATGGGAGTCTCACTGATTAACACTGGATCCTGGGGGAGTCTCACTGATTAACACACGAACCATACGGGAGTGTCACTGATTAACACTGAACCGTATGGGAGTCTCACCGATTAACACTGAACCCTATGGGAGTCTCACTGATTAACACTGAACCCTATGGGAGTCTCAATGATTGTCACTGAACCCTGTGGGAGTCCCACTGAATAACACTGAACCCTGTGGGAGTCCCACTGATTAACACTGAACCCTGTGGGAGTCTCACTGATTAACACTGAACCCTATGGGAGTCTCACTGATTAACACTGAACGCTGTGGGAGTCTTACTGATTAACACTGAACCCTGTGGGAGTCTCACTGATTAACACTGAACCCTATGCGAGTCTCACTGATTAACACTGAACCCTATGCGAGTCTCACTGATTAACACTGAACCCTATGGGAGTCTCACTGATTAACACTGAAACCTGTCGGCGTTTCAGTGATTAACACTGAACCTTAAGGGAGTCTCACTGATTAATACTGAGCCCTGTGGGAGTCTCACTGATTGACACTGAACCCTGTGGGAGTCTCACTTATTAACACTGAACCCTATGGGAGTCTCACTGATTAACACTGAACCCTATGGGAGTCTCACTGATTAACACTGAACCCTATGGGAGTCTCAATGATTAACACTGAACCCTATGGGAGTCTCACTGATTAACACTGAACCCTATGGGAGTATCATTGATTAACACTGAACCCTACGGGAGTCTCAGTGATTAACACTGAACCCTGTGGGAGTCCCACTGAATAACACTGAACCTTGTGGGAGTCCCACTGATTAACACTGAACCCTGTTGGAGTCTCAGTGATTAACACTGAACTCTGTGGGAGTCTCATTGATTAACACTGAACCCTGTGGGAGTCTCACTGATTAACACTGAACCCTGTGGGAGTCTCACTGATTAACACTGAAACCTGTGGGAGTCTCACTGATTAACACTGAACCCTGTGGGAGTCCCACTGAATAACACTGAACCCTGTGGGAGTCTCACTGATTAACACTGAACCCTGCGGGAGTCTCACTGATAACACTGAACCCTGTGGGAGTCTCAGTGATTAACACTGAACCCTGTGGGAGTCTCAATGATTAACACTGAACCCTGTGGGAGTCTCACTGATTAACAAAGAACCCTGTGGGAGTCTCACTGATTAACACTGAACCCTGTGGGAGTCTCACTGATTAACACTGAACCCTATGGGAGTCTCACTCATTAACACTGGACCCTGGGGGAGTCTCACTGATTAACACACGAACCATAGGGGAGTGTCAATGATTAACACTGAACCCTATGGGATGCTCACTAATTAATATTGAACCCTGTGGGAGTCTCACTGATTAACACTGAACCCTATGGGAGTCTCACTGATTAATACTGAGCCCTGTGGGAGTCTCACTGATTGACACTGAACCCTGTGGGAGTCTCACTTATTAACACTGAACCCTATGGGAGTCTCACTGATTAACACTGAACCCCATGGGAGTCTCACTGATTAACACAGAACCCTATGGGAGTCTCAATGATTAACACTGAACCCTATGGGAGTCTCACTGATTAACACTTAACCCTATGGGAGTATCATTGATTAACACTGAACCCTACGGGAGTCTCAGTGATTAACACTGAACCCTGTGGGAGTCCCACTGAATAACACTGAACCTTGTGGGAGTCCCACTGATTAACACTGAACCCTGTTGGAGTCTCAGTGATTAACACTGAACCCTGTGGGAGTCTCATTGATTAACACTGAACCCTGTGGGAGTCTCACTGATTAACACTGAACCCTGTGGGAGTCTCACTGATTAACACTGAAACCTGTGGGAGTCTCACTGATTAACACTGAACCCTGTGGGAGTCCCACTGAATAACACTGAACCCTGTGAGAGTCTCACTGATTAACACTGAACCCTGTGGGAGTCTCACTGATAACACTGAACCCTGTGGGAGTCTCAGTGATTAACACTGAACCCAGTGGGAGTCTCAATGATTAACACTGAACCCTGTGGGAGTCTCACTGATTAACAAAGAACCCTGTGGGAGTCTCACTGATTAACACTGAAACCTGTCGGCGTTTCAGTGATTAACACTGAACCCTATGCGAGTCTCACTGATTAATACTGAACCCTGTGGGAGTCTCACTGATTAACACTGAACCCTGTGGGAGTCTCATTTATAAACACTGAACCCTATTGGGGTCTCACTGATTAACACTGAACCCTATGGGAGTCTCACTGATTAACACTGAACCCTATGGGAGTATCATTGATTAACACTGAACCCTACGGGAGTCTCACTGATTAACACTGAACCCTGTGGGAGTCCCACTGAATAACACTGAACCTTGTGGGAGTCTCACTGATTAACACTGAACCCTGTGGGAGTCCCACTGAATAACACTGAACCTTGTGGGAGTCTCACTGATTAACACTGAACCCTGTGGGAGTCTCACTGATTAACACTGAACCCTGTGGGAGTCTCATTTATAAACACTGAACCCTATTGGGGTCTCACTGATTAACACTGAACCCTATGGGAGTCTCACTGATTAACACTGAACCCTATGGGAGTATCATTGATTAACACTGAACCCTACGGGAGTCTCACTGATTAACACTGAACCCTGTGGGAGTCTCACTGATTAACACTGAAACCTGTGGGAGTCTCACTGATTAACACTGAACCCTGTGGGAGTCCCACTGAATAACACTGAACCCTGTGAGAGTCTCACTGATTAACACTGAACCCTGTGGGAGTCTCACTGATAACACTGAACCCTGTGGGAGTCTCAGTGATTAACACTGAACCCAGTGGGAGTCTCAATGATTAACACTGAACCCTGTGGGAGTCTCACTGATTAACAAAGAACCCTGTGGGAGTCTCACTGATTAACACTGAAACCTGTCGGCGTTTCAGTGATTAACACTGAACCCTATGCGAGTCTCACTGATTAACACTGAACCCTGTGGGAGTCTCACTTATAAACACTGAACCCTATTGGGGTCTCACTGATTAACACTGAACCCTGTGGGAGTCTCACTTATAAACACTGAACCCTATTGGGGTCTCACTGATTAACACTGAACCCTATAGGAGTCTCACTGATTAACACTGAACCCTATGGGAGTATCATTAATTAACACTGAACCCTACGGGAGTCTCACTGATTAACACTGAACCCTGTGGGAGTCCCACTGAATAACACTGAACCTTGTGGGAGTCCCACTGATTAACACTGAACCCTGTTGGAGTCTCAGTGATTAACACTGAACCCTGTGGGAGTCTCATTGATTAACACTGAACCCTGTGGGAGTCTCACTGATTAACACTGAACCCTGTGGGAGTCTCACTGATTAACACTGAAACCTGTGGGAGTCTCACTGATTAACACTGAACCCTGTGGGAGTCCCACTGAATAACACTGAACCCTGTGAGAGTCTCACTGATTAACACTGAACCCTGTGGGAGTCTCACTGATAACACTGAACCCTGTGGGAGTCTCAGTGATTAACACTGAACCCAGTGGGAGTCTCAATGATTAACACTGAACCCTGTGGGAGTCTCACTGATTAACAAAGAACCCTGTGGGAGTCTCACTGATTAACACTGAAACCTGTCGGCGTTTCAGTGATTAACACTGAACCCTATGGGAGTCTCACTCATTAATACTGAACCCTGTGGGAGTCTCACTGATTAACACTGAACCCTGTGGGAGTCTCACTTATAAACACTGAACCCTATTGGGGTCTCACTGATTAACACTGAACCCTATGGGAGTCTCACTGATTAACACTGAACCCTATGGGAGTCTCACTGATTAACACTGAACCCTGTGGGAGTCTCACTGATTAACACCGAACCCTGTGGGAGTCCCACTGAATAATACTGAACCCTGTGGGAGTCTCACTGATTAACACTGAACCCTGTGGGAGTCTCACTGATTAACACTGAACCCTGTGGGAGTCCCACTGAATAACACTGAACCCTGTGGGAGTCTCACTGATTAACACTAAACCCTGTGGGAGTCTCACTGATAACACTGAACCCTGTGGGAGTCTCAGTGATTAACACTGAACCCTGTGGGAGTCTCACTGATTAACACTGAACCCTGTGGGAGTCTCACTGATTAACACTGAACCCTGTGGGAGTCTCACTGATTAACACTGAACCCTATGGGGGTCTCACTGATTAACACTGAACCCTATGGGAGTCTCACTGATTAACACTGGATCCTGGGGGAGTCTCACTGATTAACACACGAACCATACGGGAGTGTCACTGATTAACACTGAACCGTATGGGAGTCTCACCGATTAACACTGAACCCTATGGGAGTCTCACTGATTAACACTGAACCCTATGGGAGTCTCAATGATTGTCACTGAACCCTGTGGGAGTCCCACTGAATAACACTGAACCCTGTGGGAGTCCCACTGATTAACACTGAACCCTGTGGGAGTCTCACTGATTAACACTGAACCCTATGGGAGTCTCACTGATTAACACTGAACGCTGTGGGAGTCTTACTGATTAACACTGAACCCTGTGGGAGTCTCACTGATTAACACTGAACCCTATGCGAGTCTCACTGATTAACACTGAACCCTATGCGAGTCTCACTGATTAACACTGAACCCTATGGGAGTCTCACTGATTAACACTGAAACCTGTCGGCGTTTCAGTGATTAACACTGAACCTTAAGGGAGTCTCACTGATTAATACTGAGCCCTGTGGGAGTCTCACTGATTGACACTGAACCCTGTGGGAGTCTCACTTATTAACACTGAACCCTATGGGAGTCTCACTGATTAACACTGAACCCTATGGGAGTCTCACTGATTAACACTGAACCCTATGGGAGTCTCAATGATTAACACTGAACCCGATGGGAGTCTCACTGATTAACACTGAACCCTATGGGAGTATCATTGATTAACACTGAACCCTACGGGAGTCTCAGTGATTAACACTGAACCCTGTGGGAGTCCCACTGAATAACACTGAACCTTGTGGGAGTCCCACTGATTAACACTGAACCCTGTTGGAGTCTCAGTGATTAACACTGAACTCTGTGGGAGTCTCATTGATTAACACTGAACCCTGTGGGA
The DNA here is from genome assembly GCF_048934315.1 of Petromyzon marinus. NCBI lineage: Eukaryota > Metazoa > Chordata > Hyperoartia > Petromyzontiformes > Petromyzontidae > Petromyzon > Petromyzon marinus. The sequence continues at coordinate 12,689,387 of NC_133728.1, read as the reverse complement.
GTCTCACTGATTAACACTGAACCCTGTGGGAGTCTCACTGATTAACACTGAAACCTGTGGGAGTCTCACTGATTAACACTGAACCCTGTGGGAGTCCCACTGAATAACACTGAACCCTGTGGGAGTCTCACTGATTAACACTGAACCCTGCGGGAGTCTCACTGATAACACTGAACCCTGTGGGAGTCTCAGTGATTAACACTGAACCCTGTGGGAGTCTCAATGATTAACACTGAACCCTGTGGGAGTCTCACTGATTAACAAAGAACCCTGTGGGAGTCTCACTGAATAACACTGAACCCTGTGGGAGTCTCACTGATTAACACTGAACCCTATGGGAGTCTCACTCATTAACACTGGACCCTGGGGGAGTCTCACTGATTAACACACGAACCATAGGGGAGTGTCAATGATTAACACTGAACCCTATGGGATGCTCACTAATTAATATTGAACCCTGTGGGAGTCTCACTGATTAACACTGAACCCTATGGGAGTCTCACTGATTAATACTGAGCCCTGTGGGAGTCTCACTGATTGACACTGAACCCTGTGGGAGTCTCACTTATTAACACTGAACCCTATGGGAGTCTCACTGATTAACACTGAACCCCATGGGAGTCTCACTGATTAACACAGAACCCTATGGGAGTCTCAATGATTAACACTGAACCCTATGGGAGTCTCACTGATTAACACTTAACCCTATGGGAGTATCATTGATTAACACTGAACCCTACGGGAGTCTCAGTGATTAACACTGAACCCTGTGGGAGTCCCACTGAATAACACTGAACCTTGTGGGAGTCCCACTGATTAACACTGAACCCTGTTGGAGTCTCAGTGATTAACACTGAACCCTGTGGGAGTCTCATTGATTAACACTGAACCCTGTGGGAGTCTCACTGATTAACACTGAACCCTGTGGGAGTCTCACTGATTAACACTGAAACCTGTGGGAGTCTCACTGATTAACACTGAACCCTGTGGGAGTCCCACTGAATAACACTGAACCCTGTGAGAGTCTCACTGATTAACACTGAACCCTGTGGGAGTCTCACTGATAACACTGAACCCTGTGGGAGTCTCAGTGATTAACACTGAACCCAGTGGGAGTCTCAATGATTAACACTGAACCCTGTGGGAGTCTCACTGATTAACAAAGAACCCTGTGGGAGTCTCACTGATTAACACTGAAACCTGTCGGCGTTTCAGTGATTAACACTGAACCCTATGCGAGTCTCACTGATTAATACTGAACCCTGTGGGAGTCTCACTGATTAACACTGAACCCTGTGGGAGTCTCATTTATAAACACTGAACCCTATTGGGGTCTCACTGATTAACACTGAACCCTATGGGAGTCTCACTGATTAACACTGAACCCTATGGGAGTATCATTGATTAACACTGAACCCTACGGGAGTCTCACTGATTAACACTGAACCCTGTGGGAGTCCCACTGAATAACACTGAACCTTGTGGGAGTCCCACTGATTAACACTGAACCCTGTTGGAGTCTCAGTGATTAACACTGAACCCTGTGGGAGTCTCATTGATTAACACTGAACCCTGTGGGAGTCTCACTGATTAACACTGAACCCTGTGGGAGTCTCACTGATTAACACTGAAACCTGTGGGAGTCTCACTGATAAACACTGAACCCTGTGGGAGTCCCACTGAATAACACTGAACCCTGTGAGAGTCTCACTGATTAACACTGAACCCTGTGGGAGTCTCACTGATAACACTGAACCCTGTGGGAGTCTCAGTGATTAACACTGAACCCAGTGGGAGTCTCAATGATTAACACTGAACCCTATGGGAGTCTCACTGATTAACAAAGAACCCTGTGGGAGTCTCACTGATTAACACTGAAACCTGTCGGCGTTTCAGTGATTAACACTGAACCCTATGGGAGTCTCACTGATTAATACTGAACCCTGTGGGAGTCTCACTGATTAACACTGAACCCTGTGGGAGTCTCACTTATAAACACTGAACCCTATTGGGGTCTCACTGATTAACACTAAACCCTATGGGAGTCTCACTGATTAACACTGAACCCTATGGGAGTCTCACTGATTAACACTGAACCCTGTGGGAGTCTCACTGATTAACACTGAACCCTGTGGGAGTCCCACTGAATAATACTGAACCCTGTGGGAGTCTCACTGATTAACACTGAACCCTGTGGGAGTCTCACTGATTAACACTGAACCCTGTGGGAGTCCCACTGAATAACACTGAACCCTGTGGGAGTCTCACTGATTAACACTAAACCCTGTGGGAGTCTCACTGATAACACTGAACCCTGTGGGAGTCTCAGTGATTAACACTGAACCCTGTGGGAGTCTCACTGATTAACACTGAACCCTGTGGGAGTCTCACTGATTAACACTGAACCCTGTGGGAGTCTCACTGATTAACACTGAACCCTATGGGGTCTCACTGATTAACACTGAACCCTATGGGAGTGTCACTGATTAACACTGGATCCTGGGGGAGTCTCACTGATTAACACACGAACCATACGGGAGTGTCACTGATTAACACTTAACCGTATGGGAGTCTCACCGATTAACACTGAACCCTATGGGAGTCTCACTGATTAACACTGAACCCTATGGGAGTCTCAATGATTGTCACTGAACCCTGTGGGAGTCCCACTGAATAACAATGAACCCTGTGGGAGTCCCACTGATTAACACTGAACCCTGTGGGAGTCTCACTGATTAACACTGAACCCTATGGGAGTCTCACTGATTAACACTAAACGCTGTAGGAGTCTCACTGATTAACACTGAACCCTGTGGGAGTCTCACTGATTAACACTGAACCCTATGCGAGTCTCACTGATTAACACTGAACCCTATGCGAGTCTCACTGATTAACACTGAACCCTATGGGAGTCTCACTGATTAACACTGAAACCTGTCGGCGTTTCAGTGATTAACACTGAACCCTAAGGGAGTCTCACTGATTAATACTGAGCCCTGTGGGAGTCTCACTGATTGACACTGAACCCTGTGGGAGTCTCACTTATTAACACTGAACCCTATGGGAGTCTCACTGATTAACACTGAACCCTATGGGAGTCTCACTGATTAACACTGAACCCTATGGGAGTCTCAATGATTAACACTGAACCCTATGGGAGTCTCACTGATTAACACTGAACCCTATTGGAGTATCATTGATTAACACTGAACCCTACGGGAGTCTCAGTGATTAACACTGAACCCTGTGGGAGTCCCACTGAATAACACTGAACCTTGTGGGAGTCCCACTGATTAACACTGAACCCTGTTGGAGTCTCAGTGATTAACACTGAACCCTGTGGGAGTCTCATTGATTAACACTGAACCCTGTGGGAGTCTCACTGATTAACACTGAACCCTGTGGGAGTCTCACTGATTAACACTGAACCCTGTGGGAGTCTCACTGATAACACTGAACCCTGAGGGAGTCTCAGTGATTAACACTGAACCCTGTGGGAGTCTCAATGATTAACACTGAACCTTGTGGGTGTCTCACTGATTAACACTGAACCTTGTGGGTGTCTCACTGATTAACAAAGAACCCTGTGGGAGTCTCACTGATTAACACTGAACCCTGTGGGAGTCTCACTGATTAACACTGAACCCTATGGGAGTCTCACTCATTAACACTGGACCCTGGGGGAGTCTCACTGATTAACACACGAACCATAGGGGAGTGTCACTGATTAACACTGAACCCTATGGGATGCTCACTAATTAACATTGAACCCTGTGGGAGTCTCACTGATTAACACTGAACCCTGTGGGAGTCTCACTGATTAACACTGAACCCTATGGGAGTCTCACTCATTAACACTGGACCCTGGGGGAGTCTCACTGATTAACACACGAACCATAGGGGAGTCTCACTGATTAACACTGAACCCTATGGGGGTCTCACTGATTAACACTGAACCCTATGGGAGTCTCACTGATTAACACTGGATCCTGGGGGAGTCTCACTGATTAACACACGAACCATACGGGAGTGTCACTGATTAACACTGAACCGTATGGGAGTCTCACCGATTAACACTGAACCCTATGGGAGTCTCACTGATTAACACTGAACCCTATGGGAGTCTCAATGATTGTCACTGAACCCTGTAGGAGTCCCACTGAATAACACTGAACCCTGTGGGAGTCCCACTGATTAACACTGAACCCTGTGGGAGTCTCACTGATTAACACTGAACCCTATGGGAGTCTCACTGATTAACACTGAACGCTGTGGGAGTCTCACTGATTAACACTGAACCCTGTGGGAGTCTCACTGATTAACACTGAACCCTATGCGAGTCTCACTGATTAACACTGAACCCTATGCGAGTCTCACTGATTAACACTGAACCCTATGGGAGTCTCACTGATTAACACTGAATCCTGTCGGCGTTTCAGTGATTAACACTGAACCCTAAGGGAGTCTCACTGATTAATACTGAGCCCTGTGGGAGTCTCACTGATTGACACTGAACCCTGTGGGAGTCTCACTTATTAACACTGAACCCTATGGGAGTCTCACTGATTAACACTGAACCCTATGGGAGTCTCACTGATTAACACTGAACCCTATGGGAGTCTCAATGATTAACACTGAACCCTATGGGAGTCTCACTGATTAACACTGAACCCTATGGGAGTATCATTGATTAACACTGAACCCTACGGGAGTCTCAGTGATTAACACTGAACCCTGTGGGAGTCCCACTGAATAACACTGAACCTTGTGGGAGTCCCACTGATTAACACTGAACCCTGTTGGAGTCTCAGTGATTAACACTGAACCCTGTGGGAGTCTCATTGATTAACACTGAACCCTGTGGGAGTCTCATTGATTAACACTGAACCCTGTGGGAGTCTCACTGATTAACACTGAAACCTGTGGGAGTCTCACTGATTAACACTGAACCCTGTGGGAGTCCCACTGAATAACACTGAACCCTGTGGGAGTCTCACTGATTAACACTGAACCCTGTGGGAGTCTCACTGATAACACTGAACCCTGTGGGAGTCTCAGTGATTAACACTGAACCCTGTGGGAGTCTCAGTGATTAACACTGAACCCTGTGGGAGTCTCAATGATTAACACTGAACCCTGTGGGAGTCTCACTGATTAACAAAGAACCCTGTGGGAGTCTCACTGATTAACACTGAACCCTGTGGGAGTCTCACTGATTAACACTGAACCCTATGGGAGTCTCACTCATTAACACTGGACCCTGGGGGAGTCTCACTGATTAACACACGAACCATAGGGGAGTGTCACTGATTAACACTGAACCCTATGGGATGCTCACTAATTAACATTGAACCCTGTGGGAGTCTCACTGATTAACACTGAACCCTATGGGAGTCTCACTGATTAATACTGAGCCCTGTGGGAGTCTCACTGATTGACACTGAACCCTGTGGGAGTCTCACTTATTAACACTGAACCCTATGGGAGTCTCACTGATTAACACTGAACCCTATGGGAGTCTCACTGATTAACACTGAACCCTATGGGAGTCTCAATGATTGTCACTGAACCCTGTGGGAGTCCCACTGAATAACACTGAACCCTGTGGGAGTACCACTGATTAACACTGAACCCTGTGGGAGTCTCACTGATTAACACTGAACCCTATGGGAGTCTCACTGATTAACACTGAACGCTGTGGGAGTCTCACTGATTAACACTGAACCCTGTGGGAGTCTCACTGATTAACACTGAACCCTATGCGAGTCTCACTGATTAACACTGAACCCTATGCGAGTCTCACTGATTAACACTGAACCCTATGGGAGTCTCACTGATTAATACTGAGCCCTGTGGGAGTCTCACTGATTGACACTGAACCCTGTGGGAGTCTCACTTATTAACACTGAACCCTATGGGAGTCTCACTGATTAACACTGAACCCTGTGGGAGTCCCACTGATTAAAACTGAACCCTGTGGGAGTCTCACTGATTAACACTGAACCCTATGGGAGTCTCACTGATTAACACTGAACGCTGTGGGAGTCTCACTGATTAACACTGAACCCTGTGGGAGTCTCACTGATTAACACTGAACCCTATGCGAGTCTCACTGATTAACACTGAACCCTATGGGAGTCTCACTGATTAACACTGAAACCTGTCGGCGTTTCAGTGATTAACACTGAACCCTAAGGGAGTCTCACTGATTAATACTGAGCCCTGTGGGAGTCTCACTGATTGACACTGAACCCTGTGGGAGTCTCACTTATTAACACTGAACCCTATGGGAGTCTCACTGATTAACACTGAACCCTATGGGAGTCTCACTGATTAACACTGAACCCTATGGGAGTCTCAATGATTAACACTGAACCCTATGGGAGTCTCACTGATTAACACTGAACCCTATGGGAGTATCATTGATTAACACTGAACCCTACGGGAGTCTCAGTGATTAACACTGAACCCTGTGGGAGTCCCAATGAATAACACTGAACCTTGAGGGAGTCCGACTGATTAACACTGAACCCTGTTGGAGTCTCAGTGATTAACACTGAACCCTGTGGGAGTCTCATTGATTAACACTGAACCCTGTGGGAGTCTCACTGATTAACACTGAACCCTATGGGAGTCTCACTGATTAACACTGAACCCTATGGGAGTCTCACTGATTAACACTGAACCCTATGGGAGTCTCAATGATTGTCACTGAACCCTGTGGGAGTCCCACTGAATAACACTGAACCCTGTGGGAGTCTCACTGATTAACACTGAACCCTATGCGAGTCTCACTGATTAACACTGAACCCTATGGGAGTCTCACTGATTAACACTGAAACCTGTCGGCGTTTCAGTGATTAACACTGAACCCTAAGGGAGTCTCACTGATTAATACTGAGCCCTGTGGGAGTCTCACTGATTGACACTGAACCCTGTGGGAGTCTCACTTATTAACACTGAACCCTATGGGAGTCTCACTGATTAACACTGAACCCTATGGGAGTCTCACTGATTAACACTGAACCCTATGGGAGTCTCAATGATTAACACTGAACCCTATGGGAGTCTCACTGATTAACACTGAACCCTATGGGAGTATCATTGATTAACACTGAACCCTACGGGAGTCTCAGTGATTAACACTGAACCCTGTGGGAGTCCCAATGAATAACACTGAACCTTGAGGGAGTCCGACTGATTAACACTGAACCCTGTTGGAGTCTCAGTGATTAACACTGAACCCTGTGGGAGTCTCATTGATTAACACTGAACCCTGTGGGAGTCTCACTGATTAACACTGAACCCTATGGGAGTCTCACTGATTAACACTGAACCCTATGGGAGTCTCACTGATTAACACTGAACCCTATGGGAGTCTCAATGATTGTCACTGAACCCTGTGGGAGTCCCACTGAATAACACTGAACCCTGTGGGAGTCCCACTGATTAACACTGAACCCTGTGGGAGTCTCACTGATTAACACTGAACCCTATGGGAGTCTCACTGATTAACACTGAACGCTGTGGGAGTCTCACTGATTAACACTGAACCCTGTGGGAGTCTCACTGATTAACACTGAACCCTATGCGAGTCTCACTGATTAACACTGAACCCTATGCGAGTCTCATTGATTAACACTGAACCCTATGGGAGTCTCACTGATTAACACTGAAACCTGTCGGCGTTTCAGTGATTAACACTGAACCCTAAGGGAGTCTCACTGATTAATACTGAGCCCTGTGGGAGTCTCACTGATTGACACTGAACCCTGTGGGAGTCTCACTTATTAACACTGAACCCTATGGGAGTCTCACTGATTAACACTGAACCCTGTGGGAGTCCCACTGATTAACACTGAACCCTGTGGGAGTCTCACTGATTAACACTGAACCCTATGGGAGTCTCACTGATTAACACTGAACGCTGTGGGAGTCTCACTGATTAACACTGAACCCTGTGGGAGTCTCACTGATTAACACTGAACCCTATGGGAGTCTCACTGATTAACACTGAACGCTGTGGGAGTCTCACTGATTAACACTGAACCCTATGGGAGTCTCACTGATTAACACTGAACCCTGTGGGAGTCCCACTGATTAACACTGAACCCTGTGGGAGTCTCACTGATTAACACTGAACCCTATGGGAGTCTCACTGATTAACACTGAACGCTGTGGGATTCTCACTGATTAACACTGAACCCTGTGGGAGTCTCACTGATTAACACTGAACCCTATGCGAGTCTCACTGATTAACACTGAACTCTATGCGAGTCTCACTGATTAACACTGAACCCTATGGGAGTCTCACTGATTAACACTGAAACCTGTCGGCGTTTCAGTGATTAACACTGAACCCTATGGGAGCCTCACTGATTAACACTGAACCCTATGGGAGTATCATTGATTAACACTGAACCCTACGGGAGTCTCAGTGATTAACACTGAACCCTGTGGGAGTCCCACTGAATAACACTGAACCTTGTGGGAGTCCGACTGATTAACACTGAACCCTGTTGGAGTCTCAGTGATTAACACTGAACCCTGTGGGAGTCTCATTGATTAACACTGAACCCTGTGGGAGTCTCACTGATTAACACTGAACCCTGTGGGAGTCCCACTGAATAACACTGAGCCCTGTGGGAGTCTCACTGATTAACACTGAACCCTGTGGGAGTCTCACTGATTAACACTGAACCCTGTGGGAGTCCCACTGAATAACACTGAACGCTCTGGGTGTCTCACTGATTAACACTGAACCCTGTGGGAATCTCAGTGATTAACACTGAACCCTGTGGGAGTCTCAATGATTAACACTGAACCCTGTGGGAGTCTCACTGATTAACAAAGAACCCTGTGGGAGGCTCACTGATTAACACTGAACCCTGTGGGAGTCTCACTGATTGACACTGAACCCTGAGGGAGTCTCACTTATTAACACTGAACCCTATGGGAGTCTCACTGATTAACACTGAACCCTATGGGAGTCTCACTGATTAACACTGAACCCTATGGGAGTCTCAATGATTAACACTGAACCCTATGGGAGTCTCACTGATTAACACTGAACCCTATGGGAGTATCATTGATTAACACTGAACCCTACGGGAGTCTCAGTGATTAACACTGAACCCTGTGGGAGTCCCACTGAATAACACTGAACCTTGTGGGAGTCCGACTGATTAACACTGAACCCTGTTGGAGTCTCAGTGATTAACACTGAACCCTGTGGGAGTCTCATTGATTAACACTGAACCCTGTGGGAGTCTCACTGATTAACACTGAACCCTGTGGGAGTCCCACTGAATAACACTGAACCCTGTGGGAGTCTCACTGATTAACACTGAACCCTGTGGGAGTCTCACTGATTAACACTGAACCCTGTGGGAGTCCCACTGAATAACACTGAACGCTGTGGGTGTCTCACTGATTAACACTGAACCCTGTGGGAATCTCAGTGATTAACACTGAACCCTGTGGGAGTCTCAATGATTAACACTGAACCCTGTGGGAGTCTCACTGATTAACAAAGAACCCTGTGGGAGGCTCACTGATTAACACTGAACCCTGTGGGAGTCTCACTGATTAACACTGAACCCTATGGGAGTCTCACTCATTAACACTGGACCCTGGGGGAGTCTCACTGATTAACACACGAACCATAGGGGAGTGTCACTGATTAACACTGAACCCTGTGGGAGTCCCACTGAATAACACTGAACCCTGTGGGAGTCTCACTGATTAACACTGAACCCTGTGGGAGTCTCACTGATAACACTGAACCATGTGGGAGTCTCAGTGATTAACACTGAACCCTGTGGGAGTCTCAATGATTAACACTGAACCCTGTGGGAGTCTCACTGATTACCAAAGAACCCTGTGGGAGTCTCACTGATTAACACTGAACCCTGTGGGAGTCTCACTGATTAACACTGAACCCTATGGGAGTCTCACTCATTAACACTGGACCCTGGGGGAGTCTCACTGATTAACACACGAACCATAGGGGAGTGTCACTGATTAACACTGAACCCTATGGGATGCTCACTAATTAACATTGAACCCTGTGGGAGTCTCACTGATTAACACTGAACCCTATGGGAGTCTCACTGATTAATACTGAGCCCTGTGGGAGTCTCACTGATTGACACTGAACCCTGTGGGAGTCTCACTTATTAACACTGAACCCTATGGGAGTCTCACTGATTAACACTGAACCCTATGGGAGTCTCACTGATTAACACTGAACCCTATGGGAGTCTCAATGATTGTCACTGAACCCTGTGGGAGTCCCACTGAATAACACTGAACCCTGTGGGAGTCCCACTGATTAACACTGAACCCTGTGGGAGTCTCACTGATTAACACTGAACCCTATGGGAGTCTCACTGATTAACACTGAACGCTGTGGGAGTCTCACTGATTAACACTGAACCCTGTGGGAGTCTCACTGATTAACACTGAACCCTATGCGAGTCTCACTGATTAACACTGAACCCTATGCGAGTCTCACTGATTAACACTGAACCCTATGGGAGTCTCACTGATTAATACTGAGCCCTGTGGGAGTCTCACTGATTGACACTGAACCCTGTGGGAGTCTCACTTATTAACACTGAACCCTATGGGAGTCTCACTGATTAACAATGAACCCTGTGGGAGTCCCACTGATTAAAACTGAACCCTGTGGGAGTCTCACTGATTAACACTGAACCCTATGGGAGTCTCACTGATTAACACTGAACGCTGTGGGAGTCTCACTGATTAACACTGAACCCTGTGGGAGTCTCACTGATTAACACTGAACCCTATGCGAGTCTCACTGATTAACACTGAACCCTATGGGAGTCTCACTGATTAACACTGAAACCTGTCGGCGTTTCAGTGATTAACACTGAACCCTAAGGGAGTCTCACTGATTAATACTGAGCCCTGTGGGAGTCTCACTGATTGACACTGAACCCTGTGGGAGTCTCACTTATTAACACTGAACCCTATGGGAGTCTCACCGATTAACACTGAACCCTATGGGAGTCTCACTGATTAACACTGAACCCTATGGGAGTCTCAATGATTAACACTGAACCCTATGGGAGTCTCACTGATTAACACTGAACCCTATGGGAGTATCATTGATTAACACTGAACCCTACGGGGGTCTCAGTGATTAACACTGAACCCTGTGGGAGTCCCAATGAATAACACTGAAACTTGTGGGAGTCCGACTGATTAACACTGAACCCTGTTGGAGTCTCAGTGATTAACACTGAACCCTGTGGGAGTCTCAATGATTAACACTGAACCCTGTGGGAGTCTCACTGATTAACACTGAACCCTATGGGAGTCTCACTGATTAACACTGAACCCTATGGAAGTCTCACTGATTAACACTGAACCCTATGGGAGTCTCAATGATTGTCACTGAACCCTGTGGGAGTCCCACTGAATAACACTGAACCCTGTGGGAGTCCCACTGAATAACACTGAACCCTGTGGGAGTCTCACTGATTAACACTGAACCCTATGGGAGTCTCACTGATTAACACTGAACGCTGTGGGAGTCTCACTGATTAACACTGAACCCTGTGGGAGTCTCACTGATTAACACTGAACCCTATGCGAGTCTCACTGATTAACACTGAACCCTATGCGAGTCTCACTGATTAACACTGAACCCTATGGGAGTCTCACTGATTAACACTGAAACCTGTCGGCGTTTCAGTGATTAACACTGAACCCTAAGGGAGTCTCACTGATTAATACTGAGCCCTGTGGGAGTCTCACTGATTGACACTGAACCCTGTGGGAGTCTCACTTATTAACACTGAACCCTATGGGAGTCTCACTGATTAACACTGAACCCTGTGGGAGTCCCACTGATTAACACTGAACCCTGTGGGAGTCTCACTGATTAACACTGAACCCTATGGGAGTCTCACTGATTAACACTGAACGCTGTGGGAGTCTCACTGATTAACACTGAACCCTGTGGGAGTCTCACTGATTAACAATGAACCCTATGGGAGTCTCACTGATTAACACTGAACGCTGCGGGAGTCTCACTGATTAACACTGAACCCTATGGGAGTCTCACTGATTAACACTGAACCCTGTGGGAGTCCCACTGATTAACACTGAACCCTGTGGGAGTCTCACTGATTAACACTGAACCCTATGGGAGTCTCACTGATTAACACTGAACGCTGTGGGATTCTCACTGATTAACACTGAACCCTGTGGGAGTCTCACTGATTAACACTGAACCCTATGCGAGTCTCACTGATTAACACTGAACTCTATGCGAGTCTCACTGATTAACACTGAACCCTATGGGAGTCTCACTGATTAACACTGAAACCTGTCGGCGTTTCAGTGATTAACACTGAACCCTATGGGAGCCTCACTGATTAACACTGAACCCTATGGGAGTATCATTGATTAACACTGAACCCTACGGGAGTCTCAGTGATTAACACTGAACCCTGTGGGAGTCCCACTGAATAACACTGAACCTTGTGGGAGTCCGACTGATTAACACTGAACCCTGTTGGAGTCTCAGTGATTAACACTGAACCCTGTGGGAGTCTCATTGATTAACACTGAACCCTGTGGGAGTCTCACTGATTAACACTGAACCCTGTGGGAGTCCCACTGAATAACACTGAGCCCTGTGGGAGTCTCACTGATTAACACTGAACCCTGTGGGAGTCTCACTGATTAACACTGAACCCTGTGGGAGTCCCACTGAATAACACTGAACGCTGTGGGTGTCTCACTGATTAACACTGAACACTGTGGGAATCTCAGTGATTAACACTGAACCCTGTGGGAGTCTCAATGATTAACACTGAACCCTGTGGGAGTCTCACTGATTAACAAAGAACCCTGTGGGAGGCTCACTGATTAACACTGAACCCTGTGGGAGTCTCACTGATTGACACTGAACCCTGTGGGAGTCTCACTTATTAACACTGAACCCTATGGGAGTCTCACTGATTAACACTGAACCCTATGGGAGTCTCACTGATTAACACTGAACCCTATGGGAGTCTCAATGATTAACACTGAACCCTATGGGAGTCTCACTGATTAACACTGAACCCTATGGGAGTATCATTGATTAACACTGAACCCTACGGGAGTCTCAGTGATTAACACTGAACCCTGTGGGAGTCCCACTGAATAACACTGAACCTTGTGGGAGTCCGACTGATTAACACTGAACCCTGTTGGAGTCTCAGTGATTAACACTGAACCCTGTGGGAGTCTCATTGATTAACACTGAACCCTGTGGGAGTCTCACTGATTAACACTGAACCCTGTGGGAGTCCCACTGAATAACACTGAACCCTGTGGGAGTCTCACTGATTAACACTGAACCCTGTGGGAGTCTCACTGATTAACACTGAACCCTGTGGGAGTCCCACTGAATAACACTGAACGCTGTGGGTGTCTCACTGATTAACACTGAACCCTGTGGGAATCTCAGTGATTAACACTGAACCCTGTGGGAGTCTCAATGATTAACACTGAACCCTGTGGGAGTCTCACTGATTAACAAAGAACCCTGTGGGAGGCTCACTGATTAACACTGAACCCTGTGGGAGTCTCACTGATTAACACTGAACCCTATGGGAGTCTCACTCATTAACACTGGACCCTGGGGGAGTCTCACTGATTAACACACGAACCATAGGGGAGTGTCACTGATTAACACTGAACCCTATGGGATGCTCACTAATTAACATTGAACCCTGTGGGAGTCTCACTGATTAACACTGAACCCTATGGGAGTATCATTGATTAACACTGAACCCTACGGGAGTCTCAGTGATTAACACTGAACCCTGTGGGAGTCCCAATGAATAACACTGAACCTTGTGGGAGTCCCACTAATTAACACTGAACCCTGTTGGAGTCTCAGTGATTAACACTGAACCCTGTGGGAGTCTCATTGATTAACACTGAACCCTGTGGGAGTCTCACTGATTAACACTGAACCCTGTGGGAGTCTCACTGATTAACACTGAAACCTGTGGGAGTCTCACTGATTAACACTGAACCCTGTGGGAGTCCCACTGAATAACACTGAACCCTGTGGGAGTCTCACTGATTAACACTGAACCCTGTGGGAGTCTCACTGAAAACACTGAACCCTGTGGGAGTCTCATTGATTAACACTGAACCCTGTGGGAGTCTCACTGATTAACACTGAACCCTATGGGAGTCTCACTGATTAACACTGAACCCTATGGGAGTCTCACTGATTAACACTGAACCCTATGGGAGTCTCAATGATTGTCACTGAACCCTGTGGGAGTCCCACTGAATAACACTGAACCCTGTGGGAGTCCCACTGATTAACACTGAACCCTGTGGGAGTCTCACTGATTAACACTGAACCCTATGGGAGTCTCACTGATTAACACTGAACGCTGTGGGAGTCTCACTGATTAACACTGAACCCTGTGGGAGTCTCACTGATTAACACTGAACCCTATGCGAGTCTCACTGATTAACACTGAACCCTATGCGAGTCTCACTGATTAACACTGAACCCTATGGGAGTCTCACTGATTAACACTGAAACCTGTCGGCGTTTCAGTGATTAACACTGAACCCTAAGGGAGTCTCACTGATTAATACTGAGCCCTGTGGGAGTCTCACTGATTGACACTGAACCCTGTGGGAGTCTCACTTATTAACACTGAACCCTATGGGAGTCTCACTGATTAACACTGAACCCTGTGGGAGTCCCACTGATTAACACTGAACCCTGTGGGAGTCTCACTGATTAACACTGAACCCTATGGGAGTCTCACTGATTAACACTGAACGCTGTGGGAGTCTCACTGATTAACACTGAACCCTGTGGGAGTCTCACTGATTAACACTGAACCCTATGCGAGTCTCACTGATTAACACTGAACTCTATGCGAGTCTCACTGATTAACACTGAAACCTGTCGGCGTTTCAGTGATTAACACTGAACCCTAAGGGAGTCTCACTGATTAATACTGAGCCCTGTGGGAGTCTCACTGATTGACACTGAACCCTGTGGGAGTCTCACTTATTAACACTGAACCCTATGGGAGTCTCACTGATTAACACTGAACCCTATGGGAGTCTCACTGATTAACACTGAACCCTATGGGAGTCTCAATGATTAACACTGAACCCTATGGGAGTCTCACTGATTAACACTGAACCCTATGGGAGTATCATTGATTAACACTGAACCCTACGGGAGTCTCAGTGATTAACACTGAACCCTGTGGGAGTCCCACTGAATAACACTGAACCTTGTGGGAGTCCGACTGATTAACACTGAACCCTGTTGGAGTCTCAGTGATTAACACTGAACCCTGTGGGAGTCTCATTGATTAACACTGAACCCTGTGGGAGTCTCACTGATTAACACTGAACCCTGTGGGAGTCTCACTGATTAACACTGAAACCTGTGGGAGTCTCACTGATTAACACTGAACCCTGTGGGAGTCCCACTGAATAACACTGAACCCTGTGGGAGTCTCACTGATTAACACTGAACCCTGTGGGAGTCTCACTGATAACACTGAACCCTGTGGGAGTCCCACTGAATAACACTGAACGCTGTGGGTGTCTCACTGATTAACACTGAACCCTGTGGGAATCTCAGTGATTAACACTGAACCCTGTGGGAGTCTCAATGATTAACACTGAACCCTGTGGGAGTCTCACTGATTAACAAAGAACCCTGTGGGAGGCTCACTGATTAACACTGAACCCTGTGGGAGTCTCACTGATTAACACTGAACCCTATGGGAGTCTCACTCATTAACACTGGACCCTGGGGGAGTCTCACTGATTAACACACGAACCATAGGGGAGTGTCACTGATTAACACTGAACCCTATGGGATGCTCACTAATTAACATTGAACCCTGTGGGAGTCTCACTGATTAACACTGAACCCTATGGGAGTATCATTGATTAACACTGAACCCTACGGGAGTCTCAGTGATTAACACTGAACCCTGTGGGAGTCCCACTGAATAACACTGAACCTTGTGGGAGTCCCACTAATTAACACTGAACCCTGTTGGAGTCTCAGTGATTAACACTGAACCCTGTGGGAGTCTCATTGATTAACACTGAACCCTGTGGGAGTCTCACTGATTAACACTGAACCCTGTGGTAGTCTCACTGATTAACACTGAAACCTGTGGGAGTTTCACTGATTAACACTGAACCCTGTGGGAGTCCCACTGAATAACACTGAACCCTGTGGGAGTCTCACTGATTAACACTGAACCCTGTGGGAGTCTCACTGAAAACACTGAACCCTGTGGGAGTCTCAGTGATTAACACTGAACCCTGTGGGAGTCTCAATGATTAACACTGAACCCTGTGGGAGTCTCACTGATGAACAAAGAACCCTGTGGGAGTCTCACTGATTAACACTGAACCCTGTGGGAGTCTCACTGATTAACACTGAACCCTATGGGAGTCTCACTCATTAACACTGGACCCTGGGGGAGTCTCACTGATTAACACACGAACCATAGGGGAGTGTCACTGATTAACACTGAACCCTATGGGATGCTCACTAATTAACATTGAACCCTGTGGGAGTCTCACTGATTAACACTGAAGCCTATGGGAGTCTCACTGATTAATACTGAGCCCTGTGGGAGTCTCACTGATTGACACTGAACCCTGTGGGAGTCTCACTGATTAACACTGAACCCTGTGGGAGTCCCACTGAATAACACTGAACCCTGTGGGAGTCTCACTGATTAACACTGAACCCTGTGGGAGTCTCACTGATTAACACTGAACCCTGTGGGAGTCCCACTGAATAACACTGAACGCTGTGGGTGTCTCACTGATTAACACTGAACCCTGTGGGAATCTCAGTGATTAACACTGAACCCTGTGGGAGTCTCAATGATTAACACTGAACCCTGTGGGAGTCTCACTGATTAACAAAGAACCCTGTGGGAGGCTCACTGATTAACACTGAACCCTGTGGGAGTCTCACTGATTAACACTGAACCCTATGGGAGTCTCACTCATTAACACTGGACCCTGGGGGAGTCTCACTGATTAACACACGAACCATAGGGGAGTGTCACTGATTAACACTGAACCCTATGGGATGCTCACTAATTAACATTGAACCCTGTGGGAGTCTCACTGATTAACACTGAACCCTATGGGAGTATCATTGATTAACACTGAACCCTACGGGAGTCTCAGTGATTAACACTGAACCCTGTGGGAGTCCCAATGAATAACACTGAACCTTGTGGGAGTCCCACTAATTAACACTGAACCCTGTTGGAGTCTCAGTGATTAACACTGAACCCTGTGGGAGTCTCATTGATTAACACTGAACCCTGTGGGAGTCTCACTGATTAACACTGAACCCTGTGGGAGTCTCACTGATTAACACTGAAACCTGTGGGAGTCTCACTGATTAACACTGAACCCTGTGGGAGTCCCACTGAATAACACTGAACCCTGTGGGAGTCTCACTGATTAACACTGAACCCTGTGGGAGTCTCACTGAAAACACTGAACCCTGTGGGAGTCTCATTGATTAACACTGAACCCTGTGGGAGTCTCACTGATTAACACTGAACCCTATGGGAGTCTCACTGATTAACACTGAACCCTATGGGAGTCTCACTGATTAACACTGAACCCTATGGGAGTCTCAATGATTGTCACTGAACCCTGTGGGAGTCCCACTGAATAACACTGAACCCTGTGGGAGTCCCACTGATTAACACTGAACCCTGTGGGAGTCTCACTGATTAACACTGAACCCTATGGGAGTCTCACTGATTAACACTGAACGCTGTGGGAGTCTCACTGATTAACACTGAACCCTGTGGGAGTCTCACTGATTAACACTGAACCCTATGCGAGTCTCACTGATTAACACTGAACCCTATGCGAGTCTCACTGATTAACACTGAACCCTATGGGAGTCTCACTGATTAACACTGAAACCTGTCGGCGTTTCAGTGATTAACACTGAACCCTAAGGGAGTCTCACTGATTAATACTGAGCCCTGTGGGAGTCTCACTGATTGACACTGAACCCTGTGGGAGTCTCACTTATTAACACTGAACCCTATGGGAGTCTCACTGATTAACACTGAACCCTGTGGGAGTCCCACTGATTAACACTGAACCCTGTGGGAGTCTCACTGATTAACACTGAACCCTATGGGAGTCTCACTGATTAACACTGAACGCTGTGGGAGTCTCACTGATTAACACTGAACCCTGTGGGAGTCTCACTGATTAACACTGAACCCTATGCGAGTCTCACTGATTAACACTGAACTCTATGCGAGTCTCACTGATTAACACTGAAACCTGTCGGCGTTTCAGTGATTAACACTGAACCCTAAGGGAGTCTCACTGATTAATACTGAGCCCTGTGGGAGTCTCACTGATTGACACTGAACCCTGTGGGAGTCTCACTTATTAACACTGAACCCTATGGGAGTCTCACTGATTAACACTGAACCCTATGGGAGTCTCACTGATTAACACTGAACCCTATGGGAGTCTCAATGATTAACACTGAACCCTATGGGAGTCTCACTGATTAACACTGAACCCTATGGGAGTATCATTGATTAACACTGAACCCTACGGGAGTCTCAGTGATTAACACTGAACCCTGTGGGAGTCCCACTGAATAACACTGAACCTTGTGGGAGTCCGACTGATTAACACTGAACCCTGTTGGAGTCTCAGTGATTAACACTGAACCCTGTGGGAGTCTCATTGATTAACACTGAACCCTGTGGGAGTCTCACTGATTAACACTGAACCCTGTGGGAGTCTCACTGATTAACACTGAAACCTGTGGGAGTCTCACTGATTAACACTGAACCCTGTGGGAGTCCCACTGAATAACACTGAACCCTGTGGGAGTCTCACTGATTAACACTGAACCCTGTGGGAGTCTCACTGATAACACTGAACCCTGTGGGAGTCCCACTGAATAACACTGAACGCTGTGGGTGTCTCACTGATTAACACTGAACCCTGTGGGAATCTCAGTGATTAACACTGAACCCTGTGGGAGTCTCAATGATTAACACTGAACCCTGTGGGAGTCTCACTGATTAACAAAGAACCCTGTGGGAGGCTCACTGATTAACACTGAACCCTGTGGGAGTCTCACTGATTAACACTGAACCCTATGGGAGTCTCACTCATTAACACTGGACCCTGGGGGAGTCTCACTGATTAACACACGAACCATAGGGGAGTGTCACTGATTAACACTGAACCCTATGGGATGCTCACTAATTAACATTGAACCCTGTGGGAGTCTCACTGATTAACACTGAACCCTATGGGAGTATCATTGATTAACACTGAACCCTACGGGAGTCTCAGTGATTAACACTGAACCCTGTGGGAGTCCCACTGAATAACACTGAACCTTGTGGGAGTCCCACTAATTAACACTGAACCCTGTTGGAGTCTCAGTGATTAACACTGAACCCTGTGGGAGTCTCATTGATTAACACTGAACCCTGTGGGAGTCTCACTGATTAACACTGAACCCTGTGGTAGTCTCACTGATTAACACTGAAACCTGTGGGAGTTTCACTGATTAACACTGAACCCTGTGGGAGTCCCACTGAATAACACTGAACCCTGTGGGAGTCTCACTGATTAACACTGAACCCTGTGGGAGTCTCACTGAAAACACTGAACCCTGTGGGAGTCTCAGTGATTAACACTGAACCCTGTGGGAGTCTCAATGATTAACACTGAACCCTGTGGGAGTCTCACTGATGAACAAAGAACCCTGTGGGAGTCTCACTGATTAACACTGAACCCTGTGGGAGTCTCACTGATTAACACTGAACCCTATGGGAGTCTCACTCATTAACACTGGACCCTGGGGGAGTCTCACTGATTAACACACGAACCATAGGGGAGTGTCACTGATTAACACTGAACCCTAAGGGATGCTCACTAATTAACATTGAACCCTGTGGGAGTCTCACTGATTAACACTGAAGCCTATGGGAGTCTCACTGATTAATACTGAGCCCTGTGGGAGTCTCACTGATTGACACTGAACCCTGTGGGAGTCTCACTTATTAACACTGAACCCTGTGGGAGTCTCACTGATAACACTGAACCCTGTGGGAGTCCCACTGAATAACACTGAACGCTGTGGGTGTCTCACTGATTAACACTGAACCCTGTGGGAATCTCAGTGATTAACACTGAACCCTGTGGGAGTCTCAATGATTAACACTGAACCCTGTGGGAGTCTCACTGATTAACAAAGAACCCTGTGGGAGGCTCACTGATTAACACTGAACCCTGTGGGAGTCTCACTGATTAACACTGAACCCTATGGGAGTCTCACTCATTAACACTGGACCCTGGGGGAGTCTCACTGATTAACACACGAACCATAGGGGAGTGTCACTGATTAACACTGAACCCTATGGGATGCTCACTAATTAACATTGAACCCTGTGGGACTCTCACTGATTAACACTGAACCCTATGGGAGTATCATTGATTAACACTGAACCCTACGGGAGTCTCAGTGATTAACACTGAACCCTGTGGGAGTCCCACTGAATAACACTGAACCTTGTGGGAGTCCCACTAATTAACACTGAACCCTGTTGGAGTCTCAGTGATTAACACTGAACCCTGTGGGAGTCTCATTGATTAACACTGAACCCTGTGGGAGTCTCACTGATTAACACTGAACCCTGTGGTAGTCTCACTGATTAACACTGAAACCTGTGGGAGTTTCACTGATTAACACTGAACCCTGTGGGAGTCCCACTGAATAACACTGAACCCTGTGGGAGTCTCACTGATTAACACTGAACCCTGTGGGAGTCTCACTGAAAATACTGAACCCTGTGGGAGTCTCAGTGATTAACACTGAACCCTGTGGGAGTCTCAATGATTAACACTGAACCCTGTGGGAGTCTCACTGATTAACAAAGAACCCTGTGGGAGTCTCACTGATTAACACTGAACCCTGTGGGAGTCTCACTGATTAACACTGAACCCTATGGGAGTCTCACTCATTAACACTGGACCCTGGGGGAGTCTCACTGATTAACACACGAACCATAGGGGAGTGTCACTGATTAACACTGAACCCTATGGGATGCTCACTAATTAACATTGAACCCTGTGGGAGTCTCACTGATTAACACTGAAGCCTATGGGAGTCTCACTGATTAATACTGAGCCCTGTGGGAGTCTCACTGATTGACACTGAACCCTGTGGGAGTCTCACTTATTAACACTGAACCCTATGGGAGTCTCACTGATTAACACTGAACCCTATGGGAGTCTCACTGATTAACACTGAACCCTATGGGAGTCTCAATGATTATCACTGAACCCTGTGGGAGTCCCACTGAATAACACTGAACCCTGTGGGAGTCCCACTGATTAACACTGAACCCTGTGGGAGTCTCACTGATTAACACTGAACCCTATGGGAGTCTCACTGATTAACACTGAACGCTGTGGGAGTCTCACTGATTAACACTGAACCCTGTGGGAGTCTCACTGATTAACACTGAACCCTATGTGAGTCTCACTGATTAACACTGAACCCTATGCGAGTCTCACTGATTAACACTGAACCCTATGGGAGTCTCACTGATTAACACTGAAACCTGTCGGCGTTTCAGTGATTAACACTGAACCCTAAGGGAGTCTCACTGATTAATACTGAGCCCTGTGGGAGTCTCACTGATTGACACTGAAACCTGTGGGAGTCTCACTTATTAACACTGAACCCTATGGGAGTCTCACTGATTAACACTGAACCCTATGGGAGTCTCACTGATTAACACTGAACCCTTTTGGAGTCTCAATGATTAACACTGAACCCTATGGGAGTCTCACTGATTAACACTGAACCCTATGGGAGTATCATTGATTAACACTGAACCCTACGGGAGTCTCAGTGATTAACACTGAACCCTGTGGGAGTCTCAGTGATTAACACTGAACCCTGTGGGAGTCTCATTGATTAACCCTGAACCCTGTGGGAGTCTCACTGATTAACACTGAACCCTGTGGGAGTCTCACTGATTAACACTGAAACCTGTGGGAGTCTCACTGATTAACACTGAACCCTGTGGGAGTCCCACTGAATAACACTGAACCCTGTGGGAGTCTCACTGATTAACACTGAACCCTGTGGGAGTCTCACTGATAACACTGAACCCTGTGGGAGTCTCAGTGATTAACAGTGAACCCTGTGGGAGTCTCAATGATTAACACTGAACCCTGTGGGAGTCTCACTGATTAACAAAGAACCCTGTGGGAGTCTCACTGATTAACACTGAACCCTGTGGGAGTCTCACTGATTAACACTGAACCCTATGGGAGTCTCACTCATTAACACTGGACCCTGGGGGAGTCTCACTGATTAACACTGAACCCTATGGGAGTCTCACTGATTAACACTGAAACCTGTCGGCGTTTCAGTGATTAACACTGAACCCTAAGGGAGTCTCACTGATTAATACTGAGCCCTGTGGGAGTCTCACTGATTGACACTGAACCCTGTGGGAGTCTCACTTATTAACACTGAACCCTATGGGAGTCTCACTGATTAACACTGAACCCTATGGGAGTCTCACTGATTAACACTGAACCCTATGGGAGTCTCAATGATTAACACTGAACCCTATGGGAGTCTCACTGATTAACACTGAACCCTATGGGAGTATCATTGATTAACACTGAACCCTACGGGAGTCTCAGTGATTAACACTGAACCCTGTGGGAGTCCCACTGAATAACACTGAACCTTGTGGGAGTCAGACTGATTAACACTGAACCCTGTTGGAGTCTCAGTGATTAACACTGAACCCTGTGGGAGTCTCATTGATTAACACTGAACCCTGTGGGAGTCTCACTGATTAACACTGAACCCTGTGGGAGTCTCACTGATTAACACTGAAACCTGTGGGAGTCTCACTGATTAACACTGAACCCTGTGGGAGTCCCACTGAATAACACTGAACCCTGTGGGAGTCTCACTGATTAACACTGAACCCTGTGGGAGTCTCACTGATAACACTGAACCCTGTGGGAGTCTCACTGATTAACACTGAACCCTGTGGGAGTCTCACTGATTAACACTGAACCCTGTGGGAGTCCCACTGAATAACACTGAATGCTGTGGGTGTCTCACTGATTAACACTGAACCCTGTGGGAATCTCAGTGATTAACACTGAACCCTGTGGGAGTCTCAATGATTAACACTGAACCCTGTGGGAGTCTCACTGATTAACAAAGAACCCTGTGGGAGGCTCACTGATTAACACTGAACCCTGTGGGAGTCTCACTGATTAACACTGAACCCTATGGGAGTCTCACTCATTAACACTGGACCCTGGGGGAGTCTCACTGATTAACACACGAACCATAGGGGAGTGTCACTGATTAACACTGAACCCTATGGGATGCTCACTAATTAACATTGAACCCTGTGGGAGTCTCACTGATTAACACTGAACCCTATGGGAGTATCATTGATTAACACTGAACCCTACGGGAGTCTCAGTGATTAACACTGAACCCTGTGGGAGTCCCACTGAATAACACTGAACCTTGTGGGAGTCCCACTAATTAACACTGAACCCTGTTGGAGTCTCAGTGATTAACACTGAACCCTGTGGGAGTCTCATTGATTAACACTGAACCCTGTGGGAGTCTCACTGATTAACACTGAACCCTGTGGGAGTCTCACTGATTAACACTGAAACCTGTGGGAGTCTCACTGATTAACACTGAACCCTGTGCGAGTCCCACTGAATAACACTGAACCCTGTGGGAGTCTCACTGATTAACACTGAACCCTGTGGGAGTCTCACTGAAAACACTGAACCCTGTGGGAGTCTCAGTGATTAACACTGAACCCTGTGGGAGTCTCAATGATTAACACTGAACCCTGTGGGAGTCTCACTGATTAACACTGAACCCTATGGGAGTCTCACTCATTAACACTGGACCCTGGGGGAGTCTCACTGATTAACACACGAACCATAGGGGAGTGTCACTGATTAACACTGAACCCTATGGGATGCTCACAAATTAACATTGAACCCTGTGGGAGTCTCACTGATTAACACTGAAGCCTATGGGAGTCTCACTGATTAATACTGAGCCCTGTGGGAGTCTCACTGATTGACACTGAACCCTGTGGGAGTCTCACTTATTAACACTGAACCCTATGGGAGTCTCACTGATTAACACTGAACCCTATGGGAGTCTCACTGATTAACACTGAACCCTATGGGAGTCTCAATGATTGTCACTGAACCCTGTGGGAGTCCCACTGAATAACACTGAACCCTGTGGGAGTCCCACTGATTAACACTGAACCCTGTGGGAGTCTCACTGATTAACACTGAACCCTATGGGAGTCTCACTGATTAACACTGAACGCTGTGGGAGTCTCACTGATTAACACTGAACCCTGTGGGAGTCTCACTGATTAACACTGAACCCTATGCGAGTCTCACTGATTAACACTGAACCCTTTGCGAGTCTCACTGATTAACACTGAACCCTATGGGAGTCTCACTGATTAACACTGAAACCTGTCGGCGTTTCAGTGATTAACACTGAACCCTAAGGGAGTCTCACTGATTAATACTGAGCCCTGTGGGAGTCTCACTGATTGACACTGAACCCTGTGGGAGTCTCACTTATTAACACTGAACCCTATGGGAGTCTCACTGATTAACACTGAACCCTATGGGAGTCTCACTGATTAACACTGAACCCTTTCGGAGTCTCAATGATTAACACTGAACCCTATGGGAGTCTCACTGATTAACACTGAACCCTATGGGAGTATCATTGATTAACACTGAACCCTGTGGGAGTCTCATTGATTAACACTGAACCCTGTGGGAGTCTCACTGATTAACACTGAACCCTGTGGGAGTCTCACTGATTAATACTGAGCCCTGTGGGAGTCTCACTGATTGACACTGAACCCTGTGGGAGTCCCACTGAATAACACTGAACCCTATGGGAGTCTCACTGATTAACACTGAACCCTATGGGAGTCTCACTGATTAACACTGAACCCTATGGGAGTCTCAATGATTAACACTGAACCCTATGGGAGTCTCACTGATTAACACTGAACCCTATGGGAGTATCATTGATTATCACTGAACCCTACGGGAGTCTCAGTGATTAACACTGTACCCTGTGGGAGTCCCACTGAATAACACTGAACCTTGTGGGAGTCCCACTGATTAACACTGAACCCTGTTGGAGTCTCAGTGATTAACACTGAACCCTGTGGGAGTCTCATTGATTAACACTGAGCCCTGTGGGAGTCTCACTGATTAACACTGAACCCTGTGGGAGTCTCACTGATTAACACTGAAACCTGTGGGAGTCTCACTGATTAACACTGAACCCTGTGGGAGTCCCACTGAATAACACTGAACCCTGTGGGAGTCTCACTGATTAACACTGAACCCTGTGGGAGTCTCACTGATAACACTGAACCCTGTGGGAGTCTCAGTGATTAACACTGAACCCTGTGGGAGTCTCACTGATTAACACTGAACCCTGTGGGAGTCCCACTGAATAACACTGAACGCTGTGGGTGTCTCACTGATTAACACTGAACCCTGTGGGAATCTCAGTGATTAACACTGAACCCTGTGGGAGTCTCAATGATTAACACTGAACCCTGTGGGAGTCTCACTGATTAACAAAGAACCCTGTGGGAGGCTCACTGATTAACACTGAACCCTGTGGGAGTCTCACTGATTAACACTGAACCCTATGGGAGTCTCACTCATTAACACTGGACCCTGGGGGAGTCTCACTGATTAACACACGAACCATAGGGGAGTGTCACTGATTAACACTGAACCCTATGGGATGCTCACTAATTAACATTGAACCCTGTGGGAGTCTCACTGATTAACACTGAACCCTATGGGAGTATCATTGATTAACACTGAACCCTACGGGAGTCTCAGTGATTAACACTGAACCCTGTGGGAGTCGCACTGAATAACACTGAACCTTGTGGGAGTCCCACTAATTAACACTGAACCCTGTTGGAGTCTCAGTGATTACCACTGAACCCTGTGGGAGTCTCATTGATTAACACTGAACCCTGTGGGAGTCTCACTGATTAACACTGAACCCTGTGGGAGTCTCACTGATTAACACTGAAACCTGTGGGAGTCTCACTGATTAACACTGAACCCTGTGGGAGTCTCACTGAATAACACTGAACCCTGTGGGAGTCCCACTGATTAACACTGAACCCTGTGGCAGTCTCACTGAAAACACTGAACCCTGTGGGAGTCTCAGTGATTAACACTGAACCCTGTGGGAGTCTCAATGATTAACACTGAATCCTGTGGGAGTCTCACTGATTAACAAAGAACCCTGTGGGAGTCTCACTGATTAACACTGAACCCTGTGGGAGTCTCACTGATTAACACTGAACCCTATGGGAGTCTCACTCATTAACACTGGACCCTGGGGGAGTCTCACTGATTAACACACGAACCATAGGGGAGTGTCACTGATTAACACTGAACCCTATGGGATGCTCACTAATTAACATTGAACCCTGTCGGAGTCTCACTGATTAACACTGAAGCCTATGGGAGTCTCACTGATTAATACTGAGCCCTGTGGGAGTCTCACTGATTGACACTGAACCCTGTGGGAGTCTCACTTATTAACACTGAACCCTATGGGAGTCTCACTGATTAACACTGAACCCTATGGGAGTCTCACTGATTAACACTGAACCCTATGGGAGTCTCAATGATTGTCACTGAACCCTGTGGGAGTCCCACTGAATAACACTGAACCCTGTGGGAGTCCCACTGATTAACACTGAACCCTGTGGGAGTCTCACTGATTAACACTGAACCCTATGGGAGTCTCACTGATTAACACTGAACGCTGTGGGAGTCTCACTGATTAACACTGAACCCTGTGGGAGTCTCACTGATTAACACTGAACCCTATGCGAGTCTCACTGATTAACACTGAACCCTATGCGAGTCTCACTGATTAACACTGAACCCTATGGGAGTCTCACTGATTAACACTGAAACCTGTCGGCGTTTCAGTGATTAACACTGAACCCTAAGGGAGTCTCACTGATTAATACTGAGCCCTGTGGGAGTCTCACTGATTGACACTGAACCCTGTGGGAGTCTCACTTATTAACACTGAACCCTATGGGAGTCTCACTGATTAACACTGAACCCTATGGGAGTCTCACTGATTAACACTGAACCCTTTCGGAGTCTCAATGATTAACACTGAACCCTATGGGAGTCTCACTGATTAACACTGAACCCTATGGGAGTATCATTGATTAACACTGAACCCTGTGGGAGTCTCATTGATTAACACTGAACCCTGTGGGAGTCTCACTGATTAACACTGAACCCTGTGGGAGTCTCACTGATTAATACTGAGCCCTGTGGGAGTCTCACTGATTGACACTGAACCCTGTGGGAGTCCCACTGAATAACACTGAACCCTATGGGAGTCTCACTGATTAACACTGAACCCTATGGGAGTCTCACTGATTAACACTGAACCCTATGGGAGTCTCAATGATTAACACTGAACCCTATGGGAGTCTCACTGATTAACACTGAACCCTATGGGAGTCTCACTGATTAACACTGAACCCTATGGGAGTCTCACTGATTAACACTGAACCCTATGGGAGTCTCAATGATTAACACTGAACCCTATGGGAGTCTCACTGATTAACACTGAACCCTATGGGAGTATCATTGATTATCACTGAACCCTACGGGAGTCTCAGTGATTAACACTGTACCCTGTGGGAGTCCCACTGAATAACACTGAACCTTGTGGGAGTCCTACTGATTAACACTGAACCCTGTTGGAGTCTCAGTGATTAACACTGAACCCTGTGGGAGTCTCATTGATTAACACTGAGCCCTGTAGGAGTCTCACTGATTAACACTGAACCCTGTGGGAGTCTCACTGATTAACACTGAAACCTGTGGGAGTCTCACTGATTAACACTGAACCCTGTGGGAGTCCCACTGAATAACACTGAACCCTGTGGGAGTCTCACTGATTAACACTGAACCCTGTGGGAGTCTCACTGATAACACTGAACCCTGTGGGAGTCTCAGTGATTAACACTGAACCCTGTGGGAGTCTCAATGATTAACACTGAACCCTGTGGGAGTCTCACTGATTAACAAAGAACCCTGTGGGAGTCTCACTGATTAACACTGAACCCTGTGGGAGTCTCACTGATTAACACTGAACCCTATGGGAGTCTCACTCATTAACACTGGACCCTGGGGGAGTCTCACTGATTAACACACGAACCATAGGGGAGTGTCACTGATTAACACTGAACCCTATGGGATGCTCACTAATTAACATTGAACCCTGTGGGAGTCTCACTGATTAACACTGAACCCTATGGGAGTCTCACTGATTAATACTGAGCCCTGTGGGAGTCTCACTGATTGACACTGAACCCTGTGGGAGTCTCACTTATTAACACTGAACCCTATGGGAGTCTCACTGATTAACACTGAACCCTATGGGAGTCTCACTGATTAACACTGATCCCTATGGGAGTCTCAATGATTAACACTGAACCCTATGGGAGTCTCACTGATTAACACTGAACCCTATGGGTGTATCATTGATTAACACTGAACCCTACGGGAGTCTCAGTGATTAACACTGAACCCTGTGGGAGTCCCACTGAATAACACTGAACCTTGTGGGAGTCCCACTGATTAACACTGAACCCTGTTGGAGTCTCAGTGATAAACACTGAACCCTGTGGGAGTCTCATTGATTAACACTGAACCCTGTGGGAGTCTCACTGATTAACACTGAACCCTGTGGGAGTCTCACTGATTAACACTGAAACCTGTGGGAGTCTCACTGATTAACACTGAACCCTGTGGGAGTCCCACTGAATAACACTGAACCCTGTGGGAGTCTCACTGATTAACACTGAACCCTGTGGGAGTCTCACTGATAACACTGAACCCTGTGGGAGTCCCAGTGATTAACAATGAACCCAGTGGGAGTCTCAATGATTAACACTGAACCCTGTGGGAGTCTGACTGATTAACAAAGAACCCTATGGGTGTATCATTGATTAACACTGAACCCTGTTGGAGTCTCAGTGATTAACACTGAACCCTGTGGGAGTCTCATTGATTAACACTGAACCCTGTGGGAGTCTCACTGATTAACACTGAACCCTGTGGGAGTCTCACTGATTAACACTGAAACCTGTGGGAGTCTCACTGATTAACACTGAACCCTGTGGGAGTCCCACTGCATAACACTGAACCCTGTGGGAGTCTCACTGATTAACACTGAACCCTGTGGGAGTCTCACTGATAACACTGAACCCTGTGGGAGTCTCAGTGATTAACAATGAACCCAGTGGGAGTCTCAATGATTAACACTGAACCCTGTGGGAGTCTGACTGATTAACAAAGAACCCTGTGGGAGTCTCACTTATTAATACTGAACCATATGGGAGTCTCAATGATTAACACTGAACCCTATGGGAGTCTCACTGATTAACACTGATCCCTATGGGAGTCTCAATGATTAACAATGAACCCTATGGGAGTCTCACTGATTAACACTGAACCCTATGGGTGTATCATTGATTAACACAGAACCCTACGGGAGTCTCAGTGATTAACACTGAACCCTGTGGGAGTCCCACTGAATAACACTGAACCTTGTGGGAGTCCCACTGATTAACACTGAACCCTGTTGGAGTCTCAGTGATTAACACTGAACCCTGTGGGAGTCTCATTGATTAACACTGAACCCTGTGGGAGTCTCACTGATTAACACTGAACCCTGTGGGAGTCTCACTGATTAACACTGAAACCTGTGGGAGTCTCACTGATTAACACTGAACCCTGTGGGAGTCCCACTGAATAACACTGAACCCTGTGGGAGTCTCACTGATTAACACTGAACCCTGTGGGAGTCTCACTGATAACACTGAACCCTGTGGGAGTCTCAGTGATTAACACTGAACCCAGTGGGAGTCTCAATGATTAACACTGAACCCTGTGGGAGTCTCACTGATTAACAAAGAACCCTGTGGGAGTCTCACTGATTAACACTGAACCATGTGGGAGCCTCACTGATTAACACTGAACCCTGTGGGAGTCTCAATGATTAACACTGAACCCTATGGGAGTTTCACTGATTAACACTGAACCCTGTGGGAGTCCCACTGATTAACACTGAACCCTGTGGGAGTCTCACTGATTAACACTGAACCCTATGGGATATTCACTAATTAACATTGAACCCTGTGGGAGTCTCACTGATTAACACTGAACCCTATGGGAGTCTCACTGATCAACACTGAACGCTGTGGGAGTCTCACTGATTAACACTGAACCCTGTGGGAGTCTCACTTATTAACACTGAACCCTATGGGAGTTTCACTGATTAACACTGAAACCTGTCGGAGTTTCAGTGATTAACACTGAACCCTATGGGAGTCTCACTGATTAATACTGAACCCTGTGGGGGTCTCACTGATTAACACTGAACCCTATGGGTGTCTCAATGATTAACATAGAACCCTATGGGAGTCTCACTGATTAACACTGAACCCTATGGGAGTCTCATTGATTAGCACTGAACCCTACGGGAGTCTCATTGATTAACACTGAACCCTGTGGGAGTCCCACTGAATAACACTGAACCCTGTGGGAGTCTCAGTGATTAACACTGAACCCTGTGGGAGTCTCACTGATTAACAATAAACCCTGTGGGAGTCTCACTGATTAACACTGAACCCTGTGGGAGTCTCACTGATTATCGCTGAACCCTGTGGGAGTTTCACTGATTAACACTGAACCCTGTGGGAGTCTCACTGATTAACACTGAACCCTGTGGGAGTCTCACTGATTAACACTGAACCCTGTGGGAGTCTCACTGATTAAAACTGAACCCTGTGGGAGTTTCACTGATTAACACTGAACCCTATGGGATATTCACTAATTAACATTGAACCCTGTGGGAGTCTCACTGATTAACACTGAACCCTATGGGAGTCTCACTGATTAACACTGAACGCTGTGGGAGTCTCACTGATTAACAATGAACCCTGTGGGAGTCTCACTTATTAACACTGAACCCTATGCGAGTCTCACGGATTAACAGTGAACCCTATGGGAGTCTCAATGATTAACACTGAACCCTGTGGGAGTCTCACTCATTAAGACTGAACCCTGTGGGAGTCTCACTGATTAACACTGAACCCTGTGGGAATCTCACTGATTACCCCTGAACCATGTGGGAGTCTCACTGATTAACACTGAACCCTGTGGGAGTCCCACTGATTAACACTGAACCCTGTGGGAGTCTCACTGATTAACACTGAACCCTATGGGATATTCACTAATTAACATTGAACCCTGTGGGAGTCTCACTGATAAACACTGAACCCTATGGGAGTCTCACTGATTAACACTGAACGCTGTGGGAGTATCACTGATTAACACTGAACCCTGTGGGAGTCTCACTTATTAACACTGAACCCTATGCGAGTCTCACTGATTAACACTGAAACCTGTCGGAGTTTCAGTGATTAACACTGAACCCTATGCGAGTCTCACTGATTAACACTGAACCCTATGGGAGTCTTACTGATTAACACTGAAACCTGTCGGAGTTTCAGTGATTAACACTGAACCCTATGGGAGTCTCACTGATTAATACTGAACCCTGTGGGAGTCTCACTGATTAACACTGAACCCTATGGGAGTCTCAATGATTAACACAGAACCCTATGGGAGTCTCACTGATTAACACTGAACCCTATGGGAGTCTCATTGATTAACACTGAACCCTACGGGAGTCTCAGTAATTAACACTGAACCCTGTGGGAGTCCCACTGAACAACACTGAACCCTGTGAGAGTCCCACTGATTAACACTGAACCCTGTTGGAGTCTCAGTAATTTACACTGAACCCTGTGGGAGTCTCAGTGATTAACACTGAACCCTGTGGGAGTCTCACTGATTAACACTGAACCCTGTGGGAGTCTCACTGATTAACACTGAACCCTGTGGGAGTCTCACTGATTAACACTGAACCCTGTGGGAGTCCCACTGAATTACACTGAACCATGTGGGAGTCCCACTGATTAACACTGAACCCTGTGGGAGTCTCAGTGATTAACACTGAACCCTGTGGGAGTCTCAGTGATTAACACTGAACCCTGTGGGAGTCTCACTGATTAACACTGAACCCTGTGGGAGTCTCACTGATTAACACTGATCCATGTGGGAGCCTCACTGATTAACACTGAACCCTTTGGGAGTCTCACTGATTAACACTGAACCCTGTGGGAGTCTCACTGATTAACACTGAACCCTATGGGAGTCTCAATGATTAACACTGAACCCTATGGGAGTTTCACTGATTAACACTGAACCCTGTGGGAGTCCCACTGATTAACACTGAACCCTGTGGGAGTCTCACTGATTAACATGAACCCTATGGGATATTCACAAATTAACATTGAACCCTGTGGGAGTCTCACTGATTAATACTGAACCCTATGGGAGTCTCACTGATTAACACTGAACGCTGTGGGAGTCTCACTGATTAACACTGAACCCTATGGGAGTCTCACTGATTAATACTGAACCCTGTGGGGGTCTCACTGATTAACACTGAACCCTATGGGTGTCTCAATGATTAACATAGAACCCTATGGGAGTCTCACTGATTAACACTGAACCCTATGGGAGTCTCATTGATTAGCACTGAACCCTACGGGAGTCTCATTGATTAACACTGAACCCTGTGGGAGTCCCACTGAATAACACTGAACCCTGTGGGAGTCCCATTGATTAACACTGAACCCTGTTGGAGTCTCAGTGATTTACACTGAACCCTGTGGGAGTCTCAGTGATTAACACTGAACCCTGTGGGAGTCTCACTGATTAACACTGAACCCTGTGGGAGTCTCAGTGATTAACACTGAACCCTGTGGGAGTCTCACTGATTAACAATAAACCCTGTGGGAGTCTCACTGATTAACACTGAACCCTGTGGGAGTCTCACTGATTATCGCTGAACCCTGTGGGAGTTTCACTGATTAACACTGAACCCTGTGGGAGTCTCACTGATTAACACTGAACCCTGTGGGAGTCTCACTGATTAACACTGAACCCTGTGGGAGTCTCACTGATTAAAACTGAACCCTGTGGGAGTTTCACTGATTAACACTGAACCCTATGGGATATTCACTAATTAACATTGAACCCTGTGGGAGTCTCACTGATTAACACTGAACCCTATGGGAGTCTCACTGATTAACACTGAACGCTGTGGGAGTCTCACTGATTAACAATGAACCCTGTGGGAGTCTCACTTATTAACACTGAACCCTATACGAGTCTCACGGATTAACAGTGAACCCTATGGGAGTCTCAATGATTAACACTGAACCCTGTGGGAGTCTCAATGATTAACACTGAACCCTGTGGGAGTCTCACTCATTAAGACTGAACCCTGTGGGAGTCTCACTGATTAACACTGAACCCTGTGGGAATCTCACTGATTACCCCTGAACCATGTGGGAGTCTCACTGATTAACACTGAACCCTGTGGGAGTCCCACTGATTAACACTGAACCCTGTGGGAGTCTCACTGATTAACACTGAACCCTATGGGATATTCACTAATTAACATTGAACCCTGTGGGAGTCTCACTGATAAACACTGAACCCTATGGGAGTCTCACTGATTAACACTGAACGCTGTGGGAGTCTCACTTATTAACACTGAACCCTATGCGAGTCTCACTGATTAACACTGAAACCTGTCGGAGTTTCAGTGATTAACACTGAACCCTATGCGAGTCTCACTGATTAACACTGAACCCTATGGGAGTCTTACTGATTAACACTGAAACCTGTCGGAGTTTCAGTGATTAACACTGAACCCTATGGGAGTCTCACTGATTAATACTGAACCCTGTGGGAGTCTCACTGATTAACACTGAACCCTATGGGAGTCTCAATGATTAACACAGAACCCTATGGGAGTCTCACTGATTAACACTGAACCCTATGGGAGTCTCATTGATTAACACTGAACCCTACGGGAGTCTCAGTAATTAACACTGAACCCTGTGGGAGTCCCACTGAACAACACTGAACCCTGTGAGAGTCCCACTGATTAACACTGAACCCTGTTGGAGTCTCAGTAATTTACACTGAACCCTGTGGGAGTCTCAGTGATTAACACTGAACCCTGTGGGAGTCTCACTGATTAACACTGAACCCTGTGGGAGTCTCACTGATTAACACTGAACCCTGTGGGAGTCTCACTGATTAACACTGAACCCTGTGGGAGTCCCACTGAATTACACTGAACCATGTGGGAGTCCCACTGATTAACACTGAACCCTGTGGGAGTCTCAGTGATTAACACTGAACCCTGTGGGAGTCTCAGTGATTAACACTGAACCCTGTGGGAGTCTCACTGATTAACACTGAACCCTGTGGGAGTCTCACTGATTAACACTGATCCATGTGGGAGCCTCACTGATTAACACTGAACCCTTTGGGAGTCTCATTGATTAACACTGAACCCTGTGGGAGTCTCACTGATTAACACTGAACCCTATGGGAGTCTCAATGATTAACACTGAACCCTATGGGAGTTTCACTGATTAACACTGAACCCTGTGGGAGTCCCACTGATTAACACTGAACCCTGTGGGAGTCTCACTGATTAACATGAACCCTATGGGATATTCACAAATTAACATTGAACCCTGTGGGAGTCTCACTGATTAATACTGAACCCTATGGGAGTCTCACTGATTAACACTGAACGCTGTGGGAGTCTCACTGATTAACACTGAACCCTGTGGGAGTCTCACTTATTAACACTGAACCCTATGCGAGTATCACTGATTAACACTGAACCCTATGCGAGTCTCACTGATTAACACTGACCCCTATGGGAGTCTCAGTGATTAACACTGAACCCTGTGGGAGTCTCACTGATTAACACTGAACCCTATGGGAGTCTCACTGATTAACACTGAACCCTATGGGAGTCTCACTGATTAATACTGAACCCTGTGGGAGTCTCATTGATTAACACTGAACCCTATGGGAGTCTCACTGATTAACACTGAACGCTGTGGGAGTATCACTGATTAACACTGAACCCTGTGGGAGTCTCACTTATTAACACTGAACCCTATGCGAGTCTCACTGATTAACACTGAACCCTATGCGAGTCTCACTGATTAACACTGAACCCTATGGGAGTCTCATTGATTAACACTGAACCCTACGGGAGTCTCAGTGATTAACACTGAACCCTGAGGGAGTCCCACTGAACAACACTGAACCCTGTGAGAGTCCCACTGATTAACACTGAACCCTGTTGGAGTCTCAGTGATTTACACTGAACCTTGTGGGAGTCTCAGTGATTAACACTGAACCCTGTGGGAGTCTCACTGATTAACACTGAACCCTATGGGAGTCTTACTGATTAACACTGAACCCTATGGGCGTCTCAATGATTAACACTGAACCCTGTGGGAGTCTCACTCATTAAGACTGAACCCTGTGGGAGTCTCAGTGATTAACACAGAACCCTGTGGGAATCTCACTGATTAACCCTGAACCATGTGGGAGTCTCACTGATTAACACTGAACCCTGTGGGAGTCTCACTGATTAACACTGAACCATGTGGGAGCCTCACTGATTAACACTGAACCCTGTGGGAGTCTCACTGATTAACACTGAACCCTGTGGGAGTCTCACTGATTAACACTGAACCCTATGGGAGTCTCAATGATTAACACTGAACCCTATGGGAGTTTCACTGATTAACACTGAACCCTGTGGGAGTCCCACTGATTAACACTGAACCCTGTGGGAGTCTCACTGATTAACATGAACCCTATGGGATATTCACTAATTAACATTGAACCCGGTGGGAGTCTCACTGATTAACACTGAACCCTATGGGAGTCTCACTGATTAACACTGAACGCTGTGGGAGTCTCACTGATTAACACTGAACCCTGTGGGAGTCTCACTTATTAACACTGAACCCTATGCGAGTATCACTGATTAACACTGAACCCTATGCGAGTCTCACTGATTAACACTGAACCCTATGGGAGTCTCACTGATTAACACTGAAACCTGTCGGATTTTCAGTGATTAACACTGAACCCTATGGGAGTCTCACTGATTAATACTGAACCCTGTGGGAGTCTCACTGATTAACACTGAACCCTATGGGAGTCTCACTGATTAACACTGAACCCTATGGGAGTCTCACTGATTAATACTGAACCCTGTGGGAGTCTCACTGATTAACACTGAACCCTATGGGAGTCTCACTGATTAACACTGAACGCTGTGGAAGTATCACTGATTAACACTGAACCCTGTGGGAGTCTCACTTATTAACACTGAACCCTATGCGAGTATCACTGATTAACACTGAACCCTATGCGAGTCTCACTGATTAACACTGAACCCTAAGGGAGTCTCACTGATTAACACTGAACCCTGTGGGAGTCTCACTGATTAACACTGAACCCTATGGGAGTCTCACTGATTAACACTGAACCCTATGGGAGTCTCACTGATTAATACTGAACCCTGTGGGAGTCTCACTGATTAACACTGAACCCTATGGGAGTCTCACTGATTAACACTGAACGCTGTGGGAGTATCACTGATTAACACTGAACCCTGTGGGAGTCTCACTTATTAACACTGAACCCTATGCGAGTCTCACTGATTAACACTGAACCCTATGCGAGTCTCACTGATTAACACTGAACCCTATGGGAGTCTCATTGATTAACACTGAACCCTACGGGAGTCTCAGTGATTAACACTGAACCCTGTGGGAGTCCCACTGAACAACACTGAACCCTGTGAGAGTCCCACTGATTAACACTGAACCCTGTTGGAGTCTCAGTGATTTACACTGAACCCTGTGGGAGTCTCAGTGATTAACACTGAACCCTGTGGGAGTTTCACTGATTAACACTGAACCCTGTGGGAGTCTCACTGATTAACACTGAACCCTGTGGGAGTCTCACTGATTAACACTGAACCCTGTGGGAGTCCCACTGAATTACACTGAACCCTGTGGGAGTCCCACTGATTAACACTGAACCCTGTGGGAGTCTCACTGATTAACACTGAACCCTATGGGATATTCACTAATTAACATTGAACCCTGTGGGAGTCTCACTGATTAACACTGAACCCTATGGGAGTCTTACTGATTAACACTGAACCTTATGGGCGTCTCAATGATTAACACTGAACGCTGTGGGAGTCTCACTCATTAAGACTGAACCCTGTGGGAGTCTCACTGATTAACACTGAACCCTGTGGGAATCTCACTGATTAACCCTGAACCATGTGGGAGTCTCACTGATTAACACTGAACCCTGTGGGAGTCCCACTGAATTACACTGAACCCTGTGGGAGTACCACTGATTAACACTGAACCCTGTGGGAGTCTCAGTGATTAACACTGAACCCTGTGGGAGTCTCAGTGATTAACACTGAACCCTGTGGGAGTCTCACTGATTAACACTGAACCCTGTGGGAGTCTCACTGATTAACACTGAACCATGTGGGAGC
This sequence comes from Petromyzon marinus, assembly GCF_048934315.1. Taxonomy (NCBI): domain Eukaryota; kingdom Metazoa; phylum Chordata; class Hyperoartia; order Petromyzontiformes; family Petromyzontidae; genus Petromyzon; species Petromyzon marinus. The sequence goes on along the minus strand of NC_133728.1, from coordinate 12,651,634 downwards.
CTCACTGATTAACACTGAACCCTGCGGGAGTCTCACTGATTAACACTGAACCCTGTGGGAGTCTCACTGATTAACACTGAACCCTATGGGAGTCTCAATGATTAACACTGAACCCTATGGGAGTTTCACTGATTTACACTGAACCCTGTGGGAGTCCCACTGATTAACACTGAACCCTGTGGGAGTCTCACTGATTAACATGAACCCTATGGGATATTCACTAATTAACATTGAACCCTGTGGGAGTCTCACTGATTAACACTGAACCCTATGGGAGTCTCACTGATTAACACTGAACGCTGTGGGAGTCTCACTGTTTAACACTGAACCCTGTGGGAGTCTCACTTATTAACACTGAACCCTATGCGAGTATCACTGATTAACACTGAACCCTATGCGAGTCTCACTGATTAACACTGAACCCTATGGGAGTCTCACTGATTAACACTGAAACCTGTCGGAGTTTCAGTGATTAACACTGAACCCTGTGGGAGTCTCACTGATTAACACTGAACCCTATGGGAGTCTCACTGATTAACACTGAACCCTATGGGAGTCTCACTGATTAATACTGAACCCTGTGGGAGTCTCACTGATTAACACTGAACCCTATGGGAGTCTCACTGATTAACACTGAACGATGTGGGAGTATCACTGATTAACACTGAACCCTGTGGGAGTCTCACTTATTTACACTGAACCCTATGCGAGTCTCACTGATTAACACTGAACCCTATGCGAGTCTCACTGATTAACACTGAACCCTATGGGAGTCTCACTGATTAACACTGAAACCTGTCGGAGTTTCAGTGATTAACACTGAACCCTATGGGAGTCTCACTGATTAATACTGAACCCTGTGGGAGTCTCACTGATTAACATTGAACCCTATGGGAGTCTCAATGATTAACACAGAACCCTATGGGAGTCTCACTGATTAACACTGAACCCTATGGGAGTCTCATTGATTAACACTGAACCCTACGGGAGTCTCAGTGATTAACACTGAACCCTGTGGGAGTCCCACTGAACAACACTGAACCCTGTGAGAGTCCCACTGATTAACACTGAACCCTGTTGGAGTCTCAGTGATTTACACTGAACCCTGTGTGAGTCTCAGTGATTAACACTGAACCCTGTGGGAGTCTCACTGATTAACACTGAACCCTGTGGGAGTCTCACTGATTAACACTGAACCCTGTGGGAGTCTCACTGATTAACACTGAACCCTGTGGGAGTCCCATTGAATTACACTGAACCCTGTGGGAGTCACACTGATTAACACTGAACCCTGTGGGAGCCTCACTGATTAACACTGAACCCTATGGGATATTCACTAATTAACATTGAACCCTGTGGGAGTCTCACTGATTAACACTGAACCCTATGGGAGTCTCACTGATTAACACTGAACCCTATGGGAGTCTCAATGATTAACACTGAACCCTGTGGGAGTCTCACTCATTAAGACTTAACCCTGTGGGAGTCTCACTGATTAACACTGAACCCTGTGGGAATCTCACTGATTACCCCTGAACCATGTGGGAATCTCACTGATTAACACTGAACCCTTTGGGAGTCCCACTGATTAACACTGAACCCTGTGGGAGTCTCAATGATTAACACGGAACCCTAAGGGATATTCACTAATTAACATTGAACCCTGTGGGAGTCTCACTGATTAACACTGAACCCTATGGGAGTCTCACTGATTAACACTGAACGCTGTGGGAGTATCACTGATTAACACTGAACCCTGTGGGAGTCTCACTTATTAACACTGAACCCTATGCGAGTCTCACTGATTAACACTGAACCCTATGCGAGTCTCAATGATTAACACTGAACCCTATGGGAGTCTCACTGATTAACACTGAAACCTGTCGGAGTTTCAGTGATTAACACTGAACCCTATGGGAGTCTCACTGATTAATACTGAACCATGTGGGAGTCTCACTGATTAACACTGAACCCTATGGGAGTCTCAATGATTAACACAGAACCCTATGGGAGTCTCACTGATTAACACTGAACCCTATGGGAGTCTCATTGATTAACACTGAACCCTACGGGAGTCGCAGTGATTAACACTGAACCCTGTGGGAGTCCCACTGAACAACACTGAACCCTGTGAGAGTCCCACTGATTAACACTGAACCCTGTTGGAGTCTCAGTGATTTACACTGAACCCTGTGGGAGTCTCAGTGATTAACACTGAACCCTGTGGGAGTCTCACTGATTAACACTGAACCCTGTGGGAGTCTCACTGATTAACACTGAACCCTATGGGAGTCTCACTGATTAACACTGAACCCTGTGGGAGTCTCACTGATTAACACTGAACCCTGTGGGAGTCCCACTGAATTACACTGAACCCTGTGGGAGTCCCACTGATTAACACTGAACCCTGTGGGAGTCTCAGTGATTAACACTGAACCCTATGGGAGTCTCACTGATTAACACTGAACCCTATGGGAGTCTTTGATTAACACCGAACCCTATGGGAGTCTCACTGATTAACAATGGACCCTATGGGAGTCTCACTGATTAACAATGAACCCTGTGGGAGTCTCACTGATTAACACTGAACCCTGTGGGAGTTTCACTGATTAACACTGAACCATGTGGGAGCCTCACTGATTAACACTGAACCCTGTGGGAGTCTCACTGATTAACACTGAACCCTGTGGGAGTCTCACTGATTAACACTGAACCCTATGGGAGTCTCAATGATTAACACTGAACCCTAAGGGAGTTTCACTGATTAACACTGAACCCTATGCGAGTCTCACTGATTAACACTGAACCCTATGGGAGTCTCACTGATTAACACTGAAACCTGTTGGAGTTTCAGTGATTAACACTGAACCCTATGGGAGTCTCACTGATTAATACTGAACCCTGTGGGAGTCTCACTGATTAACACTGAACCCTATGGGAGTCTCACTGATTAACACTGAACCCTATGGGAGTCTCACTGATTAATACTGAACCCTGTGGGAGTCTCACTGATTAACACTGAACCCTATGGGAGTCTCACTGATTAACACTGAACGCTGTGGGAGTATCACTGATTAACACTGAACCCTGTGGGAATCTCACTTATTAACACTGAACCCTATGCGAGTCTCACTGATTAACACTGAACCCTATGCGAGTCTCACTGATTAACACTGAACCCTATGGGAGTCTCATTGATTAACACTGAACCCTACGGGAGTCTCAGTGATTAACACTGAACCCTGTGGGAGTCCCACTGAACAACACTGAACCCTGTGAGAGTCCCACTGATTAACACTGAACCCTGTTGGAGTCTCAGTGATTTACACTGAACCCTGTGGGAGTCTCAGTGATTAACACTGAACCCTGTGGGAGTCTCACTGATTAACACTGAACCCTGTGGGAGTCTCACTGATTAACACTGAACCCTGTGGGAGTCTCACTGATTAACACTGAACCCTGTGGGATTCCCACTGAATTACACTGAACCCTGTGGGAGTCCCACTGATTAACACTGAACCCTGTGGGAGTCTCACTGATTAACACTGAACCCTAAGGGATATTCACTAATTAACATTGAACCCTATGGGAGTCTCAGTGATTAACACTGAACCCTATGGGAGTCTCACTGATTAACACTGAAACCTATGGGAGTCTTTGATTAACACCGAACCCTATGGGAGTCTCACTGATTAACAATGGACCCTATGGGAGTCTCACTGATTAACAATGAAACCTATGGGAGTCTCACTGATTACTGAACCCTGCGGGAGTCTCACTGATTAACACTGAACCCTGTGGGAGTCTCACTGATTAACACTGAACCCTGTGGGAGTCTCACTTATTAACACTGAACCCTATGCGAGTCTCACTGATTAACACTGAACCCTATGCGAGTCTCACTGATTAACACTGAACCCTATGGGAGTCTCACTGATTAACACTGAAACCTGTCGGAGTTTCAGTGATTAACACTGAACCCTATGGGAGTCTCACTGATTAACACTGAACCCTGTGGGAGTCTCACTGATTAACACTGAACCCTATGGGAGTCTCAATGATTAACACTGAACCCTAAGGGAGTTTCACTGATTAACACTTAACCCTATGCGAGTCTCACTGATTAACACTGAACCCTATGGGAGTCTCACTGATTAACACTGAAACCTGTCGGAGTTTCAGTGATTAACACTGAACCCTATGGGAGTCTCACTGATTAATACTGAACCCTGTGGGAGTCTCACTGATTAACACTGAACCCTATGGGAGTCTCACTGATTAACACTGAACCCTATGGGAGTCTCACTGATTAATACTGAACCCTGTGGGAGTCTCACTGATTAACACTGAACCCTATGGAAGTCTCACTGATTAACACTGAACGCTGTGGGAGTATCACTGATTAACACTGAACCCTGTGGGAGTCTCACTTATTAACACTGAACCCTATGCGAGTCTCACTGATTAACACTGAACCCTATGCGAGTCTCACTGATTAACACTGAACCCTATGGGAGTCTCATTGATTAACACTGAACCCTACGGGAGTCTCAATGATTATAACTGAACCCTGTGGGAGTCCCACTGAACAACACTGAACCCTGTGAGAGTCCCACTGATTAACACTGAACCCTGTTGGAGTCTCAGTGATTTACACTGAACCCTGTGGGAGTCTCACTGATTAACACTGAACGCTGTGGGAGTATCACTGATTAACACTGAACCCTGTGGGAGTCTCACTTATTAACACTGAACCCTATGCGAGTCTCATTGATTAACACTGAACCCTATGGGAGTCTCACTGATTAACACTGAAACCTGTCGGAGTTTCACTGATTAACACTTAACCCTATGCGAGTCTCACTGATTAACACTGAACCCTATGGGAGTCTCACTGATTAACACTGAAACCTGTCGGAGTTTCAGTGATTAACACTGAACCCTATGGGAGTCTCACTGATTAATACTGAACCCTGTGGGAGTCTCACTGATTAACACTGAACCCTATGGGAGTCTCACTGATTAACACTGAACCCTATGGGAGTCTCACTGATTAATACTGAACCCTGTGGGAGTCTCACTGATTAACACTGAACCCTATGGGAGTCTCACTGATTAACACTGAACCCTATGGGAGTCTCACTGATTAATACTGAACCCTGTGGGAGTCTCACTGATTAACACTGAACCCTGTGGGAGTCTCACTGATTAACACTGAACGCTGTGGGAGTATCACTGATTAACACTGAACCCTGTGGGAATCTCACTTATTAACACTGAACCCTATGCGAGTCTCACTGATTAACACTGAACCCTATGCGAGTCTCACTGATTAACACTGAACCCTATGGGAGTCTCATTGATTAACACTGAACCCTACGGGAGTCTCAGTGATTAACACTGAACCCTGTGGGAGTCCCACTGAACAACACTGAACCCTGTGAGAGTCCCACTGATTAACACTGAACCCTGTTGGAGTCTCAGTGATTTACACTGAACCCTGTGGGAGTCTCAGTGATTAACACTGAACCCTGTGGGAGTCTCACTGATTAACACTGAACCCTGTGGGAGTCTCACTGATTAACACTGAACCCTGTGGGAGTCTCACTGATTAACACTGAACCCTGTGGGAGTCCCACTGAATTACACTGAACCCTTTGGGAGTCCCACTGATTAACACTGAACCCTGTGGGAGTCTCACTGATTAACACTGAACCCTAAGGGATATTCACTAATTAACATTGAACCCTATGGGAGTCTCAGTGATTAACACTGAACCCTATGGGAGTCTCACTGATTAACACTGAACCCTATGGGAGTCTTTGATTAACACCGAACCCTATGGGAGTCTCACTGATTAACAATGGACCCTATGGAAGTCTCACTGATTAACAATGAACCCTATGGGAGTCTCACTGATTACTGAACCCTGCGGGAGTCTCACTGATTAACACTGAACCCTGTGGGAGTCTCACTGATTAACACTGAACCCTGTGGGAGTCTCACTTATTAACACTGAACCCTATGCGAGTCTCACTGATTAACACTGAACCCTATGCGAGTCTCACTGATTAACACTGAACCCTATGGGAGTCTCACTGATTAACACTGAAACCTGTCGGAGTTTCAGTGATTAACACTGAACCCTATGGGAGTCTCACTGATTAACACTGAACCCTGTGGGAGTCTCACTGATTAACACTGAACCCTATGGGAGTCTCAATGATTAACACTGAACCCTAAGGGAGTTTCACTGATTAACACTTAACCCTATGCGAGTCTCACTGATTAACACTGAACCCTATGGGAGTCTCACTGATTAACACTGAAACCTGTCGGAGTTTCAGTGATTAACACTGAACCCTATGGGAGTCTCACTGATTAATACTGAACCCTGTGGGAGTCTCACTGATTAACACTGAACCCTATGGGAGTCTCACTGATTAACACTGAACGCTGTGGGAGTATCACTGATTAACACTGAACCCTGTGGGAGTCTCACTTATTAACACTGAACCCTATGCGAGTCTCACTGATTAACACTGAACCCTATGCGAGTCTCACTGATTAACACTGAACCCTATGGGAGTCTCATTGATTAACACTGAACCCTACGGGAGTCTCAGTGATTAACACTGAACCCTGTGGGAGTCCCACTGAACAACACTGAACCCTGTGAGAGTCCCACTGATTAACACTGAACCCTGTTGGAGTCTCAGTGATTTACACTGAACCCTGTGGGAGTCTCACTGATTAACACTGAACGCTGTGGGAGTATCACTGATTAACACTGAACCCTGTGGGAGTCTCACTTATTAACACTGAACCCTATGCGAGTCTCACTGATTAACACTGAACCCTATGGGAGTCTCACTGATTAACACTGAAACCTGTCGGAGTTTCACTGATTAACACTTAACCCTATGCGAGTCTCACTGATTAACACTGAACCCTATGGGAGTCTCACTGATTAACACTGAAACCTGTCAGAGTTTCAGTGATTAACACTGAACCCTATGGGAGTCTCACTGATTAATACTGAACCCTGTGGGAGTCTCACTGATTAACACTGAACCCTATGGGAGTCTCACTGATTAACACTGAACCCTATGGGAGTCTCACTGATTAATACTGAACCCTGTGGGAGTCTCACTGATTAACACTGAACCCTATGGGAGTCTCACTGATTAACACTGAACGCTGTGGGAGTATCACTGATTAACACTGAACCCTGTGGGAGTCTCACTTATTAACACTGAACCCTATGCGAGTCTCACTGATTAACACTGAACCCTATGCGAGTCTCACTGATTAACACTGAACCCTATGGGAGTCTCATTGATTAACACTGAACCCTACGGGAGTCTCAGTGATTAACACTGAACCCTGTGGGAGTCCCACTGAACAACACTGAACCCTGTGAGAGTCCCACTGATTAACACTGAACCCTGTTGGAGTCTCAGTGATTTACACTGAACCCTGTGGGAGTCTCAGTGATTAACACTGAACCCTGTGGGAGTCTCACTGATTAACACTGAACCCTGTGGGAGTCTCACTGATTAAAACTGAACCCTGTGGGAGTCTCACTGATTAACACTGAACCCTGTGGGAGTCCCACTGAATTACACTGAACCCTGTGGGAGTCCCACTGATTAACACTGAACCCTGTGGGAGTCTCACTGATTAACACTGAACCCTATGGGATATTCACTAATTAACATTGAACCCTATGGGAGTCTCAGTGATTAACACTGAACCCTATGGGAGTCTCACTGATTAACACTGAACCCTATGGGAGTCTTTGATTAACACCGAACCCTATGGGAGTCTCACTGATTAACAATGGACCCTATGGGAGTCTCACTGATTAACAATGAACCCTATGGGAGTCTCACTGATTACTGAACCCTGCGGGAGTCTCACTGATTAACACTGAACCCTGTGGGAGTCTCACTGATTAACACTGAACCCTGTGGGAGTCTCATTGATTAACACTGAACCCTTTGGGAGTCTCACTGAATAACACTGAACCCTATGGGAGTCTCACTGATTAACACTGAACCCTATGGGAGTCTCACTGATTAACACTGAACCCTAAGGGAGTCTCACTGGTTAACACTGAACCCTATAGGAGTCTCACTGATGAACACTGAACCCTATGGGAGTCTCACTGATGAACACTGAAACCTGTGGCAGTCTCACTGAATAACACTGAACCCTGTGGGAGTCTTAATGATTAACACTGGACCATGTGGGAGTCTCACTGATTAACACTGAACCTACGGGAGTCTCATTGATTAACACTGAACCCTACGGGAGTCTCAGTGATTTACACTGAACACTATGGGAGTCTCACTGATTAACACTGAACCCTGTGGGAGTCTCAATGATTAACACTGGACCATGTAGGAGTCTCACTGATTAACACTGAATCCTGTGGGAGTCCCACTGATTAACACTGAACACTATAGGAGTCTCAGTGATTAACACTGAACCCTATGGGAGTCTCACTGATTAATACTGAACCCTGTGGGAGTCTCACTGATTAACACTGAACCCTGTGGGAGTCTCACTGGTTACCCCTGAACCCTGTGGGAGTCTCACTGATTAACACTGAACGCTGTGGGAGTATCACTGATTAACACTGAACCCTGTGGGAGTCTCACTTATTAACACTGAACCCTATGCGAGTCTCACTGATTAACACTGAACCCTATGCGAGTCTCACTGATTAACACTGAACCCTGTGGGAGTCTCACTGATTAACACTGAACCCTATGGGATATTCACTAATTAACATTGAACCCTATGGGAGTCTCAGTGATTAACACTGAACCCTATGGGAGTCTCACTGATTAACACTGAACCCTATGGGAGTCTTTGATTAACACCGAACCCTATGGGAGTCTCACTGATTAACAATGGACCCTATGGGAGTCTCACTGATTAACAATGAACCCTATGGGAGTCTCACTGATTACTGAACCCTGCGGGAGTCTCACTGATTAACACTGAACCCTGTGGGAGTCTCACTGATTAACACTGAACCCTGTGGGAGTCTCATTGATTAACACTGAACCCTTTGGGAGTCTCACTGAATAACACTGAACCCTATGGGAGTCTCACTGATTAACACTGAACCCTATGGGAGTCTCACTGATTAACACTGAACCCTAAGGGAGTCTCACTGATTAACACTGAACCTATGGGAGTCTCATTGATTAACACTGAACCCTGTGGGAGTCTCACTGATTAACACTGAACCCTACGGGAGTCTCAGTGATTTACACTGAACACTATGGGAGTCTCACTGATTAACACTGAACCCTGTGGGAGTCTCAATGATTAACACTGGACCATGTAGGAGTCTCACTGATTAACACTGAATCCTGTGGGAGTCCCACTGATTAACACTGAACACTATAGGAGTCTCAGTGATTAACACTGAACCCTATGGGAGTCTCACTGATTAATACTGAACCCTGTGGGAGTCTCACTGATTAACACTGAACCCTGTGGGAGTCTCACTGGTTACCCCTGAACCCTGTGGGAGTCTCACTGATTAACACTGAACGCTGTGGGAGTATCACTGATTAACACTGAACCCTGTGGGAGTCTCACTTATTAACACTGAACCCTATGCGAGTCTCACTGATTAACACTGAACCCTATGCGAGTCTCACTGATTAACACTGAACCCTATGGGAGTCTCATTGATTAACACTGAACCCTACGGGAGTCTCAGTGATTAACACTGAACCCTGTGGGAGTCCCACTGAACAACACTGAACCCTGTGAGAGTCCCACTGATTAACACTGAACCCTGTTGGAGTCTCAGTGATTTACACTGAACCCTGTGGGAGCCTCAGTGATTAACACTGAACCCTGTGGGAGTCTCACTGATTAACACTGAACCCTGTGGGAGTCTCACTGATTAACACTGAACCCTGTGGGAGTCTCACTGATTAACACTGATCCCTGTGGGAGTCCCACTGAATTACACTGAACCCTGTGGGAGTCCCACTGATTAACACTGAACCCTGTGGGAGTCTCACTGATTAACACTGAACCCTATGGGATATTCACTAATTAACATTGAACCCTATGGGAGTCTCAGTGATTAACACTGAACCCTATGGGAGTCTCACTGATTAACACTGAACCCTATGGGAGACTTTGATTAACACCGAACCCTATGGGAGTCTCACTGATTAACAATGGACCCTATGGGAGTCTCACTGATTAACAATGAACCCTATAGGAGTCTCACTGATTACTGAACCCTGCGGGAGTCTCACTGATTAACACTGAACCCTGTGGGAGTCTCACTGATTAACACTGAACCCTGTGGGAGTCTCATTGATTAACACTGAACCCTTTGGGAGTCTCACTGAATAACACTGAACCCTATGGGAGTCTCACTGATTAACACTGAACCCTATGGGAGTCTCACTGATTAACACTGAACCCTAAGGGAGTCTCACTGATTAACACTGAACCTATGGGAGTCTCATTGATTAACACTGAACCCTGTGGGAGTCTCACTGATTAACACTGAACCCTGTGGGAGTCTCACTGGTTAACAATGAACCCTATAGGAGTCTCACTGATGAACACTGAACCCTATGGGAGTCTCACTGATGAACACTGAAACCTGTGGCAGTCTCACTGAATAACACTGAACCCTGTGGGAGTCTTAATGATTAACACTGGACCATGTGGGAGTCTCACTGATTAACACTGAACCTACGGGAGTCTCATTGATTAACACTGAACCCTACGGGAGTCTCAGTGATTTACACTGAACACTATGGGAGTCTCACTGATTAACACTGAACCCTGTGGGAGTCTCAATGATTAACACTGGACCATGTAGGAGTCTCACTGATTAACACTGAATCCTGTGGGAGTCTCACTGATTAACACTGAACACTATAGGAGTCTCAGTGATTAACACTGAACACTATGGGAGTCTCACTGATTAACACTGAACCCTGTGGGAGTCTCACTGAATAACACTGAACCCTATGGGAGTCTCACTAATTAATACTGAACCCTGTGGGAGTCTCACTGATTAACACTGAACCCTGTGGGAGTCTCACTGATTAACACTGAACCATGTGGGAGTCTCACTGATTAACACTGAACCCTGTGGCAGTCTCACTGATTAACACTGAACCCAAAGGGAGTCTCACTGATTAACACTGCACCCTGTGGGAGTCTCACTGATTAACACTGAACCTTGTGGGAGTCTCACTGATTAACACTAAACCACGTGGGAATCTCACTGATTACCCCTGAACCCTGTGGGAGTCTCACTGATTACCCCTGAACCCTGTTGGAGTCTCATTGATTAACACTGAACCCTGTGGAGTCTCACTGATTAAGACTGAACCCTGTGGGAGTCTCAGTGATTAACACTGAACCATGTGGGAGTCCCACTGAATAACACTGAACCCTGTGGGAGTCCCACTGATTAACACTGAACACTGTGGGAGTCTCACTGATTAACACTGAACCCTGTGGGAGCCTCACTGATTAACACTGATCCCTGTGGGAGTTTCACTGGTTACCCCTGAACCCTGTGGGAGTCTCACTGATTAACACTGAACCCTGTTGGAGTCTCAGTGATTTACACTGAACCCTGTGGGAGTCTCAGTGATTAACACTGAACCCTGTGGGAGTCTCACTGATTAACACTGAACCCTGTGGGAGTCTCACTGATTAACACTGAACCCTGTGGGAGTCTCACTGATTAACACTGAACCCTGTGGGAGTCTCACTGATTAACACTGAACCCTGTGGGAGTCCCACTGAATTACACTGAACCCTGTGGGAGTCCCACTGATTTACACTGAACCCTGTGGGAGTCTCAGTGATTAACACTGAACCATATGGGAGTCTCACTGATTAACACTGAACCCTATGGGAGTCTTTGATTAACACCGAACCCTATGGGAGTCTCACTGATTAACAATGGACCCTATGGGAGTCTCACTGATTAACAATGAACCCTGTGGGATTCTCACTGATTAACACTGAACCCTGTGGGAGTTTCACTGATTAACACTGAACCATGTGGGAGCCTCACTGATTAACACTGAACCCTGTGGGAGTCTCACTGATTAACACTGAACCCTGTGGGAGTCTCACTGATTAACACTGAACCCTATGGGAGTCTCAATGATTAACACTGAACCCTAAGGGAGTTTCACTGATTAACACTGAACCCTATGCGAGTCTCACTGATTAACACTGAACCCTATGGGAGTCTCACTGATTAACACTGAAACCTGTCGGAGTTTCAGTGATTAACACTGAACCCTATGGGAGTCTCACTGATTAATACTGAACCCTGTGGGAGTCTCACTGATTAACACTGAACCCTATGGGAGTCTCACTGATTAACACTGAACCCTATGGGAGTCTCACTGATTAATACTGAACCCTGTGGGAGTCTCACTGATTAACACTGAACCTTATGGGAGTCTCACTGATTAACACTGAACGCTGTGGGAGTATCACTGATTAACACTGAACCCTGTGGGAATCTCACTTATTAACACTGAACCCTATGCGAGTCTCACTGATTAACACTGAACCCTATGCGAGTCTCACTGATTAACACTGAACCCTATGGGAGTCTCATTGATTAACACTGAACCCTACGGGAGTCTCAGTGATTAACACTGAACCCTGTGGGAGTCCCACTGAACAACACTGAACCCTGTGAGAGTCCCACTGATTAACACTGAACCCTGTTGGAGTCTCAGTGAGTTACACTGAACCCTGTGGGAGTCTCAGTGATTAACACTGAACCCTGTGGGAGTCTCACTGATTAACACTGAACCCTGTGGGAGTCTCACTGATTAACACTGAACCCTGTGGGAGTCCCACTGAATTACACTGAACCCTGTGGGAGTCCCACTGATTAACACTGAACCCTGTGGGAGTCTCACTGATTAACACTGAACCCTAAGGGATATTCACTAATTAACATTGAACCCTATGGGAGTCTCAGTGATTAACACTGAACCCTATGGGAGTCTCACTGATTAACACTGAACCCTATGGGAGTCTTTGATTAACACCGAACCCTATGGGAGTCTCAGTGATTAACAATGGACCCTATGGGAGTCTCACTGATTAACACTGAACCCTATGCGAGTCTCACTGATTAACACTGAACCCTATGGGAGTCTCACTGATTAACACTGAAACCTGTCGGAGTTTCAGTGATTAACACTGAACCCTATGGGAGTCTCACTGATTAACACTGAACCCTGTGGGAGTCTCACTGATTAACACTGAACCCTATGGGAGTCTCAATGATTAACACTGAACCCTAAGGGAGTTTCACTGATTAACACTTAACCCTATGCGAGTCTCACTGATTAACACTGAACCCTATGGGAGTCTCACTGATTAACACTGAAACCTGTCGGAGTTTCAGTGATTAACACTGAACCCTATGGGAGTCTCACTGATTAATACTGAACCCTGTGGGAGTCTCACTGATTAACACTGAACCCTATGAGAGTCTCACTGATTAACACTGAACCCTATGGGAGTCTCACTGATTAATACTGAACCTTGTGGGAGTCTCACTGATTAACACTGAACCCTATGGGAGTCTCACTGATTAACACTGAACGCTGTGGGAGTATCACTGATTAACACTGAACCCTGTGGGAGTCTCACTTATTAACACTGAACCCTATGCGAGTCTCACTGATTAACACTGAACCCTATGCGAGTCTCACTGATTAACACTGAACCCTATGGGAGTCTCATTGATTAACACTGAATCCGACGGGAGTCTCAGTGATTAACACTGAACCCTGTGGGAGTCCCACTGAACAACACTGAACCCTGTGAGAGTCCCACTGATTAACACTGAACCCTGTTGGAGTCTCAGTGATTTACACTAAACCCTGTGGGAGTCTCAGTGATTAACACTGAACCCTGTGGGAGTCTCACTGATTAACACTGAACCCTGTGGGAGTCTCACTGATTAACACTGAACCCTGTGGGAGTCTCACTGATTAACACTGAACCCTGTGGGAGTCCCACTGAATTACACTGAACCCTGTGGGAGTCCCACTGATTAACACTGAACCCTGTGGGAGTCTCACTGATTAACACTGAACCCTATGGGATATTCACTAATTAACATTGAACCCTATGGGAGTCTCAGTGATTAACACTGAACCCTATGGGAGTCTCACTGATTAACACTGAACCCTATGGGAGTCTTTGATTAACACCGAACCCTATGGGAGACTCACTGATTAACAATGGACCCTATGGGAGTCTCACTGATTAACAATGAACCCTATGGGAGTCTCACTGATTACTGAACCCTGCGGGAGTCTCACTGATTAACACTGAACCCTGTGGGAGTCTCACTGATTAACACTGAACCCTGTGGGAGTCTCATTGATTAACACTGAACCCTTTGGGAGTCTCACTGAATAACACTGAACCCTATGGGAGTCTCACTGATTAACACTGAACCCTATGGGAGTCTCACTGATTAACACTGAACCCTAAGGGAGTCTCACTGATTAACACTGAACCTATGGGAGTCTCATTGATTAACACTGAACCCTGTGGGAGTCTCACTGATTAACACTGAACCCTGTGGGAGTCTCACTGGTTAACACTGAACCCTATAGGAGTCTCACTGATGAACACTGAACCCTATGGGAGTCTCACTGATGAACACTGAAACCTGTGGCAGTCTCACTGAATAACACTGAACCCTGTGGGAGTCTTAATGATTAACACTGGACCATGTGGGAGTCTCACTGATTATCACTGAACCTACGGGAGTCTCATTGATTAACACTGAACCCTACGGGAGTCTCAGTGATTTACACTGAACACTATGGGAGTCTCACTGATTAACACTGAACCCTGTGGGAGTCTCAATGATTAACACTGGACCATGTAGGAGTCTCACTGATTACCCCTGAACCCTGTGGCAGTCTCACTGATTAACACTGAACCCAAAGGGAGCCTCACTGATTAACACTGCACCCTGTGGGAGTCTCACTGATTAACACTGAACCTTGTGGGAGTCTCACTGATTAACACTGAACCACGTGGGAATCTCACTGATTACCCCTGAACCCTGTGGGAGTCTCACTGATTACCCCTGAACCCTGTTGGAGTCTCATTGATTAACACTGAACCCTGTGGGAGTCTCACTGATTAAGACTGAACCCTGTGGGAGTCTCAGTGATTAACACTGAACGATGTGGGAGTCCCACTGAATAACACTGAACCCTGTGGGAGTCCCACTGATTAACACTGAACACTGTGGGAGTCTCACTGATTAACACTGAACCCTGTGGGAGCCTCACTGATTAACACTGAACCCTGTAGGAGTCTCACTGGTTACCCCTGAACCCTGTGGGAGTCTCACTGATTAACACTGAACCCTGTGGGAGTCTCACTGATTAACACTGAACCCTGTGGGAGTCTAACTGATTAACACTGAACCATGTGGGAATCTCACTGATTACCCCTGAACCCTGTGTGAGTCTCACTGATTACCCCTGAACCCTGTGGGAGTCTCACTGATTAACTGTGAACCCTGTGGGAGTCTCACTGATTAAGACTGAACCCTGTGGGAGTCTCAGTGATTAACACTGAACCCTGTGGGAGTCCCACTGAATAACACTGAACCCTGTGGGAGGCCCACTGATTAACACTGAACCCTGTTGGAGTCCCAGTGATTAACACTGAACCCTGTGGGAGTCTCAGTGATTAACACTGAACCCTGTGGGATTCTCATTGATTAACACTGAACCCTGTGGGAGTCTCAATGATTAACACTGAATCCTGTGGGAGCCTCATTGATTAACACTGAACCCTGTGGGAGTCTCACTGGTTACC
Organism: Petromyzon marinus; assembly: GCF_048934315.1. Lineage (NCBI taxonomy): Eukaryota > Metazoa > Chordata > Hyperoartia > Petromyzontiformes > Petromyzontidae > Petromyzon > Petromyzon marinus. Next base: position 12,635,731 of record NC_133728.1, on the reverse strand, counting down.
CCTGAACCCTGTGGGAGTCTCACTGATTAACACTGAACCCTGTGGGAGTCTCACTGATTAACACTGAACCCTGTGGGAGTCTCATTGATTAACACTGAACCTTGTGGGAGTCTCACTGATTAACACTGAACCCTGTGGGAGTCTTTGATTAACACTGAACCCTGTGGGAGTCTAACTGATTAACACTGAACCCTGTGGGAGTCTCACTGATTAACATTGAACCCTATGCGAGTCTCACTGATTAACACTGAACCCTATGGGAGTCTCACTGATTAACACTGAAACCTGTGGGAGTTTCAGTGATTAACACTGAAACCTATGGGAGTCTCACTAATTAATACTGAACCCTGTGGTGAGTCTCACTGATTAACACTGAACCCTGTGGGAGTCACACTGATTAACACTGAACCCTATAGGAGTCTCACTGATTAACACTGAACCCTACGGGAGTCTCACTGATTAATACTGAACCCTGTGGGAGTCTCACTGATTAACACTGAACCCTGTGGGAGTCTCACTGATTAACACTGAACCATGTGGGAGTCTCACTGATTAACACTGAACCCTGTGGCAGTCTCACTGATTAACACTGAACCCTAAGGGAGTCTCACTGATTAACACTGCACCCTGTGGGAGTCTCACTGATTAACACTGAACCTTGTGGGAGTCTCACTGATTAACACTGAACCACGTGGGAATCTCACTGATTACCCCTGAACCCTGTGGGAGTATCACTGATTACCCCTGAACCCTGTTGGAGTCTCATTGATTAACACTGAACCCTGTGGGAGTCTCACTGATTAAGACTGAACCCTGTGGGAGTCTCAGTGATTAACACTGAACCATGTGGGAGTCCCACTGAATAACACTGAACCCTGTGGGAGTCCCACTGATTAACACTGAACACTGTGGGAGTCTCACTGATTAATACTGAACCCTGTGGGAGCCTCACTGATTAACACTGAACCCTGTGGGAGTCTCACTGGTTACCCCTGAACCCTGTGGGAGTCTCACTGATTAACACTGAACCCTGTGGGAGTCTCACTGATTAACACTGAACCCTGTGGGAGTCTCATTGATTAACACTGAACCCTGTGGGAGTCTCACTGATTAACACTGAACCCTGTGGGAGTCTCACTGATTAACACTGAACCATGTGGGAATCTCACTGATTACCCCTGAACCCTGTGTGAGTCTCACTGATTACCCCTGAACCCTGTGGGAGTCTCACTGATTAACTCTGAACCCTGTGGGAGTCTCACTGATTAAGACTGAACCCTGTGGGAGTCTCAGTGATTAACACTGAACCCTGTGGGAGTCCCACTGAATAACACTGAACCCTGTGGGAGGCCCACTGATTAACACTGAATCCTGTGGGAGCCTCATTGATTAACACTGAACCCTGTGGGAGTCTCACTGGTTACCCCTGAACCCTGTGGGAGTCTCACTGATTAACACTGAACCCTGTGGGAGTCTCACTGATTAACACTGAACCCTGTGGGAGTCTCATTGATTAACACTGAACCTTGTGGGAGTCTCACTGATTAACACTGAACCCTGTGGGAGTCTTTGATTAACACTGAACCCTGTGGGAGTCTAACTGATTAACACTGAACCCTGTGGGAGTCTCACTGATTAACACTGAACCCTATGCGAGTCTCACTGATTAACACTGAACCCTACGGGAGTCTCACTGATTAACACTGAAACCTGTGGGAGTTTCAGTGATTAACACTGAAACCTATGGGAGTCTCACTAATTAATACTGAACCCTGTGGTGAGTCTCACTGATTAACACTGAACCCTGTGGGAGTCTCACTGATTAACACTGAACCCTATAGGAGTCTCACTGATTAACACTGAACCCTATGGGAGTCTCACTGATTAACACTGAAACCTGTGGGAGTCTCACTGAATAACACTGAACCCTATGGGAGTCTCACTGATTAACACTGAACCCTATGGGTGTCTCACTGATTAACACTGAACCCTATGGGAGTCTCACTGATTAACACTGAACCATGTGGGAATCTCACTGATTACCCCTGAACCCTGTGTGAGTCTCACTGATTACCCCTGAACCCTGTGGGAGTCTCACTGATTAACTCTGAACCCTGTGGGAGTCTCACTGATTAAGACTGAACCCTGTGGGAGTCTCAGTGATTAACACTGAACCCTGTGGGAGTCCCACTGAATAACAGTGAACCCTGTGGGAGGCCCACTGATTAACACTGAACCCTGTTGGAGTCCCAGTGATTAACACTGAACCCTGTGGGAGTCTCAGTGATTAACACTGAACCCTGTGGGATTCTCATTGATTAACACTGAACCCTGTGGGAGTCTCAATGATTAACACTGAATCCTGTGGGAGCCTCATTGATTAACACTGAACCCTGTGGGAGTCTCACTGGTTACCCCTGAACCCTGTGGGAGTCTCACTGATTAACACTGAACCCTGTGGGAGTCTCACTGATTAACACTGAACCCTGTGGGAGTCTCATTGATTAACACTGAACCTTGTGGGAGTCTCACTGATTAACACTGAACCCTGTGGGAGTCTTTGATTAACACTGAACCCTGTGGGAGTCTAACTGATTAACACTGAACCCTGTGGGAGTCTCACTGATTAACATTGAACCCTATGCGAGTCTCACTGATTAACACTGAACCCTATGGGAGTCTCACTGATTAACACTGAAACCTGTGGGAATTTCAGTGATTAACACTGAAACCTATGGGAGTCTCACTAATTAATACTGAACCCTGTGGTGAGTCTCACTGATTAACACTGAACCCTGTGGGAGTCACACTGATTAACACTGAACCCTATAGGAGTCTCACTGATTAACACTGAACCCTATGGGAGTCTCACTGATTAATACTGAACCCTGTGGGAGTCTCACTGATTAACACTGAACCCTGTGGGAGTCTCACTGATTAACACTGAACCATGTGGGAGTCTCACTGATTAACACTGAACCCTGTGGCAGTCTCACTGATTAACACTGAACCCTAAGGGAGTCTCACTGATTAACACTGCACCCTGTGGGAGTCTCACTGATTAACACTGAACCTTGTGGGAGTCTCACTGATTAACACTGAACCACGTGGGAATCTCACTGATTACCCCTGAACCCTGTGGGAGTATCACTGATTACCCCTGAACCCTGTTGGAGTCTCATTGATTAACACTGAACCCTGTGGGAGTCTCACTGATTAAGACTGAACCCTGTGGGAGTCTCAGTGATTAACACTGAACCATGTGGGAGTCCCACTGAATAACACTGAACCCTGTGGGAGTCCCACTGATTAACACTGAACACTGTGGGAGTCTCACTGATTAACACTGAACCCTGTGGGAGCCTCACTGATTAACACTGAACCCTGTGGGAGTCTCACTGGTTACCCCTGAACCCTGTGGGAGTCTCACTGATTAACACTGAACCCTGTGGGAGTCTCACTGATTAACACTGAACCCTGTGGGAGTCTCACTGATTAACACTGAACCATGTGGGAATCTCACTGATTACCCCTGAACCCTGTGTGAGTCTCACTGATTACCCCTGAACCCTGTGGGAGTCTCACTGATTAACTCTGAACCCTGTGGGAGTCTCACTGATTAAGACTGAACCCTGTGGGAGTCTCAGTGATTAACACTGAACCCTGTGGGAGTCCCACTGAATAACACTGAACCCTGTGGGAGGCCCACTGATTAACACTGAATCCTGTGGGAGCCTCATTGATTAACACTGAACCCTGTGGGACTCTCACTGGTTACCCCTGAACCCTGTGGGAGTCTCACTGATTAACACTGAACCCTGTGGGAGTCTCACTGATTAACACTGAACCCTGTGGGAGTCTCATTGATTAACACTGAACCTTGTGGGAGTCTCACTGATTAACACTGAACCCTGTGGGAGTCTTTGATTAACACTGAACCCTGTGGGAGTCTAACTGATTAACACTGAACCCTGTGGGAGTCTCACTGATTAACACTGAACCCTATGCGAGTCTCACTGATTAACACTGAACCCTACGGGAGTCTCACTGATTAACACTGAAACCTGTGGGAGTTTCAGTGATTAACACTGAAACCTATGGGAGTCTCACTAATTAATACTGAACCCTGTGGTGAGTCTCACTGATTAACACTGAACCCTGTGGGAGTCTCACTGATTAACACTGAACCCTATAGGAGTCTCACTGATTAACACTGAACCCTATGGGAGTCTCACTGATTAACACTGAAACCTGTGGGAGTCTCACTGAATAACACTGAACCCTATGGGAGTCTCACTGATTAACACTGAACCCTATGGGAGTCTCACTGATTAACACTGAACCCTATGGGAGTCTCACTGATTAACACTGAACCTATGGGAGTCTCATTGATTAACACTGAACCCTACGGGAGTCTCAGTGATTAACACTGAACCATATGGGAGTCTCACTGAATAACACTGAACCCAATGGGAGTCTCAGTGATTAACACTGAACCCTATGGGAGTCTCACTGATTAACACTGAACCCTATGGGAGTCTTTGATTAACACGGAACCCTATGGGAGTCTCACTGATTAACACTGGACCCTATTGGAGTCTCACTGATTAACAATGAACCCTATGGGAGTCTCACTGATTACTGAACCCTGCGGGAGTCTCACTGATTAACACTGAACCCTGTGGGAGCCTCACTGATTAACACTGAACCCTGTGGGAGACTCATTGATTAACACTGAACCCTTTGGGAGCCTCACTGAATAACACTGAACCCTATGGGAGTCTCACTGATTAACACTGAACCCTATGGGAGTCTCACTGATTAACAATGAACCCTATGGGAGTCTCACTGATTAACACTGAACCTATGGGAGTCTCATTGATTAACACTGAACCCTGTGGGAGTCTCACTGATTAACACTGAACCCTGTGGGAGTCTCACTGATTAACACTGAACCCTATAGGAGGCTCCCTGATTAACACTGAACCCTATGGGAGTCTCACTGATTAACACTGAAACCTGTGGGAGTCTCACTGAATAACACTGAACCCTATGGGAGTCTCACTGATTAACACTGAACCCTATGGGAGTCTCACTGATTAACACTGAACCCTATGGGAGTCTCACTGATTAACACTGAACCTATGGGAGTCTCATTGATTAACATTGAACCCTACGGGAGTCTCAGTGATTAACACTGAACACTATGGGAGTCTCACTGATTAACACTGAACCCTGTGGGAGTCTCAATGATTAACACTGGACCATGTGGGAGTCTCACTGATTAACACTGAACCCTATGGGAGTCTCACTGATTAACACTGAACCATATGGGAGTCTCACTGAATAACACTGAACCCTATGGGAGTCTCAGTGATTAACACTGAACCCTATCGGAGTCTCCCTGATTAACACTGAACCCTGTGGGAGTCTCACTGATTAACACTGAACCCTGTGAGAGCCTCACTGATTAACACTGAACCATGTGGGAATCTCACTGATTACCCCTGAACCCTGTGTGAGTCTCACTGATTACCCCTGAACCCTGTGGGAGTCTCACTGATTAACACTGAACCCTGTGGGAGTCTCACTGATTAAGACTGAACCATGTGGGAGTCTCAGTGATTAACACTGAACCCTGTGGGAGTCCCACTGAATAACACTGAACCCTGTGGGAGTCCCACTGATTAACACTGAACCCTGTTGGAGTCCCATTGATTAACACTGAACCCTGTGGGAGTCTCAGTGATTAACACTGAACCCTGTGGGAGTCTCACTGATTAACACTGAACCCTGTGGGAGTCTCAATGATTAACACTGAACCCTGTGGGAGCCTCACTGATTAACACTGAACCCTGTGGGAGTCTCACTAGTTACCCCTGAACCCTGTGGGAGTCTCACTGATTAACACTGAACCCTGTGGGAGTCTCAGTGATTAACACTGAACCCTGTGGGAGTCCCACTGAATAACACTGAACCCTGTGGGAGTCCCACTGATTAACACTGAACCCTGTTGGAGTCCCAGTGATTAACACTGAACCCTGTGGGAGTCTCAGTGATTAACACTGAACCCTGTGGGGGTCTCACTGATTAACACTGAACCCTGTGGGAGTCTCAATGATTAACACTGAACCCTGTGGGAGCCTCACTGATTAATACTGAACCCTGTGGGAGTCTCACTGGTTACCCCTGAACCCTGTGGGAGTCTCACTGATTAACACTGAACCCTGTGGAAGTGTCACTGATTAACACTGAACCGTGGGAGCCTCATTGATTAACACTGAACCCTGTGGGAGTCTAACTGATTAACACTGAACCCTGTGGGAGTCTCACTGATTAACACTGAACCCTATGCGAGTCTCACTGATTAACACTGAACCCTATGGGAGTCTCACTGATTAACACTGAAACCTGTGGGAGTTTCAGTGATTAACACTGAAACCTATGGGAGTCTCACTAATTAATACTGAACCCTGTGGGAGTCTCACTGATTAACACTGAACCCTGTGGGAGTCTCACTGATTAACACTGAACCCTATAGGAGTCTCACTGATTAACACTGAACCCTATGGGAGTCTCACTGATTAACACTGAAACCTGTGGGAGTCTCACTGAATAACACTGAACCCTATGGGAGTTTCACTGATTAACACTGAACCCTATGGGAGTCTCACTGATTAACACTGAACCCTATGGGAGTCTCACTGATTAACACTGAACCTATGGGAGTCTCATTGATTAACACTGAACCCTACGGGAGTCTCAGTGATTAACACTGAACACTATGGGAGTCTCACTGATTAACACTGAACCCTGTGGGAGTCCCAATGATTAACACTGGACCATGTGGGAGTCTCACTGATTAACACTGAACCCTATGGGAGTCTCACTGATTAACACTGAACCATATGGGAGTCTCACTGAATAACACTGAACCCTATGGGAGTCTCAGTGATTAACACTGAACCCTATGGGAGTCTCACTGATTAACACTGAACCCTATGGGAGTCTTTGATTAAACACCGAACCCTATGGGAGTCTCACTGATTAACACTGGACCCTATGGGAGTCTCACTGATTAACAATGAACCCTATGGGAGTCTCACTGATTACTGAACCCTGCGGGAGTCTCACTGATTAACACTGAACCCTGTGGGAGTCTCATTGATTAACACTGAACCCTTTGGGAGTCTCACTGAATAACACTGAACCCTATGGGAGTCTCACTGATTAACACTGAACCCTATGGGAGTCTCACTGATTAACACTGAACCCTATGGGAGTCTCACTGATTAACACTGAACCTATGGGAGTCTCATTGCTTAACACTGAACCCTGTGGGAGTCTCACTGATTAACACTGAACCCTGTGGGAGTCTCACTGAATAACACTGAACCCTATGGGAGTCTCACTGATTAACACTGAACCCTATGGGAGTCTCACTGATTAACACTGAACCCTATGGGAGTCTCACTGATTAACACTGAACCTATGGGAGTCTCATTGATTAACACTGAACCCTACGGGAGTCTCAGTGATTAACACTGAACACTATGGGAGTCTCACTGATTAACACTGAACCCTGTGGGAGTCTCAATGATTAACACTGGACCATGTGGGAGTCTCACTGATTAACACTGAACCCTATGGGAGTCTCAATGATTAACACTGAACCATATGGGAGTCTCACTGAATAACACTGAACCCTATGGGAGTCTCAGTGATTAACACTGAACCCTATGGGAGTCTCACTGATTAACACTGAACCCTATGGGAGTCTTTGATTAAACACCGAACCCTATGGGAGTCTCACTGATTAACACTGGACCCTATGGGAGTCTCACTGATTAACAATGAACCCTATGGGAGTCTCACTGATTACTGAACCCTGCGGGAGTCTCACTGATTAACACTGAACCCTGTGGGAGTCTCACTGATTAACACTGAACCCTGTGGGAGTCTCATTGATTAACACTGAACCCTTTGGGAGTCTCACTGAATAACACTGAACCCTATGGGAGTCTCACTGATTAACACTGAACCCTATGGGAGTCTCACTGATTAACACTGAACCCTATGGGAGTCTCACTGATTAACACTGAACCTATGGGAGTCTCACTGATTAACACTGAACCCTATGGGAGTCTCACTGATTAACACTGAACCCTATGGGAGTCTCACTGATTAACACTGAACCTATGGGAGTCTCATTGATTAACACTGAACCCTACGGGAGTCTCAGTGATTACTGAACCCTGCGGGAGTCTCACTGATTAACACTGAACCCTGTGGGAGTCTCACTGATTAACACTGAACCCTGTGGGAGTCTCATTGATTAACACTGAACCCTTTGGGAGTCTCACTGAATAACACTGAACCCTATGGGAGTCTCACTGATTAACACTGAACCCTATGGGAGTCTCACTGATTAACACTGAACCCTATGGGAGTCTTACTGATTAACACTGAACCTATGGGAGTCTCATTGATTAACACTGAACCCTGTGGGAGTCTCACTGATTAACACTGAACCCTGTGGGAGTCTCACTGAATAACACTGAACCCTATGGGAGTCTCACTGATTAACACTGAACCCTATGGGAGTCTCACTGATTAACACTGAACCCTATGGGAGTCTCACTGATTAACACTGAACCTATGGGAGTCTCATTGATTAACACTGAACCCTATGGGAGTCTCACTGATTAACACTGAACCCTATGGGAGTCTCACTGATTAACACTGAACCCTATGGGAGTCTCACTGATTAACACTGAACCCTATGGGAGTCTCACTGATTAACACTGAAACCTGTGGGAGTCTCACTGAATAACACTGAACCCTATGGGAGTCTCACTGATTAACACTGAACCCTATGGGAGTCTCACTGATTAACACTGAACCCTATGGGAGTCTCACTGATTAACACTGAACCTATGGGAGTCTCATTGATTAACATTGAACCCTACGGGAGTCTCAGTGATTAACACTGAACACTATGGGAGTCTCACTGATTAACACTGAACCCTGTGGGAGTCTCAATGATTAACACTGGACCATGTGGGAGTCTCACTGATTAACACTGAACCCTATGGGAGTCTCACTGATTAACACTGAACCATATGGGAGTCTCACTGAATAACACTGAACCCTATGGGAGTCTCAGTGATTAACACTGAACCCTATCGGAGTCTCCCTGATTAACACTGAACCCTGTGGGAGTCTCACTGATTAACACTGAACCCTGTGAGAGCCTCACTGATTAACACTGAACCATGTGGGAATCTCACTGATTACCCCTGAACCCTGTGTGAGTCTCACTGATTACCCCTGAACCCTGTGGGAGTCTCACTGATTAACACTGAACCCTGTGGGAGTCTCACTGATTAAGACTGAACCATGTGGGAGTCTCAGTGATTAACACTGAACCCTGTGGGAGTCCCACTGAATAACACTGAACCCTGTGGGAGTCCCACTGATTAACACTGAACCCTGTTGGAGTCCCATTGATTAACACTGAACCCTGTGGGAGTCTCAGTGATTAACACTGAACCCTGTGGGAGTCTCACTGATTAACACTGAACCCTGTGGGAGTCTCAATGATTAACACTGAACCCTGTGGGAGCCTCACTGATTAACACTGAACCCTGTGGGAGTCTCACTAGTTACCCCTGAACCCTGTGGGAGTCTCACTGATTAACACTGAACCCTGTGGGAGTCTCAGTGATTAACACTGAACCCTGTGGGAGTCCCACTGAATAACACTGAACCCTGTGGGAGTCCCACTGATTAACACTGAACCCTGTTGGAGTCCCAGTGATTAACACTGAACCCTGTGGGAGTCTCAGTGATTAACACTGAACCCTGTGGGGGTCTCACTGATTAACACTGAACCCTGTGGGAGTCTCAATGATTAACACTGAACCCTGTGGGAGCCTCACTGATTAATACTGAACCCTGTGGGAGTCTCACTGGTTACCCCTGAACCCTGTGGGAGTCTCACTGATTAACACTGAACCCTGTGGAAGTGTCACTGATTAACACTGAACCGTGGGAGCCTCATTGATTAACACTGAACCCTGTGGGAGTCTAACTGATTAACACTGAACCCTGTGGGAGTCTCACTGATTAACACTGAACCCTATGCGAGTCTCACTGATTAACACTGAACCCTATGGGAGTCTCACTGATTAACACTGAAACCTGTGGGAGTTTCAGTGATTAACACTGAAACCTATGGGAGTCTCACTAATTAATACTGAACCCTGTGGGAGTCTCACTGATTAACACTGAACCCTGTGGGAGTCTCACTGATTAACACTGAACCCTATAGGAGTCTCACTGATTAACACTGAACCCTATGGGAGTCTCACTGATTAACACTGAAACCTGTGGGAGTCTCACTGAATAACACTGAACCCTATGGGAGTTTCACTGATTAACACTGAACCCTATGGGAGTCTCACTGATTAACACTGAACCCTATGGGAGTCTCACTGATTAACACTGAACCTATGGGAGTCTCATTGATTAACACTGAACCCTACGGGAGTCTCAGTGATTAACACTGAACACTATGGGAGTCTCACTGATTAACACTGAACCCTGTGGGAGTCCCAATGATTAACACTGGACCATGTGGGAGTCTCACTGATTAACACTGAACCCTATGGGAGTCTCACTGATTAACACTGAACCATATGGGAGTCTCACTGAATAACACTGAACCCTATGGGAGTCTCAGTGATTAACACTGAACCCTATGGGAGTCTCACTGATTAACACTGAACCCTATGGGAGTCTTTGATTAAACACCGAACCCTATGGGAGTCTCACTGATTAACACTGGACCCTATGGGAGTCTCACTGATTAACAATGAACCCTATGGGAGTCTCACTGATTACTGAACCCTGCGGGAGTCTCACTGATTAACACTGAACCCTGTGGGAGTCTCATTGATTAACACTGAACCCTTTGGGAGTCTCACTGAATAACACTGAACCCTATGGGAGTCTCACTGATTAACACTGAACCCTATGGGAGTCTCACTGATTAACACTGAACCCTATGGGAGTCTCACTGATTAACACTGAACCTATGGGAGTCTCATTGCTTAACACTGAACCCTGTGGGAGTCTCACTGATTAACACTGAACCCTGTGGGAGTCTCACTGAATAACACTGAACCCTATGGGAGTCTCACTGATTAACACTGAACCCTATGGGAGTCTCACTGATTAACACTGAACCCTATGGGAGTCTCACTGATTAACACTGAACCTATGGGAGTCTCATTGATTAACACTGAACCCTACGGGAGTCTCAGTGATTAACACTGAACACTATGGGAGTCTCACTGATTAACACTGAACCCTGTGGGAGTCTCAATGATTAACACTGGACCATGTGGGAGTCTCACTGATTAACACTGAACCCTATGGGAGTCTCAATGATTAACACTGAACCATATGGGAGTCTCACTGAATAACACTGAACCCTATGGGAGTCTCAGTGATTAACACTGAACCCTATGGGAGTCTCACTGATTAACACTGAACCCTATGGGAGTCTTTGATTAAACACCGAACCCTATGGGAGTCTCACTGATTAACACTGGACCCTATGGGAGTCTCACTGATTAACAATGAACCCTATGGGAGTCTCACTGATTACTGAACCCTGCGGGAGTCTCACTGATTAACACTGAACCCTGTGGGAGTCTCACTGATTAACACTGAACCCTGTGGGAGTCTCATTGATTAACACTGAACCCTTTGGGAGTCTCACTGAATAACACTGAACCCTATGGGAGTCTCACTGATTAACACTGAACCCTATGGGAGTCTCACTGATTAACACTGAACCCTATGGGAGTCTCACTGATTAACACTGAACCTATGGGAGTCTCACTGATTAACACTGAACCCTATGGGAGTCTCACTGATTAACACTGAACCCTATGGGAGTCTCACTGATTAACACTGAACCTATGGGAGTCTCATTGATTAACACTGAACCCTACGGGAGTCTCAGTGATTACTGAACCCTGCGGGAGTCTCACTGATTAACACTGAACCCTGTGGGAGTCTCACTGATTAACACTGAACCCTGTGGGAGTCTCATTGATTAACACTGAACCCTTTGGGAGTCTCACTGAATAACACTGAACCCTATGGGAGTCTCACTGATTAACACTGAACCCTATGGGAGTCTCACTGATTAACACTGAACCCTATGGGAGTCTTACTGATTAACACTGAACCTATGGGAGTCTCATTGATTAACACTGAACCCTGTGGGAGTCTCACTGATTAACACTGAACCCTGTGGGAGTCTCACTGAATAACACTGAACCCTATGGGAGTCTCACTGATTAACACTGAACCCTATGGGAGTCTCACTGATTAACACTGAACCCTATGGGAGTCTCACTGATTAACACTGAACCTATGGGAGTCTCATTGATTAACACTGAACCCTACGGGAGTCTCAGTGATTAACACTGAACACTATGGGAGTCTCACTGATTAACACTGAACCCTGTGGGAGTCTCAATGATTAACACTGGACCATGTGGGAGTCTCACTGATTAACACTGAACCCTATGGGAGTCTCACTGATTAACACTGAACCATATGGGAGTCTCACTGAATAACACTGAACCCTATGGGAGTCTCAGTGATTAACACTGAACCCTATGGGAATCTCACTGATTAACACTGAACCCTATGGGAGTCTTTGATTAAACACCGAACCCTATGGGAGTCTCACTGATTATTACTGGACCCTATGGGAGTCTCACTGATTAACAATGAACCCTATGGGAGTCTCACTTATTACTGAACCCTGCGGGAGTCTCACTGATTAACACTGAACCCTGTGGGAGTCTCACTGATTAACACTGAACCCTTTGGGAGTCTCACTGAATAACACTGAACCCTATGGGAGTCTCACTGATTAACACTGAACCCTATGGGAGTCTCACTGATTAACACTGAACCCTATGGGAGTCTCACTGATTAACACTGAACCTATGGGAGTCTCATTGATTAACACTGAACCCTGTGGGAGTCTCACTGATTAACACTGAACCCTGTGGGAGTCTCACTGATTAACACTGAACCCTTTGGGAGTCTCACTGAATAACACTGAACCCTATGGGAGTCTCACTGATTAACACTGATCCCTATGGGAGTCTCACTGATTAACACTGAACCCTATGGGAGTCTCACTGATTAACACTGAACCTATGGGAGTCTCATTGATTAACACTGAACCCTGTGGGAGTCTCACTGATTAACACTGAACCCTGAGGGAGTCTCACTGATTAACACTGAAACCTATAGGAGTCTCATTGATTCACACTGAACCCTATGGGAGTCTCACTGATTAACACTGAACCTATGGGAGTCTCATTGATTAACACTGAACCCTACGGGAGTCTCAGTGATTAACACTGAACACTATGGGAGTCTCACTGATTAACACTGAACCCTGTGGGAGTCTCAATGATTAACACTGGACCATGTGGGAGTCTCACTGATTAACACTGAACCCTATGGGAGTCTCACTGATTAACACTGAACCATATGGGAGTCTCACTGAATAACACTGAACCCTATGGGAGTCTCAGTGATTAACACTGAACCCTATGGGAGTCTCACTGATTAACACTGAACCCTGTGGGAGTCTCACTGATTAACACTGAACCCTGTGAGAGGCTCACTGATTAACACTGAACCATGTGGGAAACTCACTGATTACCCCTGAACCCTGTGTGAGTCTCAGTGATTAACACTGAACCCTGTGGGAGTCCCACTGAATAACACTGAACCCTGTGGGAGTCACACTGATTAACACTGAACCCTGTTGGAGTCCCATTGATTAACTCTGAACCCTGTGGGAGTCTCAGTGATTAACACTGAACCCTGTGGGAGTCTCACTGATTAACACTGAACCCTGTGGGAGTCTCAATGATTAACACTGAACCCTGTGGGAGCTTCACTGATTAACACTGAACCCTGTGGGAGTCTCACTGGTTACCCCTGAACCCTGTGGGAGTCTCACTGATTAACACTGAACCCTGTGGGAGTCTCATTGATTAACACTGAACCTTGTGGGAGTCTCACTGATTAACACTGAACCCTGTGGGAGTCGTTGATTAACACTGAACCCTGTGGGAGTCTAACTGATTAACACTGAACCCTGTGGGAGTCTCATTGATTAACACTGAACCCTATGCGAGTCTCACTGATTAACACTGAACCCTATTGGAGTCTCACTGATTAACACTGAAACCTGTGGGAGTTTCAGTGATTAACACTGAACCCTATGGGAGTCTCACTAATTAATACTGAACCCTGTGGGAGTCTCACTGATTAACACTGAACCCTGTGGGAGTCTCACTGATTAATACTGAACCCTATAGGAGTCTCACTGATTAACACTGAACCCTATGGGAGTCTCACTGATTAACACTGAAACCTGTGGGAGTCTCACTGAATAACACTGAACCCTATGGGAGTCTCACTGATTAACACTGAACCCTATGGGAGTCTCACTGATTAACACTGAACCCTATGGGAGTCTCACTGATTAACACTGAACCCTATGGGAGTCTTTGATTAACACCGAACCCTATGGGAGTCTCACTGATTAACACTGGACCCTATGGGAGTCTCACTGATTAACAATGAACCCTATGGGAGTCTCATTGATTAACACTGAACCCTTTGGGAGTCTCACTGAATAACACTGAACCCTATGGGAGTCTCACTGATTAACACTGAACCCTATGGGAGTCTCACTGATTAACACTGAACCCTGTGGGAGTCTCACTGATTAACACTGAACCCTGTGGGAGTCTCATTGATTAACACTGAACCCTATGGGAGTCTCACTGAATAACACTGAACCCTATGGGAGTCTCATTGATTAACACTGAACCCTATGGGAGTCTCACTGATTAACACTGAACCCTATAGGAGTCTCACTGATTAACACTGAACCTATGGGTGTCTCATTGATTAACACTGAACCCTGTGGGAGTCTCACTGATTAACACTGAACCCTGTGGGAGTCTCACTGATTAACACTGAACCATGGGGGAATCTCACTGATTACCCCTGAACCCTGTGTGAGTCTCACTGATTACCCCTGAACCCTGTGGGAGTCTCACTGATTAACACTGAACCCTGTGGGAGTCTCACTGATTAAGACTGAACCCTGTGGGAGTCTCAGTGATTAACACTGAACCCTGTGGGAGTCCCATTGAATAACACTGAACACTGTGGGAGTCCCACTGATTAACACTGAACCCTGTTGGAGTCCCAGTGATTAACACTGAACCCTGTGGGAGTCTTAGTGATTAACACTGAACCCTGTGGGAGTCTCACTGATTAACACTGAACCCTGAGGGAGTCTCACTGATTAACACTGAACCCTGTGGGAGTCTCACTGATTAACACTGAACCCTGTGGGAGTCTCACTGGTTACCCCTGAACCCTGTGGGAGTCTCACTGATTAACACTGAACCCTGTGGGAGTCTCACTGATTAACACTGAACACTGTGGGAGTCTCATTGATTAACACTGAACCCTGTGGGAGTCTCACTGATTAACACTGAACACTGTGGGAGTCTTTGATTAACACTGAACCCTGTGGGAGTCTAACTGATTAACACTGAACCCTGTGGGAGTCTCACTGATTAACACTGAACCCTGTGGGAGTCTCACTGGTTACCCCTGAACCCTGTGGGAGTCTCACTGATTAACACTGAACCCTGTTGGAGTCCCAGTGATTAACACTGAACCCTGTGGGAGTCTCAGTGATTAACACTGAACCCTGTGGGAGTCTCACTGATTAACACTGAACCCTGTGGGAGTCTCACTGGTTACCCCTGAACCTTGTGGGAGTCTCACTGATTAACACTGAACCGTGTGGGAGTCTCACTGATTAACACTGAACCCTGTGGGAGTCTCACTGATTAACACTGAACCCTGTGGGAGTCTTTGATTAACACTGAACCCTGTGGGAGTCTAACTGATTAACACTGAACCCTGTGGGAGTCTGACTGATTAACACTGAACCCTATGCGAGTCTCACTGATTAACACTGAATCCTATGGGAGTCTCACTGATTAACACTGAAACCTGTGGGAGTTTCAGTGATTAACACTGAACCTTGTGGGAGTCTCACTGATTAACACTGAACCCTGTGGGAGTCTTTGATTAACACTGAACCCTGTGGGAGTCTAACTGATTAACACTGAACCCTATGCGAGTCTCACTGATTAACACTGAATCCTATGGGAGTCTCACTGATTAACACTGAAACCTGTGGGAGTTTCAGTGATTAACACTGAACCCTATGGGAGTCTCACTAATTAATACTGAACCCTGTGGGAGTCTAACTGATTAACACTGAACCCTATGGGAGTCTCACTGATTAACACTGAACCCTATGGGAGTCTCACTGATTAATACTGAACCTATGGGAGTCTCATTGATTAACACTGAACCCTACGGGAGTCTCAGTGATTAACACTGAACACTATGGGAGTCTCACTGATTAACACTGAACCCTGTGGGAGTCTCAATGATTAACACTGGACCATGTGGGAGTCTCACTGATTAACACTGAACCCTATGGGAGTCTCACTGATTAACATTGAACCATATGGGAGTCTCACTGAATAACACTGAACCCTATGGGAGTCTCAGTGATTAACACTGAACCCTATGGGAGTTTCACTGATTAACACTGAACCCTATGGGAGTCTTTGATTAACACCAAACCCTATGGGAGTCTCACTGATTAACACTGGACCCTATGGGAGTCTCACTGATTAACAATGAACCCTATGGGAGTCTCACTGATTACTGAACCCTGTGGGAGTCTCACTGATCAACACTGAACCCTTTGGGAGTCTCACTGATTAACACTGAACCCTGTGGGAGTCTCACTGATTAACACTGAACCCTTTGGGAGTCTCACTGAATAACACTGAACGCTATGGGAGTCTAACTGATTACTGAACCCTATGGGAGTCTCACTGATTAACACTGAACCCTATGGGAGTCTCACTCACTAACACTGAACCTATGGGAGTCTCATTGATTAACACTGAACCCTGTGGGAGTCTCACTGATTAACACTGAACCCTGTGGGAGTCTCACTGATTAACACTGAACCCTGTGGGAGTCTCACTGATTAAGACTGAACCCTGTGGGAGTCTCAGTGATTAACACTGAACCCTGTGGGAGTCCCATTGAATAACACTGAACCCTGTGGGAGTCCCACTGATTAACACTGAACCCTGTTGGAGTCCCAGTGATTAACACTGAACCCTGTGGGAGTCTCAGTGATTAACACTGAACCCTGTGGGAGTCTCCCTGATTAACACTGAACCCTGTGGGAGTCTCACTGATTAACACTGAACCCTGTGGGAGCCTCACTGATTAACACTGAACCCTGTGGGAGTCTCACTGGTTACCCCTGAACCCTGTGGGAGTCTCACTGATTAACACTGAACCCTGTGGGAGTCTCAGTGATTAACACAGAACGCTGTGGGAGTCTTTGATTAACACTGAACCCTGTGGGAGCCTCAATGATTAACACTGAACCCTGTGGGAGTCTCACTGGTTACCCCTGAACCCTGTGGGAGTCTCACTGATTAACACTGAACCCTGTTGGAGTCCCAGTGATTAACACTGAACCCTGTGGGAGTCTCAGTGATTAACACTGAACCCTGTGGGAGTCTCACTGATTAACACTGAACCCTGTGGGAGCCTCATTGATTAACACTGAACTCTGTGGGAGTCTCACTGGTTACCCCTGAACAATGTGGGAGTCTCACTGATTAATACTGAACCCTGTGGGAGTCTCACTGATTAACACTGAACCCTGTGGGAGTCTCATTGATTAACACTGAACCTTGTGGGAGTCTCACTGATTAACACTGAACCCTGTGAGAGTCTTTGATTAACACTGAACCCTGTGGGAGTCTAAGTGATTAACAATGAACCCTGTGGGAGTCTCACTGATTAACACTGAACCCTGTGGGAGTCTAACTGATTAACACTGAACCCTGTGGGAGTCTCATTGATTAACACTGAACCTTGTGGGAGTCTCACTGATTAACACTGAACCCTGTGGGAGTCTTTGATTAACACTGAACCCTGTGGGAGTCTAACTGATTAACACTGAACCCTGTGGGAGTCTCACTGATTAACACTGAACCCTATGCGAGTCTCACTGATTAACACTGAACCCTATGGGAGTCTCACAGATTAACACTGAAACCTGTGGGAGTTTCAGTGATTAACACTGAACCCTATGGGAGTCTCACTAATTAATACTGAACCCTGTGGGAGTCTCATTGATTAACACTGAACCCTATGGGAGTCTCACTGATTAACACTGAACCCTATGGGAGTCCCACTGATTAATACTGAACCTATGGGAGTCTCATTGATTAACACTGAACCCTACGGGAGTCTCAGTGATTAACACTGAACACTATGGGAGTCTCACTGATTAACACTGAACCCTGTGGGAGTCTCAATGATTAACACTGGACCATGTGGGAGTCTCACTGATTAACACTGAACCCTATGGGAGTCTCACTGATTAACACTGAACCATATGGGATTCTCACTGAATAACACTGAACCCTATGGGAGTCTCAGTGATTAACACTGAACCCTATGGGAGTTTCACTGATTAACACTGAACCCTATGGGAGTCTTTGATTAACACCGAACCCTATGGGAGTCTCACTGATTAACACTGGACCCTATGGGAGTCTCACTGATTAACAATGAACCCTATGGGAGTCTCACTGATTACTGAACCCTGTGGGAGTCTCACTGATTAACACTGAACCCTTTGGGAGACTCACTGATTAACACTGAACCCAGTGGGAGTCTCATTGATTAACACTGAACCCTTTGGGAGTCTCACTGAATAACACTGAACCCTATGGGAGTCTAACTGATTACTGAACCCTATGGGAGTCTCACTGATTAACACTGAACCCTATGGGAGTCTCACTCACTAACACTGAACCTATGGGAGTCGCATTGATTAACACTGAACCCTGTGGGAGTCTCACTGATTAACACTGAACCCTGTGGGAGTCTCACTGATTAACACTGAACCATGTGGGAATCTCACTGATTACCCCTGAACCCTGTGTGAGTCTCACTGATTACCTCTGAATCATGTGGGAGTCTCACTGATTAACACTGCACCCTGTGGGAGTCTCACTGATTAGGACTGAACCCTGTGGGAGTCTCAGTGATTAACACTGAACCCTGTGGGAGTCCCACTGAATAACACTGAACCCTGTGGGAGTCCCACTGATTAACACTGAACCCTGTTGGAGTCCCAGTGATTAACACTGAACCCTACGGGAGTCTCAGTGATTAACACTGAACACTATGGGAGTCTCACTGATTAACACTGAACCCTGTGGGAGTCTCAATGATTAACACTGGACCATGTGGGAGTCTCACTGATTAACACTGAACCCTATGGGAGTCTCACTGATTAACATTGAACCATATGGGAGTCTCACTGAATAACACTGAACCCTATGGGAGTCTCAGTGATTAACACTGAACCCTATGGGAGTTTCACTGATTAACACTGAACCCTATGGGAGTCTTTGATTAACACCAAACCCTATGGGAGTCTCACTGATTAACACTGGACCCTATGGGAGTCTCACTGATTAACAATGAACCCTATGGGAGTCTCACTGATTACTGAACCCTGTGGGAGTCTCACTGATTAACACTGAACCCTTTGGGAGTCTCACTGATTAACACTGAACCCTGTGGGAGTCTCACTGATTAACACTGAACCCTTTGGGAGTCTCACTGAATAACACTGAACGCTATGGGAGTCTAACTGATTACTGAACCCTATGGGAGTCTCACTGATTAACACTGAACCCTATGGGAGTCTCACTCACTAACACTGAACCTATGGGAGTCTCATTGATTAACACTGAACCCTGTGGTAGTCTCACTGATTAACACTGAACCCTGTGGGAGTCTCACTGATTAACACTGAACCCTGTGGGAGTCTCACTGATTAAGACTGAACCCTGTGGGAGTCTCAGTGATTAACACTGAACCCTGTGGGAGTCCCATTGAATAACACTGAACCCTGTGGGAGTCCCACTGATTAACACTGAACCCTGTTGGAGTCCCAGTGATTAACACTGAACCCTGTGGGAGTCTCAGTGATTAACACTGAACCCTGTGGGAGTCTCCCTGATTAACACTGAACCCTGTGGGAGTCTCAGTGATTAACACTGAACCCTGTGGGAGCCTCACTGATTAACACTGAACCCTGTGGGAGTCTCACTGGTTAGCCCTGAACCCTGTGGGAGTCTCACTGATTAACACTGAACCCTGTGGGAGTCTCAGTGATTAACACTGAACCCTGTGGGAGTCTTTGATTAACACTGAACCCTGTGGGAGCCTCAATGATTAACACTGAACCCTGTGGGAGTCTCACTGGTTACCCCTGAACCCTGTGGGAGTCTCACTGATTAACACTGAACCCTGTTGGAGTCCCAGTGATTAACACTGAACCCTGTGGGAGTCTCAGTGATTAACACTGAACCCTGTGGGAGTCTCACTGATTAACACTGAACCCTGTGGGAGCCTCATTGATTAACACTGAACCCTGTGGGAGTCTCACTGGTTACCCCTGAACACTGTGGGAGTCTCACTAATTAATACTGAACCCTGTGGGAGTCTCACTGATTAACACTGAACCCTGTGGGAGTCTCATTGATTAACACTGAACCTTGTGGGAGTCTCACTGATTAACACTGAACCCTGTGAGAGTCTTTGATTAACACTGAACCCTGTGGGAGTCTAAGTGATTAACAATGAACCCTGTGGGAGTCTCACTGATTAACACTGAACCCTGTGGGAGTCTAACTGATTAACACTGAACCCTGTGGGAGTCTCATTGATTAACACTGAACCTTGTGGGAGTCTCACTGATTAACACTGAACCCTGTGGGAGTCTTTGATTAACACTGAACCCTGTGGGAGTCTAACTGATTAACACTGAACCCTGTGGGGGTCTCACTGATTAACACTGAACCCTATGCGAGTCTCACTGATTAACACTGAACCCTATGGGAGTCTCACAGATTAACACTGAAACCTGTGGGAGTTTCAGTGATTAACACATGAACCCTATGGGAGTCTCACTAATTAATACTGAACCCTGTGGGAGTCTCACTGATTAACACTGAACCCTATGGGAGTCTCACTGATTAACACTGAACCCTATGGGAGTCCCACTGATTAATACTGAACCTATGGGAGTCTCATTGATTAACACTGAACCCTACGGGAGTCTCAGTGATTAACACTGAACACTATGGGAGTCTCACTGATTAACACTGAACCCCGTGGGAGTCTCAATGATTAACACTGGACCATGTGGGAGTCTCACTGATTAACACTGAACCCTATGGGAGTCTCACTGATTAACACTGAACCATATGGGAGTCTCACTGAATAACACTGAACCCTATGGGAGTTTCACTGATTAACACTGAACCCTATGGGAGTCTTTGATTAACACCGAACCCTATGGGAGTCTCACTGATTAACACTGGACCCTATGGGAGTCTCACTGATTAACAATGAACCCTATGGGAGTCTCACTGATTACTGAACCCTGTGGGAGTCTCACTGATTAACACTGAACCCATTGGGAGTCTCACTGATTAACACTGAACCCTGTGGGAGTCTCATTGATTAACACTGAACCCTTTGGGAGTCTCACTGAATAACACTGAACCCTATGGGAGTCTCACTGATTAACACTGAACCCTATGGGAGTCTTTGATTAACACCGAACCCTATGGGAGTCTCACTGATTAACACTGGACCCTATGGGAGTCTCACTGATTAACAATGAACCCTATGGGAGTCTCACTGATTACTGAACCCTGTGGGAGTCTCACTGATTAACACTGAACCCTTTGGGAGACTCACTGATTAACACTGAACCCTGTGGGAGTCTCATTGATTAACACTGAACCCTTTGGGAGTCTCACTGAATAACACTGAACAATATGGGAGTCTAACTGATTACTGAACCCTATGGGAGTCTCACTGATTAACACTGAACCCTATGGGAGTCTCACTCACTAACACTGAACCTATGGGAGTCGCATTGATTAACACTGAACCCTGTGGGAGTCTCACTGATTAACACTGAACCCTGTGGGAGTCTCACTGATTAACACTGAACCATGTGGGAATCTCACTGATTACCCCTGAACCCTGTGTGAGTCTCACTGATTACCCCTGAATCATGTGGGAGTCTCACTGATTAACACTGCACCCTGTTGGAGTCTCACTGATTAGGACTGAACCCTGTGGGAGTCTCAGTGATTAACACTGAACCCTGTGGGAGTCCCACTGAATAACACTGAACCCTGTGGGAGTCCCACTGATTAACACTGAACCCTGTTGGAGTCCCAGTGATTAACACTGAACCCTGTGGGAGTCTCAGTGATTAACACTGAACCCTGTGGGAGTCTCACTGATTAACACTGAACCCTGTGGGAGTCTCACTGATTAACACTGAACCCTGTGGGAGCCTCACTGATTAACACTGAACCCTGTGGGAGTCTCACTGGTTACCCCTGAACCCTGTGGGAGTCTCACTGATTAACACTGAACCCTGTGGGATTCTCACTGATTAACACTGAACCCTGTGGGAGTCTTTGATTAACACTGAACCCTGTGGGAGTCTAACTGATTAACACTGAAGCCTGTGGGAGTCTCACTGATTAACACTGAACCCTGTGGGAGCCTCACTGATTAACACTGAACCCTGTGGGAGTCTCACTGGTTACCCCTGAACCCTGTGGGAGTCTCACTGATTAGCACTGAACCCTGTTGGAGTCCCAGTGATTAACACTGAACCCTGTGGGAGTCTCAGTGATTAACACTGAACCCTGTGGGAGTCTCACTGATTAACACTGGACCCTGTGGGAGTCTCAATGATTAACACTGAACCCTGTGGGAGTCTCATTGATTAACACTGAACCCTGTGGGAGTCTCACTGGTTACCCCTGAACCCTGTGGGAGTCTCACTGATTAACACTGAACCCTGTGGGAGTCTCACTGATTAACACCGAACCCTGTGGGAGTCTCATTGATTAACACTGAACCTTGTGGGAGTCTCACTGATTAACACTGAACCCTGTGGGAGTCTTTGATTAACACTGAACCCTGTGGGAGTCTAACTGATTAACACTGAACCCTGTGGGAGTCTCACTGATTAACACTGAACCCTATGCGAGTCTCACTGATTAACAATGAACCCTATGGGAGTCTCACTGATTAACACTGAAACCTGTGGGAGTTTCAGTGATTAACACTGAACCCTATGGGAGTCTCACTAATTAATACTGAACCCTGTGGGAGTCTCACTGATTAACACTGAACCCTGTGGGAGTCTCACTGATTAACACTGAACCCTATAGGAGTCTCACTGATTAACACTGAACCCTATGGGAGTCTCACTGATTAACACTGAAACCTGTGGGAGTCTCACTGAATAACACTGAACCCTATGGGAGTCTCACTGATTAACACTGAACCCTATGGGAGTCTCACTGATTAACACTGAACCCTATGGGAGTCTCACTGATTAACACTGAACCTATGGGAGTCTCATTGATTAACACTGAAACCTACGGGAGTCTCAGTGATTAACACTGAACACTATGGGAGTCTCACTGATTAACACTGAACCCTGTGGGAGTCTCAATGATTAACACTGGACTATGTGGGAGTCTCACTGATTAACACTGAACCCTATGGGAGTCTCACTGATTACTGAACCCTGTGGGAGTCTCACTGATTAACACTGAACCCTGTGGGAGTCTCACTGATTAACACTGAACCCTGTGGGAGTCTCATTGATTAACACTGAACCCTTTGGGAGTCTCACTGAATAACACTGAACCCTATGGGAGTCTCACTGATTAACACTGAACCCTATGGGAGTCTCACTAATTAATACTGAACCCTGTGGGAGTCTCACTGATTAACACTGAACCCTGTGGGAGTCTCACTGATTAACACTGAACCATGTGGGAATCTCACTGATTACCCCTGAACCCTGTGTGAGTCTCACTGATTACCTCTGAATCATGTGGGAGTCTCACTGATTAACACTGCACCCTGTGGGAGTCTCACTGATTAGGACTGAACCCTGTGGGAGTCTCAGTGATTAACACTGAACCCTGTGGGAGTCCCACTGAATAACACTGAACCCTGTGGGAGTCCCACTGATTAACACTGAACCCTGTTGGAGTCCCAGTGATTAACACTGAACCCTACGGGAGTCTCAGTGATTAACACTGAACACTATGGGAGTCTCACTGATTAACACTGAACCCTGTGGGAGTCTCAATGATTAACACTGGACCATGTGGGAGTCTCACTGATTAACACTGAACCCTATGGGAGTCTCACTGATTAACATTGAACCATATGGGAGTCTCACTGAATAACACTGAACCCTATGGGAGTCTCAGTGATTAACACTGAACCCTATGGGAGTTTCACTGATTAACACTGAACCCTATGGGAGTCTTTGATTAACACCAAACCCTATGGGAGTCTCACTGATTAACACTGGACCCTATGGGAGTCTCACTGATTAACAATGAACCCTATGGGAGTCTCACTGATTACTGAACCCTGTGGGAGTCTCACTGATTAACACTGAACCCTTTGGGAGTCTCACTGATTAACACTGAACCCTGTGGGAGTCTCACTGATTAACACTGAACCCTTTGGGAGTCTCACTGAATAACACTGAACGCTATGGGAGTCTAACTGATTACTGAACCCTATGGGAGTCTCACTGATTAACACTGAACCCTATGGGAGTCTCACTCACTAACACTGAACCTATGGGAGTCTCATTGATTAACACTGAACCCTGTGGTAGTCTCACTGATTAACACTGAACCCTGTGGGAGTCTCACTGATTAACACTGAACCCTGTGGGAGTCTCACTGATTAAGACTGAACCCTGTGGGAGTCTCAGTGATTAACACTGAACCCTGTGGGAGTCCCATTGAATAACACTGAACCCTGTGGGAGTCCCACTGATTAACACTGAACCCTGTTGGAGTCCCAGTGATTAACACTGAACCCTGTGGGAGTCTCAGTGATTAACACTGAACCCTGTGGGAGTCTCCCTGATTAACACTGAACCCTGTGGGAGTCTCAGTGATTAACACTGAACCCTGTGGGAGTCTTTGATTAACACTGAACCCTGTGGGAGCCTCAATGATTAACACTGAACCCTGTGGGAGTCTCACTGGTTACCCCTGAACCCTGTGGGAGTCTCACTGATTAACACTGAACCCTGTTGGAGTCCCAGTGATTAACACTGAACCCTGTGGGAGTCTCAGTGATTAACACTGAACCCTGTGGGAGTCTCACTGATTAACACTGAACCCTGTGGGAGCCTCATTGATTAACACTGAACCCTGTGGGAGTCTCACTGGTTACCCCTGAACACTGTGGGAGTCTCACTAATTAATACTGAACCCTGTGGGAGTCTCACTGATTAACACTGAACCCTGTGGGAGTCTCATTGATTAACACTGAACCTTGTGGGAGTCTCACTGATTAACACTGAACCCTGTGAGAGTCTTTGATTAACACTGAACCCCGTGGGAGTCTAAGTGATTAACAATGAACCCTGTGGGAGTCTCACTGATTAACACTGAACCCTGTGGGAGTCTAACTGATTAACACTGAACCCTGTGGGAGTCTCATTGATTAACACTGAACCTTGTGGGAGTCTCACTGATTAACACTGAACCCTGTGGGAGTCTTTGATTAACACTGAACCCTGTGGGAGTCTAACTGATTAACACTGAACCCTGTGGGGGTCTCACTGATTAACACTGAACCCTATGCGAGTCTCACTGATTAACACTGAACCCTATGGGAGTCTCACAGATTAACACTGAAACCTGTGGGAGTTTCAGTGATTAACACATGAACCCTATGGGAGTCTCACTAATTAATACTGAACCCTGTGGGAGTCTCACTGATTAACACTGAACCCTATGGGAGTCTCACTGATTAACACTGAACCCTATGGGAGTCCCACTGATTAATACTGAACCTATGGGAGTCTCATTGATTAACACTGAACCCTACGGGAGTCTCAGTGATTAACACTGAACACTATGGGAGTCTCACTGATTAACACTGAACCCTGTGGGAGTCCCACTGATTAACACTGAACCCTGTTGGAGTCCCAGTGATTAACACTGAACCCTACGGGAGTCTCAGTGATTAACACTGAACACTATGGGAGTCTCACTGATTAACACTGAACCCTGTGGGAGTCTCAATGATTAACACTGGACCATGTGGGAGTCTCACTGATTAACACTGAACCCTATGGGAGTCTCACTGATTAACATTGAACCATATGGGAGTCTCACTGAATAACACTGAACCCTATGGGAGTCTCAGTGATTAACACTGAACCCTATGGGAGTTTCACTGATTAACACTGAACCCTATGGGAGTCTTTGATTAACACCAAACCCTATGGGAGTCTCACTGATTAACACTGGACCCTATGGGAGTCTCACTGATTAACAATGAACCCTATGGGAGTCTCACTGATTACTGAACCCTGTGGGAGTCTCACTGATTAACACTGAACCCTTTGGGAGTCTCACTGATTAACACTGAACCCTGTGGGAGTCTCACTGATTAACACTGAACCCTTTGGGAGTCTCACTGAATAACACTGAACGCTATGGGAGTCTAACTGATTACTGAACCCTATGGGAGTCTCACTGATTAACACTGAACCCTATGGGAGTCTCACTCACTAACACTGAACCTATGGGAGTCTCATTGATTAACACTGAACCCTGTGGTAGTCTCACTGATTAACACTGAACCCTGTGGGAGTCTCACTGATTAACACTGAACCCTGTGGGAGTCTCACTGATTAAGACTGAACCCTGTGGGAGTCTCAGTGATTAACACTGAACCCTGTGGGAGTCCCATTGAATAACACTGAACCCTGTGGGAGTCCCACTGATTAACACTGAACCCTGTTGGAGTCCCAGTGATTAACACTGAACCCTGTGGGAGTCTCAGTGATTAACACTGAACCCTGTGGGAGTCTCCCTGATTAACACTGAACCCTGTGGGAGTCTCACTGATTAACACTGAACCCTGTGGGAGCCTCACTGATTAACACTGAACCCTGTGGGAGTCTCACTGGTTAGCCCTGAACCCTGTGGGAGTCTCACTGATTAACACTGAACCCTGTGGGAGTCTCAGTGATTAACACTGAACCCTGTGGGAGTCTTTGATTAACACTGAACCCTGTGGGAGCCTCAATGATTAACACTGAACCCTGTGGGAGTCTCACTGGTTACCCCTGAACCCTGTGGGAGTCTCACTGATTAACACTGAACCCTGTTGGAGTCCCAGTGATTAACACTGAACCCTGTGGGAGTCTCAGTGATTAACACTGAACCCTGTGGGAGTCTCACTGATTAACACTGAACCCTGTGGGAGCCTCATTGATTAACACTGAACCCTGTGGGAGTCTCACTGGTTACCCCTGAACACTGTGGGAGTCTCACTAATTAATACTGAACCCTGTGGGAGTCTCACTGATTAACACTGAACCCTGTGGGAGTCTCATTGATTAACACTGAACCTTGTGGGAGTCTCACTGATTAACACTGAACCCTGTGAGAGTCTTTGATTAACACTGAACCCTGTGGGAGTCTAAGTGATTAACAATGAACCCTGTGGGAGTCTCACTGATTAACACTGAACCCTGTGGGAGTCTAACTGATTAACACTGAACCCTGTGGGAGTCTCATTGATTAACACTGAACCTTGTGGGAGTCTCACTGATTAACACTGAACCCTGTGGGAGTCTTTGATTAACACTGAACCCTGTGGGAGTCTAACTGATTAACACTGAACCCTGTGGGGGTCTCACTGATTAACACTGAACCCTATGCGAGTCTCACTGATTAACACTGAACCCTATGGGAGTCTCACAGATTAACACTGAAACCTGTGGGAGTTTCAGTGATTAACACATGAACCCTATGGGAGTCTCACTAATTAATACTGAACCCTGTGGGAGTCTCACTGATTAACACTGAACCCTATGGGAGTCTCACTGATTAACACTGAACCCTATGGGAGTCCCACTGATTAATACTGAACCTATGGGAGTCTCATTGATTAACACTGAACCCTACGGGAGTCTCAGTGATTAACACTGAACACTATGGGAGTCTCACTGATTAACACTGAACCCCGTGGGAGTCTCAATGATTAACACTGGACCATGTGGGAGTCTCACTGATTAACACTGAACCCTATGGGAGTCTCACTGATTAACACTGAACCATATGGGAGTCTCACTGAATAACACTGAACCCTATGGGAGTTTCACTGATTAACACTGAACCCTATGGGAGTCTTTGATTAACACCGAACCCTATGGGAGTCTCACTGATTAACACTGGACCCTATGGGAGTCTCACTGATTAACAATGAACCCTATGGGAGTCTCACTGATTACTGAACCCTGTGGGAGTCTCACTGATTAACACTGAACCCATTGGGAGTCTCACTGATTAACACTGAACCCTGTGGGAGTCTCATTGATTAACACTGAACCCTTTGGGAGTCTCACTGAATAACACTGAACCCTATGGGAGTCTCACTGATTAACACTGAACCCTATGGGAGTCTTTGATTAACACCGAACCCTATGGGAGTCTCACTGATTAACACTGGACCCTATGGGAGTCTCACTGATTAACAATGAACCCTATGGGAGTCTCACTGATTACTGAACCCTGTGGGAGTCTCACTGATTAACACTGAACCCTTTGGGAGACTCACTGATTAACACTGAACCCTGTGGGAGTCTCATTGATTAACACTGAACCCTTTGGGAGTCTCACTGAATAACACTGAACAATATGGGAGTCTAACTGATTACTGAACCCTATGGGAGTCTCACTGATTAACACTGAACCCTATGGGAGTCTCACTCACTAACACTGAACCTATGGGAGTCGCATTGATTAACACTGAACCCTGTGGGAGTCTCACTGATTAACACTGAACCCTGTGGGAGTCTCACTGATTAACACTGAACCATGTGGGAATCTCACTGATTACCCCTGAACCCTGTGTGAGTCTCACTGATTACCCCTGAATCATGTGGGAGTCTCACTGATTAACACTGCACCCTGTTGGAGTCTCACTGATTAGGACTGAACCCTGTGGGAGTCTCAGTGATTAACACTGAACCCTGTGGGAGTCCCACTGAATAACACTGAACCCTGTGGGAGTCCCACTGATTAACACTGAACCCTGTTGGAGTCCCAGTGATTAACACTGAACCCTGTGGGAGTCTCAGTGATTAACACTGAACCCTGTGGGAGTCTCACTGATTAACACTGAACCCTGTGGGAGTCTCACTGATTAACACTGAACCCTGTGGGAGCCTCACTGATTAACACTGAACCCTGTGGGAGTCTCACTGGTTACCCCTGAACCCTGTGGGAGTCTCACTGATTAACACTGAACCCTGTGGGATTCTCACTGATTAACACTGAACCCTGTGGGAGTCTTTGATTAACACTGAACCCTGTGGGAGTCTAACTGATTAACACTGAAGCCTGTGGGAGTCTCACTGATTAACACTGAACCCTGTGGGAGCCTCACTGATTAACACTGAACCCTGTGGGAGTCTCACTGGTTACCCCTGAACCCTGTGGGAGTCTCACTGATTAACACTGAACCCTGTTGGAGTCCCAGTGATTAACACTGAACCCTGTGGGAGTCTCAGTGATTAACACTGAACCCTGTGGGAGTCTCACTGATTAACACTGGACCCTGTGGGAGTCTCAATGATTAACACTGAACCCTGTGGGAGTCTCATTGATTAACACTGAACCCTGTGGGAGTCTCACTGGTTACCCCTGAACCCTGTGGGAGTCTCACTGATTAACACTGAACCCTGTGGGAGTCTCACTGATTAACACCGAACCCTGTGGGAGTCTCATTGATTAACACTGAACCTTGTGGGAGTCTCACTGATTAACACTGAACCCTGTGGGAGTCTTTGATTAACACTGAACCCTGTGGGAGTCTAACTGATTAACACTGAACCCTGTGGGAGTCTCACTGATTAACACTGAACCCTATGCGAGTCTCACTGATTAACAATGAACCCTATGGGAGTCTCACTGATTAACACTGAAACCTGTGGGAGTTTCAGTGATTAACACTGAACCCTATGGGAGTCTCACTAATTAATACTGAACCCTGTGGGAGTCTCACTGATTAACACTGAACCCTGTGGGAGTCTCACTGATTAACACTGAACCCTATAGGAGTCTCACTGATTAACACTGAACCCTATGGGAGTCTCACTGATTAACACTGAAACCTGTGGGAGTCTCACTGAATAACACTGAACCCTATGGGAGTCTCACTGATTAACACTGAACCCTATGGGAGTCTCACTGATTAACACTGAACCCTATGGGAGTCTCACTGATTAACACTGAACCTATGGGAGTCTCATTGATTAACACTGAAACCTACGGGAGTCTCAGTGATTAACACTGAACACTATGGGAGTCTCACTGATTAACACTGAACCCTGTGGGAGTCTCAATGATTAACACTGGACTATGTGGGAGTCTCACTGATTAACACTGAACCCTATGGGAGTCTCACTGATTACTGAACCCTGTGGGAGTCTCACTGATTAACACTGAACCCTGTGGGAGTCTCACTGATTAACACTGAACCCTGTGGGAGTCTCATTGATTAACACTGAACCCTTTGGGAGTCTCACTGAATAACACTGAACCCTATGGGAGTCTCACTGATTAACACTGAACCCTATGGGAGTCTCACTAATTAATACTGAACCCTGTGGGAGTCTCACTGATTAACACTGAACCCTGTGGGAGTCTCACTGATTAACACTGAACCCTATAGGAGTCTCACTGATTAACACTGAACCCTATGGGAGTCTCACTGATTAACACTGAAACCTGTGGGAGTCTCACTGAATAACACTGAACCCTATGGGAGTCTCACTGATTAACACTGAACCCTATGGGAGTCTCACTGATTAACACTGAACCCTATGGGAGTCTCTCTGATTAACACTGAACCTATGGGAGTCTCATTGATTAACACTGAACCCTACGGGAGTCTCAGTGATTAACACTGAACACTATGGGAGTCTCACTGATTAACACTGAACCCTGTGGGAGTCTCAATGATTAACACTGGACCATGTGGGAGTCTCACTGATTAACACTGAACCCTATGGGAGTCTCACTGATTACTGAACCCTGTGGGAGTCTCACTGATTAACACTGAACCCTGTGGGAGTCTCACTGATTAACACTGAACCCTGTGGGAGTCTCATTGATTAACACTGAACCCTTTGGGAGTCTCACTGAATAACACTGAACCCTATGGGATTCTCACTGATTAACACTGAACCCTATGGGAGTCTCACTGATTAACACTGAACCCTATGGGAGTCTCACTGATTAACACTGAACCTATGGGAGTCTCATTGATTAACACTGAAACCTACGGGAGTCTCAGTGATTAACACTGAACACTATGGGAGTCTCACTGATTAACACTGAACCAAGTAGGAGTCTCAATAATTAACACTGGACCATGTGGGAGTCTCACTGATTAACACTGAACCCTATGGGAGTCTCACTGATTACTGAACCCTGTGGGAGTCTCACTGATTAACACTGAACCCTGTGGGAGTCTCACTGATTAACACTGAACCCTGTGGGAGTCTCATTGATTAACACTGAACCCTTTGGGAGTCTCACTGAATAACACTGAACCCTATGGGAGTCTCACTGATTAACACTGAACCCTATGGGAGTCTCACTAATTAATACTGAACCCTGTGGGAGTCTCACTGATTAACACTGAACCCTGTGGGAGTCTCACTGATTAACACTGAACCCTATAGGAGTCTCACTGATTAACACTGAACCCTATGGGAGTCTCACTGATTAACACTGAAACCTGTGGGAGTCTCACTGAATAACACTGAACCCTATGGGAGTCTCACTGATTAACACTGAACCCTATGGGAGTCTCACTGATTAACACTGAACCCTATGGGAGTCTCTCTGATTAACACTGAACCTATGGGAGTCTCATTGATTAACACTGAACCCTACGGGAGTCTCAGTGATTAACACTGAACACTATGGGAGTCTCACTGATTAACACTGAACCCTGTGGGAGTCTCAATGATTAACACTGGACCATGTGGGAGTCTCACTGATTAACACTGAACCCTATGGGAGTCTCACTGATTACTGAACCCTGTGGGAGGCTCACTGATTAACACTGAATCCTGCGGGAGTCTCACTGATTAACACTGAACCCTGTGGGAGTCTCATTGATTAACACTGAACCATTTGGGAGTCTCACTGAATAACACTGAACCCTATGGGATTCTCACTGATTAACACTGAACCCTATGGGAGTCTCACTGATTAACACTGAACCCTATGGGAGTCTCACTGATTAACACTGAACCTATGGGAGTCTCATTGATTAACACTGAACCCTGTGGGAGTCTCACTGGTTAACACTGAACCCTGAGGGAGTCTCACTGATTAAGACTGAACCCTGTGGGAGTCTCACTGATTAACACTGAACCCAGTGGGAGTCCCACTGAATAACACTGAACCCTGTGGGAGTCCCACTGATTAACACTGAACCCTGTTGGAGTCCCAGTGATTAACACTGAACCCTGTGGGAGTCTCAGTGATTAACACTGAACCCTGTGGGAGTCTCACTGATTAACACTGAACCCTGTGGGAGTCTCACTGAATAACACTGAACCCTGTGTGAGCCTCACTGATTAACACTGAACCCTGTGGGAGTCTCACTGGTTACCCCTGAACCCTGTGGGAGTCTCACTGATTAACACTGAACCCTGTTGGAGTCCCAGTGATTAACACTGAACCCTGTTGGAGTCCCAGTGATTAACACTGAACCCTGTGGGAGTCTCAGTGATTAACACTGAACACTGTGGGAGTCTCACTGATTAACACTGAACCCTGTGGGAGTCTCAATGATTAACACTGAACCCTGTGGGAGCCTCATTGATTAACACTGAAGCCTGTGGGAGTCTCACTGGTTACCCCTGAACCCTGTGGGAGTCTCACTGATTAACACTGAACCCTGTGGGAGTCTCACTGATTAACACTGAACCCTGTGGGAGTCTCATTGATTAACACTGAAACTTGTGGGAGTCTCACTGATTAACACTGAACCCTGTGGGAGTCTTTGATTAACACTGAACCCTGTGGGAGTCTAACTGATTAACACTGAACCCTGTGGGAGTCTCACTGATTAACACCGAACCCTATGCGAATCTCACTGATTAACACTGAACCCTATGGGAGTCTCACTGATTAACACTGAAACCTGTGGGAGTTTCAGTGATTAACACTGAACCCTATGGGAGTCTCACTAATTAATACTGAACCCTGTGGGAGTCTCACTGATTAACACTGAACCCTGTGGGAGTCTCACTGATTAACACTGAACCCTGTGGGAGTCTCACTGATTAAGACTAAACCCTATGGGAGTCTCACTGATTAACACTGAACCCTATGGGAGACTCACTGATTAACACTGAACCTATGGGAGTCTCATTGATTAACACTGAACCCTACGGGAGTCTCAGTGATTAACACTGAACACTATGGGAGTCACACTGATTAATACTGAACCCTGTGGGAGTCTCAATGATTAACACTGGACCATGTGGGAGTCTCACTGATTAACACTGAACCCTATGGGAGTCTCACTGATTAACACTGAACCATATGGGAGTCTCACTGAATAACACTGAACCCTATGGGAGTCTCAGTGATTAACACTGAACCCTATGGGAGTCTCACTGATTAACACTGAACCCTATGGTAGTCTTTGATTAACACCGAACCCTATGGGAGTCTCACTGATTAACACTGGACCCTATGGGAGTCTCACTGATTACTGAACCCTGTGGGAGTCTCACTGATTAACACTGAACCCTGTGGGAGTCTCACTGATTAACACTGAACCCTATGGGAGTCTCACTGATTAACACTGAACCCTGTGGGAGCCTCACTGATTAACACTGAACCCTGTGGGAGTCTCACTGGTTACCCCTGAACCCTGTGGGAGTCTCACTGATTAAGACTGAACCCTGTGGGAGTCTCACTGATTAACACTGAACCCAGTGGGAGTCCCACTGAACAACACTGAACCCTGTGGGAGTCCCACTGATTAACACTGAACCCTGTTGGAGTCCCAGTGATTAACACTGAACCCTGTGGGAGTCTCAGTGATTAACACTGAACCCTGTGGGAGTCTCACTGATTAACACTGAACCCTGTGGGAGTTACACTGAATAACACTGAACCTTGTGTGAGCCTCACTGATTTACACTGAACCCTGTGGGAGTCTCACTGGTTTCCCCTGAACCCTGTGGGAATCTCACTGATTAACACTGAACCCTGTTGGAGTCCCAGTGATTAACACTGAACCCTGTTGGAGTCCCAGTGATTAACACTGAACCCTGTGGGAGTCTCAGTGATTAACACTGAACCCTGTGGGAGTCTCACTGATTAACACTGAACCCTGTGGGAGTCTCAATGATTAACACTGAACCCTGTGGGAGCCTCATTGATTAACACTGAAGCCTGTGGGAGTCTCACTGGTTACCCCTGAACCCTGTGGGAGTCTCACTGATTAACACTGAACCCTGTGGGAGTCTCACTGATTAACACTGAACCCTGTGGGAGTCTCATTGATTAACACTGAAACTTGTGGGAGTCTCACTGATTAACACTGAACCCTGTGGGAGTCTTTGATTAACACTGAACCCTGTGGGAGTCTAACTGATTAACACTGAACCCTGTGGGAGTCTCACTGATTAACACCGAACCCTATGCGAATCTCACTGATTAACACTGAACCCTATGGGAGTCTCACTGATTAACACTGAAACCTGTGGGAGTTTCAGTGATTAACACTGAACCCTATGGGAGTCTCACTAATTAATACTGAACCCTGTGGGAGTCTCACTGATTAACACTGAACCCTGTGGGAGTCTCACTGATTAACACTGAACCCTATGGGAGTCTCACTGATTAACACTGAACCCTATGGGAGTCTCACTGATTAACACTGAACCCTATGGGAGTCTCACTGATTAACACTGAACCTATGGGAGTCTCATTGATTAACACTTAACCCTACGGGAGTCTCAGTGATTAACACTGAACACTATGGGAGTCACACTGATTAATACTGAACCCTGTGGGAGTCTCAATGATTAACACTGGACCATGTGGGAGTCTCACTGATTAACACTGAACCCTATGGGAGTCTCACTGATTAACACTGGACCCTATGGGAGTCTCACTGATTACTGAACCCTGTGGGAGTCTCACTGATTAACACTGAACCCTGTGGGAGTCTCACTGATTAACACTGAACCTTATGGGAGTCTCACTGATTAACACTGAACCCTATGGTAGTCTTTGATTAACACCGAACCCTATGGGAGTCTCACTGATTAACAATGAACCCTATGGGAGTCTCACTGATTACTGAACCCTGTGGGAGTCTCACTGATTAACACTGAACCCTGTGGGAGTCTCACTGATTAACACTGAACCCTGTGGGAGTCTCATTGATTAACACTGAACCCTTTGGGAGTCTCACTGAATAACACTGAACCCTATGGGAGTCTCACTGATTAACACTGAACCCTATGGGAGTCTCACTGATTAACACTGAACCCTATGGGAGTCTCACTGATTAACACTGAACCTATGGAAGTCTCATTGATTAACACTGAACCCTGTGGGAGTCTCACTGATTAACACTGAACCCTGTGGGAGTCTCACTGATTAACACAGAACCATGTGGGAATCTCACTGATTACCCCGGAACCCTGTGTGAGTCTCACTGATTACCCCTGAACCCTGTGGGAGTCTCACTGATTAACACTGAACCCTGTGGGAGTCTCACTGATTAAGACTAAACCCTGTGGGAGTCTCACTGATTAACACTGAACCCTATGGGAGTCTCACTGATTAACACTGAACCTATGGGAGTCTCAGTGATCAACACTGAACACTATGGGAGTCTCAGTGATTAACACTGAACCCTGTGGGAGTCTCAATGATTAACACTGAACCCTGTGGGAGTCTCAATGATTAACACTGAACCCTGTGGGAGCCTCACTGATTAACACTGAACCCTGTGGGAGTCTCACTGGTTACCCCTGAACCCTGTGGGAGTCTCACTGATTAACACTGAACCCTGTGGGAGTCTCATTGATTAACACTGAACCCTGTGGGAGTCTCACTGATTAACACTGAACCCTGTGGGAGTCTTTGATTAACACTGAACCCTGTGGGAGTCTAACTGATTAACACTGAACCCTGTGGGAGTCTCACTGATTAACACTGAACCCTATGCGAGTCTCACTGATTAACACTGAACCCTATGGGAGTCTCACTGAATAACACTGAACCCTATGGGAGTCTCAGTGATTAACACTGAACCCTATGGGAGTCTCACTGATTAACACTGAACCCTATGGTAGTCTTTGATTAACACTGGACCATGTGGGAGTCTCACTGATTAACACTGAACCCTATGGGAGTCTCACTGATTAACACTGGACCCTATGGGAGTCTCACTGATTACTGAACCCTGTGGGAGTCTCACTGATTAACACTGAACCCTGTGGGAGTCTCACTGATTAACACTGAACCTTATGGGAGTCTCACTGATTAACACTGAACCCTATGGTAGTCTTTGATTAACACCGAACCCTATGGGAGTCTCACTGATTAACAATGAACCCTATGGGAGTCTCACTGATTACTGAACCCTGTGGGAGTCTCACTGATTAACACTGAACCCTGTGGGAGTCTCACTGATTAACACTGAACCCTGTGGGAGTCTCATTGATTAACACTGAACCCTTTGGGAGTCTCACTGAATAACACTGAACCCTATGGGAGTCTCACTGATTAACACTGAACCCTATGGGAGTCTCACTGATTAACACTGAACCCTATGGGAGTCTCACTGATTAACACTGAACCTATGGAAGTCTCATTGATTAACACTGAACCCTGTGGGAGTCTCACTGATTAACACTGAACCCTGTGGGAGTCTCACTGATTAACACAGAACCATGTGGGAATCTCACTGATTACCCCGGAACCCTGTGTGAGTCTCACTGATTACCCCTGAACCCTGTGGGAGTCTCACTGATTAACACTGAACCCTGTGGGAGTCTCACTGATTAAGACTAAACCCTGTGGGAGTCTCACTGATTAACACTGAACCCTATGGGAGTCTCACTGATTAACACTGAACCTATGGGAGTCTCAGTGATCAACACTGAACACTATGGGAGTCTCAGTGATTAACACTGAACCCTGTGGGAGTCTCAATGATTAACACTGAACCCTGTGGGAGTCTCAATGATTAACACTGAACCCTGTGGGAGCCTCACTGATTAACACTGAACCCTGTGGGAGTCTCACTGGTTACCCCTGAACCCTGTGGGAGTCTCACTGATTAACACTGAACCCTGTGGGAGTCTCATTGATTAACACTGAACCCTGTGGGAGTCTCACTGATTAACACTGAACCCTGTGGGAGTCTTTGATTAACACTGAACCCTGTGGGAGTCTAACTGATTAACACTGAACCCTGTGGGAGTCTCACTGATTAACACTGAACCCTATGCGAGTCTCACTGATTAACACTGAACCCTATGGGAGTCTCACTGAATAACACTGAACCCTATGGGAGTCTCAGTGATTAACACTGAACCCTATGGGAGTCTCACTGATTAACACTGAACCCTATGGTAGTCTTTGATTAACACCGAACCCTATGGGAGTCTCACTGATTAACACTGGACCCTATGGGAGTCTCACTGATTACTGAACCCTGTGGGAGTCTCACTGATTAACACTGAACCCTGTGGGAGTCTCACTGATTAACACTGAACCCTATGGGAGTCTCACTGATTAACACTGAACCCTGTGGGAGCCTCACTGATTAACACTGAACCCTGTGGGAGTCTCACTGGTTACCCCTGAACCCTGTGGGAGTCTCACTGATTAAGACTGAACCCTGTGGGAGTCTCACTGATTAACACTGAACCCAGTGGGAGTCCCACTGAACAACACTGAACCCTGTGGGAGTCCCACTGATTAACACTGAACCTTGTTGGAGTCCCAGTGATTAACACTGAACCCTGTGGGAGTCTCAGTGATTAACACTGAACCCTGTGGGAGTCTCACTGATTAACACTGAACCCTGTGGGAGTTACACTGAATAACACTGAACCTTGTGTGAGCCTCACTGATTTACACTGAACCCTGTGGGAGTCTCACTGGTTTCCCCTGAACCCTGTGGGAATCTCACTGATTAACACTGAACCCTGTTGGAGTCCCAGTGATTAACACTGAACCCTGTTGGAGTCCCAGTGATTAACACTGAACCCTGTGGGAGTCTCAGTGATTAACACTGAACCCTGTGGGAGTCTCACTGATTAACACTGAACCCTGTGGGAGTCTCAATGATTAACACTGAACCCTGTGGGAGCCTCATTGATTAACACTGAAGCCTGTGGGAGTCTCACTGGTTACCCCTGAACCCTGTGGGAGTCTCACTGATTAACACTGAACCCTGTGGGAGTCTCACTGATTAACACTGAACCCTGTGGGAGTCTCATTGATTAACACTGAAACTTGTGGGAGTCTCACTGATTAACACTGAACCCTGTGGGAGTCTTTGATTAACACTGAACCCTGTGGGAGTCTAACTGATTAACACTGAACCCTGTGGGAGTCTCACTGATTAACACCGAACCCTATGCGAATCTCACTGATTAACACTGAACCCTATGGGAGTCTCACTGATTAACACTGAAACCTGTGGGAGTTTCAGTGATTAACACTGAACCCTATGGGAGTCTCACTAATTAATACTGAACCCTGTGGGAGTCTCACTGATTAACACTGAACCCTGTGGGAGTCTCACTGATTAACACTGAACCCTATGGGAGTCTCACTGATTAACACTGAACCCTATGGGAGTCTCACTGATTAACACTGAACCCTATGGGAGTCTCACTGATTAACACTGAACCTATGGGAGTCTCATTGATTAACACTGAACCCTACGGGAGTCTCAGTGATTAACACTGAACACTATGGGAGTCTCACTGAATAACACTGGACCCTATGGGAGTCTCACTGATTACTGAACCCTATGGGAGTCTCACTGATTAACACTGAACCCTATGGGAGTCTCACTGATTAACACTGGACCCTATGGGAGTCTCACTGATTACTGAACCCTGTGGGAGTCTCACTGATTAACACTGAACCCTGTGGGAGTCTCACTGATTAACACTGAACCCTATGGGAGTCTCACTGATTAACACTGAACCCTATGGTAGTCTTTGATTAACACCGAACCCTATGGGAGTCTCACTGATTAACAATGAACCCTATGGGAGTCTCACTGATTACTGAACCCTGTGGGAGTCTCACTGATTAACACTGAACCCTGTGGGAGTCTCACTGATTAACACTGAACCCTGTGGGAGTCTCATTGATTAACACTGAACCCGTTGGGAGTCTCACTGAATAACACTGAACCCTATGGGAGTCTCACTGATTAACACTGAACCCTATGGGAGTCTCACTGATTAACACTGAACCCTATGGGAGTCTCACTGATTAACACTGAACCTATGGAAGTCTCATTGATTAACACTGAACCCTGTGGGAGTCTCACTGATTAACACTGAACCCTGTGGGAGTCTCACTGATTAACACAGAACCATGTGGGAATCTCACTGATTACCCCGGAACCCTGTGTGAGTCTCACTGATTACCCCTGAACCCTGTGGGAGTCTCACTGATTAACACTGAACCCTGTGGGAGTCTCACTGATTAAGACTAAACCCTGTGGGAGTCTCACTGATTAACACTGAACCCTATGGGAGTCTCACTGATTAACACTGATCCTATGGGAGTCTCATTGATTAACACTGAACCCTACGGGAGTCTCAGTGATTAACACTGAACACTATGGGAGTCTCAGTGATTAACACTGAACCCTGTGGGAGTCTCAATGATTAACACTGAACCCTGTGGGAGTCTCAATGATTAACACTGAACCCTGTGGGAGCCTCACTGATTAACACTGAACCCTGTGGGAGTCTCACTGGTTACCCCTGAACCCTGTGGGAGTCTCACTGATTAACACTGAACCCTGTGGGAGTCTCACTGATTAACACTGAACCCTGTGGGAGTCTCATTGATTAACACTGAACCCTGTGGGAGTCTCACTGATTAACACTGAACCCTGTGGGAGTCTTTGATTAACACTGAACCCTGTGGGAGTCTAACTGATTAACACTGAACCCTGTGGGAGTCTCACTGATTAACACTGAACCCTATGCGAGTCTCACTGATTAACACTGAACCCTATGGGAGTCTCACTGATTAACACTGAAACCTGTGGGAGTTTCAGTGATTAACACTGAACCCTATGGGAGTCTCACTGATTACTGAACCCTGTGGGAGTCTCACTGATTAACACTGAACCCTGTGGGAGTCTCACTGATTAACACTGAACCCTGTGGGAGTCTCATTGATTAACACTGAACCCTTTGGGAGTCTCACTGAATAACACTGAACCCTATGGGAGTCTCACTGATTAACACTGAACCCTATGGGAGTCTCACTGATTAACACTGAACCCTATGGGAGTCTCACTGATTAACACTGAACCTATGGGAGTCTCATTGATTAACACTGAACCCTGTGGGAGTCTCACTGATTAACACTGAACCCTGTGGGAGTCTCACTGATTAACACTGAACCATGTGGGAATCTCACTGATTACCCCAGAACCCTGTGTGAGTCTCACTGATTACCCCTGAACCCTGTGGGAGTCTCACTGATTAACACTGAACCCTGAGTGATTCTCACTGATTAACACTGAACCTATGGGAGTCTCATTGATTAACACTGAACCCTGTGGGAGTCTCACTGATTAACACTGAACCCTGTGGGAGTCTCACTGATTAAGACTGAACCCTGTGGGAGTCTCACTGATTAACACTGAACCCAGTGGGAGTCCCACTGAATAACACTGAACCCTGTGGGAGTCCCACTGATTAACACTGAACCCTGTTGGAGTCCCAGTGATTAACACTGAACCCTGTGGGAGTCTCAGTGATTAACACTGAACCCTGTGGGAGTCTCACTGATTAACACTGAACCCTGTGGGAGTCTCACTGAATAACACTGAACCCTGTGGGAGCCTCACTGATTAACACTGAACCCTGTGGGAGTCTCACTGGTTACCCCTGAACCCTGTGGGAGTCTCACTGATTAAGACTGAACCCTGTGGGAGTCTCACTGATTAACACTGAACCCAGTGGGAGTCCCACTGAACAACACTGAACCCTGTGGGAGTCCCACTGATTAACACTGAACCCTGTTGGAGTCCCAGTGATTAACACTGAACCCTGTGGGAGTCTCAGTGATTAACACTGAACCCTGTGGGAGTCTCACTGATTAACACTGAACCCTGTGGGAGTTACACTGAATAACACTGAACCTTGTGTGAGCCTCACTGATTTACACTGAACCCTGTGGGAGTCTCACTGGTTACCCCTGAACCCTGTGGGAGTCTCACTGATTAACACTGAACCCTGTTGGAGTCCCAGTGATTAACACTGAACCCTGTTGGAGTCCCAGTGATTAACACTGAACCCTGTGGGAGTCTCAGTGATTAACACTGAACCCTGTGGGAGTCTCACTGATTAACACTGAACCCTGTGGGAGTCTCAATGATTAACACTGAACCCTGTGGGAGCCTCATTGATTAACACTGAAGCCTGTGGGAGTCTCACTGGTTACCCCTGAACCCTGTGGGAGTCTCACTGATTAACACTGAACCCTGTGGGAGTCTCACTGATTAACACTGAACCCTGTGGGAGTCTCATTGATTAACACTGAAACTTGTGGGAGTCTCACTGATTAACACTGAACCCTGTGGGAGTCTTTGATTAACACTGAACCCTGTGGGAGTCTAACTGATTAACACTGAACCCTGTGGGAGTCTCACTGATTAACACCGAACCCTATGCGAATCTCACTGATTAACACTGAACCCTATGGGAGTCTCACTGATTAACACTGAAACCTGTGGGAGTTTCAGTGATTAACACTGAACCCTATGGGAGTCTCACTAATTAATACTGAACCCTGTGGGAGTCTCACTGATTAACACTGAACCCTGTGGGAGTCTCACTGATTAACACTGAACCCTATGGGAGTCTCACTGATTAACACTGAACCCTATGGGAGTCTCACTGATTAACACTGAACCCTATGGGAGTCTCACTGATTAACACTGAACCTATGGGAGTCTCATTGATTAACACTGAACCCTACGGGAGTCTCAGTGATTAACACTGAACACTATGGGAGTCACACTGATTAATACTGAACCCTGTGGGAGTCTCAATGATTAACACTGGACCATGTGGGAGTCTCACTGATTAACACTGAACCCTATGGGAGTCTCATTGATTAACACTGAACCCTATGGGAGTCTCACTGATTAACACTGAACCCTATGGTAGTCTTTGATGAACACCGAACCCTATGGGATTCTCACTGATTAACACTGGACCCTATGGGAGTCTCACTGATTACTGAACCCTGTGGGAGTCTCACTGATTAACACTGAACCCTGTGGGAGTCTCACTGATTAACACTGAACCGTATGGGAGTCTCACTGATTAACACTGAACCCTATGGTAGTCTTTGATTAACACCGAACCCTATGGGAGTCTCACTGATTAACAATGAACCCTATGGGAGTCTCATTGATTACTGAACCCTGTGGGAGTCTCACTGATTAACACTGAACACTGTGGGAGTCTCACTGATTAACACTGAACCCTGTGGGAGTCTCATTGATTAACACTGAACCCTTTGGGAGTCTCACTGAATAACACTGAACCCTATGGGAGTCTCACTGATTAACACTGAACCCTATGGGAGTCTCACTGATTAACACTGAACCCTATGGGAGTCTCACTGATTAACACTGAACC
Organism: Petromyzon marinus; assembly: GCF_048934315.1. Classification (NCBI taxonomy): domain Eukaryota; kingdom Metazoa; phylum Chordata; class Hyperoartia; order Petromyzontiformes; family Petromyzontidae; genus Petromyzon; species Petromyzon marinus. The sequence continues at coordinate 12,592,383 of NC_133728.1, read as the reverse complement.
TATGGGAGTCTCATTGATTAACACTGAACCCTGTGGGAGTCTCACTGATTAACACTGAACCCTGTGGGAGTCTCACTGATTAACACTGAACCATGTGGGAATCTCACTGATTACCCCAGAACCCTGTGTGAGTCTCACTGATTACCCCTGAACCCTGTGGGAGTCTCACTGATTAACACTGAACCCTGAGTGATTCTCACTGATTAACACTGAACCTATGGGAGTCTCATTGATTAACACTGAACCCTGTGGGAGTCTCACTGATTAACACTGAACCCTGTGGGAGTCTCACTGATTAAGACTGAACCCTGTGGGAGTCTCACTGATTAACACTGAACCCAGTGGGAGTCCCACTGAATAACACTGAACCCTGTGGGAGTCCCACTGATTAACACTGAACCCTGTTGGAGTCCCAGTGATTAACACTGAACCCTGTGGGAGTCTCAGTGATTAACACTGAACCCTGTGGGAGTCTCACTGATTAACACTGAACCCTGTGGGAGTCTCACTGAATAACACTGAACCCTGTGGGAGCCTCACTGATTAACACTGAACCCTGTGGGAGTCTCACTGGTTACCCCTGAACCCTGTGGGAGTCTCACTGATTAAGACTGAACCCTGTGGGAGTCTCACTGATTAACACTGAACCCAGTGGGAGTCCCACTGAACAACACTGAACCCTGTGGGAGTCCCACTGATTAACACTGAACCCTGTTGGAGTCCCAGTGATTAACACTGAACCCTGTGGGAGTCTCAGTGATTAACACTGAACCCTGTGGGAGTCTCACTGATTAACACTGAACCCTGTGGGAGTTACACTGAATAACACTGAACCTTGTGTGAGCCTCACTGATTTACACTGAACCCTGTGGGAGTCTCACTGGTTACCCCTGAACCCTGTGGGAGTCTCACTGATTAACACTGAACCCTGTTGGAGTCCCAGTGATTAACACTGAACCCTGTTGGAGTCCCAGTGATTAACACTGAACCCTGTGGGAGTCTCAGTGATTAACACTGAACCCTGTGGGAGTCTCACTGATTAACACTGAACCCTGTGGGAGTCTCAATGATTAACACTGAACCCTGTGGGAGCCTCATTGATTAACACTGAAGCCTGTGGGAGTCTCACTGGTTACCCCTGAACCCTGTGGGAGTCTCACTGATTAACACTGAACCCTGTGGGAGTCTCACTGATTAACACTGAACCCTGTGGGAGTCTCATTGATTAACACTGAAACTTGTGGGAGTCTCACTGATTAACACTGAACCCTGTGGGAGTCTTTGATTAACACTGAACCCTGTGGGAGTCTAACTGATTAACACTGAACCCTGTGGGAGTCTCACTGATTAACACCGAACCCTATGCGAATCTCACTGATTAACACTGAACCCTATGGGAGTCTCACTGATTAACACTGAAACCTGTGGGAGTTTCAGTGATTAACACTGAACCCTATGGGAGTCTCACTAATTAATACTAAACCCTGTGGGAGTCTCACTGATTAACACTGAACCCTGTGGGAGTCTCACTGATTAACACTGAACCCTATGGGAGTCTCACTGATTAACACTGAACCCTATGGGAGTCTCACTGATTAACACTGAACCCTATGGGAGTCTCACTGATTAACACTGAACCTATGGGAGTCTCATTGATTAACACTGAACCCTACGGGAGTCTCAGTGATTAACACTGAACACTATGGGAGTCACACTGATTAATACTGAACCCTGTGGGAGTCTCAATGATTAACACTGGACCATGTGGGAGTCTCACTGATTAACACTGAACCCTATGGGAGTCTCATTGATTAACACTGAACCCTATGGGAGTCTCACTGATTAACACTGAACCCTATGGTAGTCTTTGATGAACACCGAACCCTATGGGATTCTCACTGATTAACACTGGACCCTATGGGAGTCTCACTGATTACTGAACCCTGTGGGAGTCTCACTGATTAACACTGAACCCTGTGGGAGTCTCACTGATTAACACTGAACCGTATGGGAGTCTCACTGATTAACACTGAACCCTATGGTAGTCTTTGATTAACACCGAACCCTATGGGAGTCTCACTGATTAACAATGAACCCTATGGGAGTCTCATTGATTACTGAACCCTGTGGGAGTCTCACTGATTAACACTGAACACTGTGGGAGTCTCACTGATTAACACTGAACCCTGTGGGAGTCTCATTGATTAACACTGAACCCTTTGGGAGTCTCACTGAATAACACTGAACCCTATGGGAGTCTCACTGATTAACACTGAACCCTAAGGGAGTCTCACTGATTAACACTGAACCCTATGGGAGTCTCACTGATTAACACTGAACCTATGGGTGTCTCATTGATTAACACTGAACCCTGTGGGAGTCTCACTGATTAACACTGAACCCTGTGGGAGTCTCACTGATTAACACTGAACCATGTGGGAATCTCACTGATTACCCCAGAACCCTGTGTGAGTCTCACTGATTACCCCTGAACCCTGTGGGAGTCTCACTGATTAACACTGAACCCTGAGGGATTCTCACTGATTAACACTGAACCTATGGGAGTCTCATTGATTAACACTGAACCCTGTGGGAGTCTCACTGATTAACACTGAACCCTGTGGGAGTCTCACTAATTAAGACTGAACCCTGTGGGAGTCTCACTGATTAACACTGAACCCAGTGGGAGTCCCACTGAATAACACTGAACCCTGTGGGAGTCCCACTGATTAACACTGAACCCTGTTGGAGTCCCAGTGATTAACACTGAACCCTGTGGGAGTCTCAGTGATTAACACTGAACCCTGTGGGAGTCTCACTGATTAACACTGAACCCTGTGGGAGTCTCACTGAATAACACTGAACCCTGTGGGAGCCTCACTGATTAACACTGAACCCTGTGGGAGTCTCACTGGTTACCCCTGAACCCTGTGGGAGTCTCACTGATTAACACTGAACCCTGTGGGAGTCTCACTGATTAACACTGAACCCTGTGGGAGTCTTTGATTAACACTGAACCCTGTGGGAGTCTAACTGATTAACACTGAACCCTGTGGGAGTCTCACTGATTAACACTGAACCCTGTGGGAGCCTCACTGATTAACACTGAACCCTGTGGGAGTCTCACTGGTTACCCCTGAACCCTGTGGGAGTCTCACTGATTAACACTGAACCCTGTTGGAGTCCCAGTGATTAACACTGAACCCTGTGGGAGTCTCAGTGATTAACACTGAACCCTATGCGAGTCTCACTGATTAACACTGAACCCTATGGGAGTCTCACTGATTAACACTGAAACCTGTGGGAGTTTCAGTGATTAACACTGAACCCTATGGGAGTCTCACTGATTACTGAACCCTGTGGGAGTCTCACTGATTAACACTGAACCCTGTGGGAGTCTCACTGATTAACACTGAACACTATGGGAGTCTCACTGATTAACACTGAAACCTGTCGGCGTTTCAGTGATTAACACGGAACCCTATGGGAGTCTCACTGATTAATACTGAACCCTATGGGAGTCTCACTGATTAACACTGAACCCTATGGGAGTCTCACTGATTAACACTGAACCTATGGGAGTCTCATTGATTAACACTGAACCCTGTGGGAGTCTCACTGATTAACACTGAACCCTGTGGGAGTCTCACTGATTAACACTGAACCATGTGGGAATCTCACTGATTACCCCAGAACCCTGTGTGAGTCTCACTGATTACCCCTGAACCCTGTGGGAGTCTCACTGATTAACACTGAACCCTGAGGGATTCTCACTGATTAACACTGAACCTATGGGAGTCTCATTGATTAACACTGAACCCTGTGGGAGTCTCACTGATTAACACTGAACCCTGTGGGAGTCTCACTGATTAAGACTGAACCCTGTGGGAGTCTCACTGATTAACACTGAACCCAGTGGGAGTCCCACTGAATAACACTGAACCCTGTGGGAGTCCCACTGATTAACACTGAACCCTGTTGGAGTCCCAGTGATTAACACTGAACCCTTTGGGAGTCTCAGTGATTAACACTGAACCCTGTGGGAGTCTCACTGATTAACACTGAACCCTGTGGGAGTCTCACTGAATAACACTGAACCCTGTGGGAGCCTCACTGATTAACACTGAACCCTGTGGGAGTCTCACTGGTTACCCCTGAACCCTGTGGGAGTCTCACTGATTAAGACTGAACCCTGTGGGAGTCTCACTGATTAACACTGAACCCAGTGGGAGTCCCACTGAACAACACTGAACCCTGTGGGAGTCCCACTGATTAACACTGAACCCTGTTGGAGTCCCAGTGATTAACACTGAACCCTGTGGGAGTCTCAGTGATTAACACTGAACCCTGTGGGAGTCTCACTGATTAACACTGAACCCTGTGGGAGTTACACTGAATAACACTGAACCTTGTGTGAGCCTCACTGATTTACACTGATCCCTGTGGGAGTCTCACTGGTTACCCCTGAACCCTGTGGGAGTCTCACTGATTAACACTGAACCCTGTTGGAGTCCCAGTGATTAACACTGAACCCTGTTGGAGTCCCAGTGATTAACACTGAACCCTGTGGGAGTCTCAGTGATTAACACTGAACCCTGTGGGAGTCTCACTGATTAACACTGAACCCTGTGGGAGTCTCAATGATTAACACTGAACCCTGTGGGAGCCTCATTGATTAACACTGAAGCCTGTGGGAGTCTCACTGGTTACCCCTGAACCCTGTGGGAGTCTCACTGATTAACACTGAACCCTGTGGGAGTCTCACTGATTAACACTGAACCCTGTGGGAGTCTCATTGATTAACACTGAAACTTGTGGGAGTCTCACTGATTAACACTGAACCCTGTGGGAGTCTTTGATTAACACTGAACCCTGTGGGAGTCTAACTGATTAACACTGAACCCTGTGGGAGTCTCACTGATTAACACCGAACCCTATGCGAATCTCACTGATTAACACTGAACCCTATGGGAGTCTCACTGATTAACACTGAAACCTGTGGGAGTTTCAGTGATTAACACTGAACCCTATGGGAGTCTCACTAATTAATACTGAACCCTGTGGGAGTCTCACTGATTAACACTGAACCCTGTGGGAGTCTCACTGATTAACACTGAACCCTATGGGAGTCTCACTGATTAACACTGAACCCTATGGGAGTCTCACTGATTAACACTGAACCCTATGGGAGTCTCACTGATTAACACTGAACCTATGGGAGTCTCATTGATTAACACTGAACCCTACGGGAGTCTCAGTGATTAACACTGAACACTATGGGAGTCACACTGATTAATACTGAACCCTGTGGGAGTCTCAATGATTAACACTGGACCATGTGGGAGTCTCACTGATTAACACTGAACCCTATGGGAGTCTCATTGATTAACACTGAACCCTATGGGAGTCTCACTGATTAACACTGAACCCTATGGTAGTCTTTGATTAACACCGAACCCTATGGGAGTCTCACTGATTAACACTGGACCCTATGGGAGTCTCACTGATTACTGAACCCTGTGGGAGTCTCACTGATTAACACTGAACCCTGTGGGAGTCTCACTGATTAACACTGAACCCTATGGGAGTCTCACTGATTAACACTGAACCCTATGGTAGTCTTTGATTAACACCGAACCCTATGGGAGTCTCACTGATTAACAATGAACCCTATGGGAGTCTCATTGATTACTGAACCCTGTGGGAGTCTCACTGATTAACACTGAACACTGTGGGAGTCTCACTGATTAACACTGAACCCTGTGGGAGTCTCATTGATTAACACTGAACCCTTTGGGAGTCTCACTGAATAACACTGAACCCTATGGGAGTCTCACTGATTAACACTGAACCCTAAGGGAGTCTCACTGATTAACACTGAACCCTATGGGAGTCTCACTGATTAACACTGAACCTATGGGTGTCTCATTGATTAACACTGAACCCTGTGGGAGTCTCACTGATTAACACTGAACCCTGTGGGAGTCTCACTGATTAACACTGAACCATGTGGGAATCTCACTGATTACCCCAGAACCCTGTGTGAGTCTCACTGATTACCCCTGAACCCTGTGGGAGTCTCACTGATTAACACTGAACCCTGAGGGATTCTCACTGATTAACACTGAACCTATGGGAGTCTCATTGATTAACACTGAACCCTGTGGGAGTCTCACTGATTAACACTGAACCCTGTGGGAGTCTCACTAATTAAGACTGAACCCTGTGGGAGTCTCACTGATTAACACTGAACCCAGTGGGAGTCCCACTGAATAACACTGAACCCTGTGGGAGTCCCACTGATTAACACTGAACCCTGTTGGAGTCCCAGTGATTAACACTGAACCCTGTGGGAGTCTCAGTGATTAACACTGAACCCTGTGGGAGTCTCACTGATTAACACTGAACCCTGTGGGAGTCTCACTGAATAACACTGAACCCTGTGGGAGCCTCACTGATTAACACTGAACCCTGTGGGAGTCTCACTGGTTACCCCTGAACCCTGTGGGAGTCTCACTGATTAACACTGAACCCTGTGGGAGTCTCACTGATTAACACTGAACCCTGTGGGAGTCTTTGATTAACACTGAACCCTGTGGGAGTCTAACTGATTAACACTGAACCCTGTGGGAGTCTCACTGATTAACACTGAACCCTGTGGGAGCCTCACTGATTAACACTGAACCCTGTGGGAGTTTCACTGGTTACCCCTGAACCCTGTGGGAGTCTCACTGATTAACACTGAACCCTGTTGGAGTCCCAGTGATTAACACTGAACCCTGTGGGAGTCTCAGTGATTAACACTGAACCCTGTCGGAGTCTCACTGATTAACACTGAACCCTGTGGGAGTCTCAATGATTAACACTGAACCCTGTGGGAGCCTCATTGATTAACACTGAAGCCTGTGGGAGTCTCACTGGTTACCCCTGAACCCTGTGGGAGTCTCACTGATTAACACTGAACCCTGTGGGAGTCTCACTGATTAACACTGAACCCTGTGGGAGTCTCATTGATTAACACTGAAACTTGTGGGAGTCTCACTGATTAACACTGGACCCTGTGGGAGTCTTTGATTAACACTGAACCCTGTGGGAGTCTAACTGATTAACACTGAACCCTGTGGGAGTCTCACTGATTAACACTGAACCCTATGCGAATCTCACTGATTAACACTGAACCCTATGGGAGTCTCACTGATTAACACTGAAACCTGTGGGAGTTTCAGTGATTAACACTGAACCCTATGGGAGTCTCACTAATTAATACTGAACCCTGTGCGAGTCTCACTGATTAACACTGAACCCTGTGGGAGTCTCACTGATTAACACTGAACCCTATGGGAGTCTCACTGATTAACACTGAACCCTATGGGAGTCTCACTGATTAACACTGAACCCTATGGGAGTCTCACTGATTAACACTGAACCTATGGGAGTCTCATTGATTAACACTGAACCCTACGGGAGTCTCAGTGATTAACACTGAACACTATGGGAGTCACACTGATTAACACTGAACCCTGTGGGAGTCTCAATGATTAACACTGGACCATGTGGGAGTCTCACTGATTAACACTGAACCCTATGGGAGTCTCACTGATTAACACTGAACCATATGGGAGTCTCACTGAATAACACTGAACCCTATGGGAGTCTCAGTGATTAACACTGAACCCTATGGGAGTCTCACTGATTAACACTGAACCCTATGGTAGTCTTTGATTAACACCGAACCCTATGGGAGTCTCACTGATTAACACTGGACCCTATGGGAGTCTCACTGATTACTGAACCCTGTGGGAGTCTCACTGATTAACACTGAACCCTGTGGGAGTCTCACTGATTAACACTGAACCCTATGGGAGTCTCACTGATTAACACTGAACCCTATGGTAGTCTTTGATTAACACCGAACCCTATGGGAGTCTCACTGATTAACAATGAACCCTATGGGAGTCTCACTGATTACTGAACCCTGTGGGAGTCTCACTGATTAACACTGAACCCTGTGGGAGTCTCACTGATTAACACTGAACCCTGTGGGAGTCTCATTGATTAACACTGAACCCTTTGGGAGTCTCACTGAATAACACTGAACCCTATGGGAGTCTCACTGATTAACACTGAACCCTATGGGAGTCTCACTGATTAACACTGAACCCTATGGGAGTCTCACTGATTAACACTGAACCTATGGAAGTCTCATTGATTAACACTGAACCCTGTGGGAGTCTCACTGATTAACACTGAACCCTGTGGGAGTCTCACTGATTAACACTGAACCATGTGGGAATCTCACTGATTACCCCGGAACCCTGTGTGAGTCTCACTGATTACCCCTGAACCCTGTGGGAGTCTCACTGATTAACACTGAACCCTGTGGGAGTCTCACTGATTAAGACTAAACCCTGTGGGAGTCTCACTGATTAACACTGAACCCTGTGGGAGTCCCACTGAATAACACTGAACCCTGTGGGAGTCCCATTGATTAACACTAAACCCTGTTGGAGTCCCAGTGATTAACACTGAACCCTGTGGGAGTCTCAGTGATTAACACTGAACCCTGTGGGAGTCTCACTGATTAACACTGAACCCTGTGGGAGTCTCAATGATTAACACTGAACCCTGTGGGAGCCTCACTGATTAACACTGAACCCTGTGGGAGTCTCACTGGTTACCCCTGAACCCTGTGGGAGTCTCACTGATTAACACTGAACCCTGTGGGAGCCTCACTGATTAACACTGAACCCTGTGGGAGTCTCACTGGTTACCCCTGAACCCTGTGGGAGTCTCACTGATTAACACTGAACCCTATAGGAGTCTCACTGATTAACACTGAACCCTGTGGGAGTCTCACTGATTAACACTGAACCATATAGGAGTCTCACTGATTAACACTGAACCCTATGGGAGTCTCACTGATTAACACTGAAACCTGTGGGAGTCTCACTGAATAACACTGAACCCTATGGGAGTCTCACTGATTAACACTGAACCCTATGGGAGTCTCACTGATTAACACTGAACCCTATGGGAGTCTCACTGATTAACACTGAACCCTATAGGAGTCTCACTGATTAACACTGAACCCTATGGGAGTCTCACTGATTAACACTGAAACCTGTGGGAGTCTCACTGATTAACACTGAACCCTATGGGAGTCTCACTGATTAACACTGAACCTATGGGAGTCTCACTGATTAACACTGAACCCTACGGGAGTCTCAGTGATTAACACTGAACACTATGGGAGTCTCACTGATTAACACTGAACCCTGTGGGAGTCTCAATGATTAACACTGGACCATGTGGGAGTCTCACTGATTAACACTGAACCCTATGGGAGTCTCACTGATTACTGAACCCTGTGGGAGTCTCACTGATTAACACTGAACCCTGTGGGAGTCTCATTGATTAACACTGAACCCTTTGGGAGTCTCACTGAATAACACTGAACCCTATGGGAGTCTCAATGATTAACACTGAACCCTATGGTAGTCTTTGATTAACACCGAACCCTATGGGAGTCTCACTGATTAACAATGAACCCTATGGGAGTCTCACTGATTACTGAACCCTGTGGGAGTCTCACTGATTAACACTGAACCCTGTGGGAGTCTCACTGATTAACACTGAACCCTGTGGGAGTCTCATTGATTAACACTGAACCCTTTGGGAGTCTCACTGAATAACACTGAACCCTATGGGAGTCTCACTGATTAACACTGAACCCTATGGGAGTCTCACTGATTAACACTGAACCCTATGGGAGTCTCACTGATTAACACTGAACCTATGGAAGTCTCATTGATTAACACTGAACCCTGTGGGAGTCTCACTGATTAACACTGAACCCTGTGGGAGTCTCACTGATTAACACTGAACCATGTGGGAATCTCACTGATTACCCCGGAACCCTGTGTGAGTCTCACTGATTACCCCTGAACCCTGTGGGAGTCTCACTGATTAACACTGAACCCTGTGGGAGTCTCACTGATTAAGACTAAACCCTGTGGGAGTCTCACTGATTAACACTGAACCCTGTGGGAGTCCCACTGAATAACACTGAACCCTGTGGGAGTCCCATTGATTAACACTAAACCCTGTTGGAGTCCCAGTGATTAACACTGAACCCTGTGGGAGTCTCAGTGATTAACACTGAACCCTGTGGGAGTCTCACTGATTAACACTGAACCCTGTGGGAGTCTCAATGATTAACACTGAACCCTGTGGGAGCCTCACTGATTAACACTGAACCCTGTGGGAGTCTCACTGGTTACCCCTGAACCCTGTGGGAGTCTCACTGATTAACACTGAACCCTGTGGGAGTCTCACTGATTAACACTGAACCCTGTGGGAGTCTCATTGATTAACACTGAACCCTGTGGGAGTCTCACTGATTAACACTGAACCCTGTGGGAGTCTTTGATTAACACTGAACCCTGTGGGAGTCTAACTGATTAACACTGAACCCGGTGGGAGTCTCACTGATTAACACTGAACCCTATGCGAGTCTCACTGATTAACACTGAACCCTATGGGAGTCTCACTGATTAACACTGAAACCTGTGGGAGTTTCAGTGATTAACACTGAACCCTATGGGAGACTCACTAATTAATACTGAACCCTGTGGGAGTCTCATTGATTAACACTGAACCCTGTGGGAGTCTCACTGATTAACACTGAACCCTATAGGAGTCTCACTGATTAACACTGAACCCTGTGGGAGTCTCACTGATTAACACTGAACCCTATAGGAGTCTCACTGATTAACACTGAACCCTATGGGAGTCTCACTGATTAACACTGAAACCTGTGGGAGTCTCACTGAATAACACTGAACCCTATGGGAGTCTCACTGATTAACACTGAACCCTATGGGAGTCTCACTGATTAACACTGAACCCTATGGGAGTCTCACTGATTAACACTGAACCCTATAGGAGTCTCACTGATTAACACTGAACCCTATGGGAGTCTCACTGATTAACACTGAAACCTGTGGGAGTCTCACTGATTAACACTGAACCCTATGGGAGTCTCACTGATTAACACTGAACCTATGGGAGTCTCACTGATTAACACTGAACCCTACGGGAGTCTCAGTGATTAACACTGAACACTATGGGAGTCTCACTGATTAACACTGAACCCTGTGGGAGTCTCAATGATTAACACTGGACCATGTGGGAGTCTCACTGATTAACACTGAACCCTATGGGAGTCTCACTGATTACTGAACCCTGTGGGAGTCTCACTGATTAACACTGAACCCTGTGGGAGTCTCACTGATTAACACTGAACCCTGTGGGACTCTCATTGATTAACACTGAACCCTTTGTGAGTCTCACTGAATAACACTGAACCCTATGGGAGTCTCAATGATTAACACTGAACCCTATGTGAGTCTCACTGATTAACACTGAACCCTATGGGAGTCTCACTGATTAACACTGAACCTATGGGAGTCTCATTGATTAACACTGAACCCTGCGGGAGTCTCACTGATTAACACCGAACCCTGTGGGAGTCTCACTGATTAACACTGAACCCTGTGGGAGTCTCACTGATTAACACTGAACCCTGTGGGAGTCTCACTGATTAACACTGAACCCTGTGGGAGCCTCACTGATTAACACTGGACCCTGTGGGAGTCTCACTGGTTACCCCTGAACCCTGTGGGAGTCTCACTGATTAACACTGAACCCTGTGGGAGTCCCACTGAATAACACTGAACCCTGTGGGAGTCCCACTGATTAACACTGAACCCTGTTGGAGTCCCAGTGATTAACACTGAACCCTGTGGGAGTCTCAGTGATTAACACTGAACCCTGTGGGAGTCTCACTGATTAACACTGAACCCTGTGGGAGTCTCACTGATTAACACTGAACCCTGTGGGAGCCTCACTGATTAACACTGAACCCTGTGGGAGTCTCACTGGTTACCCCTGAACCCTGTGGGAGTCTCACTGATTAACACTGAACCCTGTGGGAGTCTCACTGATTAACACTGAACCCTGTGGGAGTCTTTGATTAACACTGAACCCTGTGGGAGTCTAACTGATTAACACTGAACCCTGTGGGAGTCTCACTGATTAACACTGAACCCTGTGGGAGCCTCACTGATTAACACTGAACCCTGTGGGAGTCTCACTGGTTACCCCTGAACCCTGTGGGAGTCTCACTGATTAACACCGAACCCTGTTGGAGTCCCAGTGATTAACACTGAACCCTGTGGGAGTCTCAGTGATTAACACTGAACCCTGTGGGAGTCTCACTGATTAACATTGAACCCTGTGGGAGTCTCAATGATTAACACTGAACCCTGTGGGAGCCTCATTGATTAACACTGAACCCTGTGGGAGTCTCACTGGTTACCCCTGAACCCTGTGGGAGTCTCACTGATTAACACTGAACCCTGTGGGAGTCTCACTGATTAACACTGAAACTTGTGGGAGTCTCACTGATTAACACTGAACCCTGTGGGAGTCTTTGATTAACACTGAACCCTGTGGGAGTCTCAATGATTAACACTGAACCCTGTGGGAGCCTCATTGATTAACACTGAACCCTGTGGGAGTCTCACTGGTTACCCCTGAACCCTGTGGGAGTCTCACTGATTAACACTGAACCCTGTGGGAGTCTCATTGATTAACACTGAAACTTGTGGGAGTCTCACTGATTAACACTGAACCCTGTGGGAGTCTTTGATTAACACTGAACCCTGTGGGAGTCTAACTGATTAACACTGAACCCTGTGGGAGCATCACTGATTAACACTGAACCCTATGCGAGTCTCACTGATTAACACTGAACCCTATGGGAGTCTCACTGATTAACACTGAAACCTGTGGGAGTTTCAGTGATTAACACGGAACCCTATGGGAGTCTCACTAATTAATACTGAACCCTGTGGGAGTCTCACTGATTAACACTGAACCCTGTGGGAGTCTCACTGGTTACCCCTGAACCCTGTGGGAGTCTCACTGATTAACATTGAACCCTGTGGGAGTCTCACTGATTAACACTGAACCCTGTGGGAGTCTTTGATTAACACTGAACCCTGTGGGAGTCTCACTGATTAACACTGAACCCTGTGGGAGTCTCACTGGTTACCCCTGAACCCTGTGGGAGTCTCACTGATTAACACTGAACCCTATTGGAGTCTCACTGATTAACACTGAAACCTGTGGGAGTCTCACTGAATAACACTGAACCCTATGGGAGTCTCACTGATTAACACTGAACCCTATGGGAGCCTCACTGATTAACACTGAACCATGTGGGAGTCTCACTGGTTACCCCTGAACCCTGTGGGGGTCTCACTGATTAACACTGAACCCTGTGGGAGTCTCACTGATTAACACTGAACCCTGTGGGAGTGTCATTGATTAACACTGAACCCTGTGGGAGTCTCACTGATTAACACTGAACCCTGTGGGAGTCTTTGATTAACACTGAACACTGTGGGAGTCTAACTGATTAACACTGAACCCTGTGGGAGTCTCACTGATTAACACTGAACCCTATGCGAGTCTCACTGATTAACACTGAACCCTATGGGAGTCTCACTGATTAACACTGAAACCTGTGGGAGTTTCAGTGATTAACACTGAACCCTATGGGAGACTCGCTAATTAATACTGAACCCTGTGGGAGTCTCACTGATTAACACTGAACCCTGTGGGAGTCTCACTGATTAACACTGAACCCTATAGGAGTCTCACTGATTAACACTGAACCCTGTGGGAGTCTCACTGATTAACACTGAACCCTATAGGAGTCTCACTGATTAACACTGAACCCTATGGGAGTCTCACTGATTAACACTGAAACCTGTTGGAGTCTCACTGAATAACACTGAACCCTATGGGAGTCTCACTGATTAACACTGAACCCTATGGGAGTCTCACTGATTAACACTGAACCCTATGGGAGTCTCACTGATTAACACTGAACCTATGGGAGTCTCATTGATTAACACTGAACCCTACGGGAGTCTCAGTGATTAACACTGAACACTATGGGAGTCTCACTGATTAACACTGAACCCTGTGGGAGTCTCAATGATTAACACTGGACCATGTGGGAGTCTCACTGATTAACACTGAACCCTATGGGAGTCTCACTGATTACTGAACCCTGTGGGAGTCTCACTGATTAACACTGAACCCTGTGGGAGTCTCACTGATTAACACTGAACCCTGTGGGAGTCTCATTGATTAACACTGAACCCTTTGGGAGTCTCACTGAATAACACTGAACCCTATGGGAGTCTCAATGATTAACACTGAACCCTATGGGAGTCTCACTGATTAACACTGAACCCTGTGGGAGTCCCACTGAATAACACTGAACCCTGTGGGAGTCCCACTGATTAACACTGAACCCTGTTGGAGTCCCAGTGATTAACACTGAACCCTGTGGGAGTCTCAGTGATTAACACTGAACCCTGTGGGAGTCTCACTGATTAACACTGAACCCTGTGGGAGTCTCACTGATTAACACTGAACCCTGTGGGAGCCTCACTGATTAACACTGAACCCTGTGGGAGTCTCACTGGTTACCCCTGAACCCTGTGGGAGTCTCACTGATTAACACTGAACCCTGTGGGAGTCTTTGATTAACACTGAACCCTGTGGGAGTCTAACTGATTAACACTGAACCCTGTGGGAGTCTCACTGATTAACACTGAACCCTGTGGGAGCCTCACTGATTAACACTGAACCCTGTGGGAGTCTCACTGGTTACCCCTGAACCCTGTGGGAGTCTCACTGATTAACACCGAACCCTGTTGGAGTCCCAGTGATTAACACTGAACCCTGTGGGAGTCTCAGTGATTAACACTGAACCCTGTGGGAGTCTCACTGATTAACATTGAACCCTGTGGGAGTCTCAATGATTAACACTGAACCCTGTGGGAGCCTCATTGATTAACACTGAACCCTGTGGGAGTCTCACTGGTTACCCCTGAACCCTGTGGGAGTCTCACTGATTAACACTGAACCCTGTGGGAGTCTCACTGATTAACACTGAAACTTGTGGGAGTCTCACTGATTAACACTGAACCCTGTGGGAGTCTTTGATTAACACTGAACCCTGTGGGAGTCTCAATGATTAACACTGAACCCTGTGGGAGCCTCATTGATTAACACTGAACCCTGTGGGAGTCTCACTGGTTACCCCTGAACCCTGTGGGAGTCTCACTGATTAACACTGAACCCTGTGGGAGTATCATTGATTAACACTGAAACTTGTGGGAGTCTCACTGATTAACACTGAACCCTGTGGGAGTCTTTGATTAACACTGAACCCTGTGGGAGTCTAACTGATTAACACTGAACCCTGTGGGAGCATCACTGATTAACACTGAACCCTATGCGAGTCTCACTGATTAACACTGAACCCTATGGGAGTCTCACTGATTAACACTGAAACCTGTGGGAGTTTCAGTGATTAACACGGAACCCTATGGGAGTCTCACTAATTAATACTGAACCCTGTGGGAGTCTCACTGATTAACACTGAACCCTGTGGGAGTCTCACTGGTTACCCCTTAACCCTGTGGGAGTCTCACTGATTAACATTGAACCCTGTGGGAGTCTCACTGATTAACACTGAACCCTGTTGGAGTCTTTGATTAACACTGAACCCTGTGGGAGTCTCACTGATTAACACTGAACCCTGTGGGAGTCTCACTGGTTACCCCTGAACCCTGTGGGAGTCTCACTGATTAACACTGAACCCTATTGGAGTCTCACTGATTAACACTGAAACCTGTGGGAGTCTCACTGAATAACACTGAACCCTATGGGAGTCTCACTGATTAACACTGAACCCTATGGGAGCCTCACTGATTAACACTGAACCATGTGGGAGTCTCACTGGTTACCCCTGAACCCTGTGGGGGTCTCACTGATTAACACTGAACCCTGTGGGAGTCTCACTGATTAACACTGAACCCTGTGGGAGTGTCATTGATTAACACTGAACCCTGTGGGAGTCTCACTGATTAACACTGAACCCTGTGGGAGTCTTTGATTAACACTGAACACTGTGGGAGTCTAACTGATTAACACTGAACCCTGTGGGAGTCTCACTGATTAACACTGAACCCTATGCGAGTCTCACTGATTAACACTGAACCCTATGGGAG
The DNA here is from genome assembly GCF_048934315.1 of Petromyzon marinus. NCBI lineage: Eukaryota > Metazoa > Chordata > Hyperoartia > Petromyzontiformes > Petromyzontidae > Petromyzon > Petromyzon marinus. Next base: position 12,576,226 of record NC_133728.1, on the reverse strand, counting down.
TCTCACTGATTAACACTGAAACCTGTGGGAGTTTCAGTGATTAACACTGAACCCTATGGGAGACTCACTAATTAATACTGAACCCTGTGGGAGTCTCACTGATTAACACTGAACCCTGTGGGAGTCTCACTGATTAACACTGAACCCTATAGGAGTCTCACTGATTAACACTGAACCCTGTGGGAGTCTCACTGATTAACACTGAACCCTATAGGAGTCTCACTGATTAACACTGAACCCTATGGGAGTCTCACTGATTAACACTGAAACCTGTTGGAGTCTCACTGAATAACACTGAACCCTATGGGAGTCTCACTGATTAACACTGAACCCTATGGGAGTCTCACTGATTAACACTGAACCCTATGGGAGTCTCACTGATTAACACTGAACCTATGGGAGTCTCATTGATTAACACTGAACCCTACGGGACTCTCAGTGATTAACACTGAACACTATGGGAGTCTCACTGATTAACACTGAACCCTGTGGGAGTCTCAATGATTAACACTGGACCATGTGGGAGTCTCACTGATTAACACTGAACCCTATGGGAGTCTCACTGATTACTGAACCCTGTGGGAGTCTCAGTGATTAACACTGAACCCTGTGGGAGTCTCACTGATTAACATTGAACCCTGTGGGAGTCTCATTGATTAACACTGAACCCTTTGGGAGTCTCACTGAATAACACTGAACCCTATGGGAGTCTCAATGATTAACACTGAACCCTATGGGAGTCTCACTGATTAACACTGAACCCTATGGGAGTCTCACTGATTAACACTGAACCCTGTGGGAGCCTCACTGATTAACACTGAACCCTGTGGGAGTCTTTGATTAACACTGAACCCTGTGGGAGTCTAACTGATTAACACTGAACCCTGTGGGAGTCTCACTGATTAACACTGAACCCTATGCGAGTCTCACTGATTAACACTGAGCCCTATGGGAGTCTCACTGATTAACACTGAAACCTGTGGGAGTTTCAGTGATTAACACTGAACCCTATGGGAGACTCACTAATTAATACTGAACCCTGTGGGAGTCTCACTGATTAACACTGAACCCTGTGGGAGTCTCACTGATTAACACTGAACCCTATAGGAGTCTCACTGATTAACACTGAACCCTGTGGGAGTCTCACTGATTAACACTGAACCCTATAGGAGTCTCACTGATTAACACTGAACCCTATGGGAGTCTCACTGATTAACACTGAAACCTGTGGGAGTCTCACTGAATAACACTGAACCCTATGGGAGTCTCACTGATTAACACTGAACCCTATGGGAGTCTCACTGATTAACACTGAACCCTATGGGAGTCTCACTGATTAACACTGAACCTATGGGAGTCTCACTGATTAACACTGAACCCTACGGGAGTCTCAGTGATTAACACTGAACACTATGGGAGTCTCACTGATTAACACTGAACCCTGTGGGAGTCTCAATGATTAACACTGGACCATGTGGGAGTCTCACTGATTAACACTGAACCCTATGGGAGTCTCACTGATTACTGAACCCTGTGGGAGTCTCACTGATTAACACTGAACCCTGTGGGAGTCTCACTGATTAACACTGAACCCTGTGGGACTCTCATTGATTAACACTGAACCCTTTGGGAGTCTCACTGAATAACACTGAACCCTATGGGAGTCTCAATGATTAACACTGAACCCTATGTGAGTCTCACTGATTAACACTGAACCCTATGGGAGTCTCACTGATTAACACTGAACCTATGGGAGTCTCATTGATTAACACTGAACCCTGTGGGAGTCTCACTGATTAACACCGAACCCTGTGGGAGTCTCACTGATTAACACTGAACCCTGTGGGAGTCTCACTGATTAACACTGAACCCTGTGGGAGTCTCACTGATTAACACTGAACCCTGTGGGAGCCTCACTGATTAACACTGGACCCTGTGGGAGTCTCACTGGTTACCCCTGAACCCTGTGGGAGTCTCACTGATTAACACTGAACCCTGTGGGAGTCCCACTGAATAACACTGAACCCTGTGGGAGTCCCACTGATTAACACTGAACCCTGTTGGAGTCCCAGTGATTAACACTGAACCTTGTGGGAGTCTCAGTGATTAACACTGAACCCTGTGGGAGTCTCACTGATTAACACTGAACCCTGTGGGAGTCTCACTGATTAGCACTGAACCCTGTGGGAGCCTCACTGATTAACACTGAACCCTGTGGGAGTCTCACTGGTTACCCCTGAACCCTGTGGGAGTCTCAGTGATTAACACTGAACCCTGTGGGAGTCTCACTGATTAACACTGAACCCTGTGGGAGTCTTTGATTAACACTGAACCCTGTGGGAGTCTAACTGATTAACACTGAACCCTGTGGGAGTCTCACTGATTAACACTGAACCCTGTGGGAGCCTCACTGATTAACACTGAAACCTGTGGGAGTCTCACTGGTTACCCCTGAACCCTGTGGGAGTCTCACTGATTAACACCGAACCCTGTTGGAGTCCCAGTGATTAACACTGAACCCTGTGGGAGTCTCAGTGATTAACACTGAACCCTGTGGGAGTCTCACTGATTAACACTGAACCCTGTGGGAGTCTCAATGATTAACACTGAACCCTGTGGGAGCCTCATTGATTAACACTGAACCCTGTGGGAGTCTCACTGGTTACCCCTGAACCCTGTGGGAGTCTCACTGATTAACACTGAACCCTGTGGGAGTCTCACTGATTAACACTGAAACTTGTGGGAGTCTCACTGATTAACACTGAACCCTGTGGGAGTCTTTGATTAACACTGAACCCTGAGGGAGTCTCAATGATTAACACTGAACCCTGTGGGAGCCTCATTGATTAACACTGAACCCTGTGGGAGTCTCACTGGTTACCCCTGAACCCTGTGGGAGTCTCACTGATTAACACTGAACCCTGTGGGAGTCTCATTGATTAACACTGAAACTTGTGGGAGTCTCACTGATTAACACTGAACCCTGTGGGAGTCTTTGATTAACACTGAACCCTGTGGGAGTCTAACTGATTAACACTGAACCCTGTGGGAGCATCACTGATTAACACTGAACCCTATGCGAGTCTCACTGATTAACACTGAACCCTATGGGAGTCTCACTGATTAACACTGAAACCTGTGGGAGTTTCAGTGATTAACACTGAACCCTATGGGAGTCTCACTAATTAATACTGAACCCTGTGGGAGTCTCACTGATTAACACTGAACCCTGTGGGAGTCTCACTGGTTACCCCTGAACCCTGTGGGAGTCTCACTGATTAACATTGAACCATGTGGGAGTCTCACTGATTAACACTGAACCCTGTGGGAGTCTTTGATTAACACTGAACCCTGTGGGAGTCTCACTGATTAACACTGAACCCTGTGGGAGTCTCACTGGTTACCCCTGAACCCTGTGGGAGTCTCACTGATTAACACTGAACCCTATTGGAGTCTCACTGATTAACACTGAAACCTGTGGGAGTCTCACTGAATAACACTGAACCCTATGGGAGTCTCACTGATTAACACTGAACCCTATGGGAGCCTCACTGATTAACACTGAACCATGTGGGAGTCTCACTGGTTACCCCTGAACCCTGTGGGGGTCTCACTGATTAACACTGAACCCTGTGGGAGTCTCACTGATTAACACTGAACCCTGTGGGAGTGTCATTGATTAACACTGAACCCTGTGGGAGTCTCACTGATTAACACTGAACCCTGTGGGAGTCTTTGATTACCACTGAACACTGTGGGAGTCTAACTGATTAACACTGAACCCTGTGGGAGTCTCACTGATTAACACTGAACCCTATGCGAGTCTCACTGATTAACACTGAACCCTATGGGAGTCTCACTGATTAACACTGAAACCTGTGGGAGTTTCAGTGATTAACACTGAACCCTATGGGAGACTCACTAATTAATACTGAACCCTGTGGGAGTCTCACTGATTAACACTGAACCCTGTGGGAGTCTCACTGATTAACACTGAACCCTGTGGGAGTCTCACTGATTAACACTGAACCCTATAGGAGTCTCACTGATTAACACTGAACCCTGTGCGAGTCTCACTGATTAACACTGAACCCTATAGGAGTCTCACTGATTAACACTGAACCCTATGGGAGTCTCACTGATTAACACTGAAACCTGTTGGAGTCTCACTGAATAACACTGAACCCTATGGGAATCTCACTGATTAACACTGAACCCTATGGGAGTCTCACTGATTAACACTGAACCCTATGGGAGTCTCACTGATTAACACTGAACCTATGGGAGTCTCATTGATTAACACTGAACCCTACGGGAGTCTCAGTGATTAACACTGAACACTATGGGAGTCTCACTGATTAACACTGAACCCTGTGGGAGTCTCAATGATTAACACTGGACCATGTGGGAGTCTCACTGATTAACACTGAACCCTATGGGAGTCTCACTGATTACTGAACCCTGTGGGAGTCTCACTGATTAACACTGAACCCTGTGGGAGTCTCACTGATTAACACTGAACCCTGTGGGAGTCTCATTGATTAACACTGAACCCTTTGGGAGTCTCACTGAATAACACTGAACCCTATGGGAGTCTCAATGATTAACACTGAACCCTATGGGAGTCTCACTGATTAACACTGAACCCTATGGGAGTCTCACTGATTAACACTGAACCCTGTGGGAGCCCCACTGATTAACACTGAACCCTGTGGGAGTCTCACTGGTTACCCCTGAACCCTGTGGGAGTCTCACTGATTAACACTGAACCCTGTGGGAGTCCCACTGAATAACACTGAACCCTGTGGGAGTCCCACTGATTAACACTGAACCCTTTTGGAGTCCCAGTGATTAACACTGAACCCTGTGGGAGTCTCAGTGATTAACACTGAACCCTGTGGGAGTCTCACTGATTAACACTGAACCCTGTGGGAGTCTCACTGATTAACACTGAACCCTGTGGGAGCCTCACTGATTAACACTGAACCCTGTGGGAGTCTCACTGGTTACCCCTGAACCCTGTGGGAGTCTCACTGATTAACACTGAACCCTGTGGGAGTCTCACTGATTAACACTGAACCCTGTGGGAGTCTTTGATTAACACTGAACCCTGTGGGAGTCTAACTGATTAACACTGAACCCTGTGGGAGTCTCACTGATTAACACTGAACCCTGTGGGAGCCTCACTGATTAACACTGAACCCTGTGGGAGTCTCACTGGTTACCCCTGAACCCTGTGGGAGTCTCACTGATTAACACTGAACCCTGTTGGAGTCCCAGTGATTAACACTGAACCCTGTGGGAGTCTCAGTGATTAACACTGAACCCTGTGGGAGTCTCACTGATTAACACTGAACCCTGTGGGAGTCTCAATGATTAACACTGAACCCTGTGGGAGCCTCATTGATTAACACTGAACCCTGTGGGAGTCTCACTGGTTAACCCTGAACCCTGTGGGAGTCTCACTGATTAACACTGAACCCTGTGGGAGTCTCACTGATTAACACTGAACCCTGTGGGAGTCTCACTGATTAACACCGAACCCTGTTGGAGTCCCAGTGATTAACACTGAACCCTGTGGGAGTCTCAGTGATTAACACTGAACCCTGTGGGAGTCTCACTGATTAACACTGAACCCTGTGGGAGTCTCAATGATTAACACTGAACCCTGTGGGAGCCTCATTGATTAACACTGAACCCTGTGGGAGTCTCACTGGTTACCCCTGAACCCTGTGGGAGTCTCACTGATTAACACTGAACCCTGTGGGAGTCTCACTGATTAACACTGAAACTTGTGGGAGTCTCACTGATTAACACTGAACCCTGTGGGAGTCTTTGATTAACACTGAACCCTGAGGGAGTCTCAATGATTAACACTGAACCCTGTGGGAGCCTCATTGATTAACACTGAACCCTGTGGGAGTCTCACTGGTTACCCCTGAACCCTGTGGGAGTCTCACTGATTAACACTGAACCCTGTGGGAGTCTCATTGATTAACACTGAAACTTGTGGGAGTCTCACTGATTAACACTGAACCCTGTGGGAGTCTTTGATTAACACTGAACCCTGTGGGAGTCTAACTGATTAACACTGAACCCTGTGGGAGCATCACTGATTAACACTGAACCCTATGCGAGTCTCACTGATTAACACTGAACCCTATGGGAGTCTCACTGATTAACACTGAAACCTGTGGGAGTTTCAGTGATTAACACTGAACCCTATGGGAGTCTCACTAATTAATACTGAACCCTGTGGGAGTCTCACTGATTAACACTGAACCCTGTGGGAGTCTCACTGGTTACCCCTGAACCCTGTGGGATTCTCACTGATTAGCATTGAACCATGTGGGAGTCTCACTGATTAACACTGAACCCTGTGGGAGTCTTTGATTAACACTGAACCCTGTGGGAGTCTCACTGATTAACACTGAACCCTGTGGGAGTCTCACTGGTTACCCCTGAACCCTGTGGGAGTCTCACTGATTAACACTGAACCCTATTGGAGTCTCACTGATTAACACTGAAACCTGTGGGAGTCTCACTGAATAACACTGAACCCTATGGGAGTCTCACTGATTAACACTGAACCCTATGGGAGCCTCACTGATTAACACTGAACCATGTGGGAGTCTCACTGGTTACCCCTGAACCCTGTGGGGGTCTCACTGATTAACACTGAACCCTGTGGGAGTCTCACTGATTAACACTGAACCCTGTGGGAGTGTCATTGATTAACACTGAACCCTGTGGGAGTCTCACTGATTAACACTGAACCCTGTGGGAGACTTTGATTAACACTGAACACTGTGGGAGTCTAACTGATTAACACTGAACCCTGTGGGAGTCTCACTGATTAACACTGAACCCTATGCGAGTCTCACTGATTAACACTGAACCCTATGGGAGTCTCACTGATTAACACTGAAACCTGTGGGAGTTTCAGTGATTAACACTGAACCCTATGGGAGACTCACTAATTAATACTGAACCCTGTGGGAGTCTCACTGATTAACACTGAACCCTGTGGGAGTCTCACTGATTAACACTGAACCCTGTGGGAGTCTCACTGATTAACACTGAACCCTATAGGAGTCTCACTGATTAACACTGAACCCTGTGGGAGTCTCACTGATTAACACTGAACCCTATAGGAGTCTCACTGATTAACACTGAACCCTATGGGAGTCTCACTGATTAACACTGAAACCTGTTGGAGTCTCACTGAATAACACTGAACCCTATGGGAGTCTCACTGATTAACACTGAACCCTATGGGAGTCTCACTGATTAACACTTAACCCTATGGGAGTCTCACTGATTAACACTGAACCTATGGGAGTCTCATTGATTAACACTGAACCCTACGGGAGTCTCAGTGATTAACACTGAACACTATGGGAGTCTCACTGATTAACACTGAACCCTGTGGGAGTCTCAATGATTAACACTGGACCATGTGGGAGTCTCACTGATTAACACTGAACCCTATGGGAGTCTCACTGATTACTGAACCCTGTGGGAGTCTCACTGATTAACACTGAACCCTGTGGGAGTCTCACTGATTAACACTGAACCCTATGGGAGTCTCACTGATTACTGAACCCTGTGGGAGTCTCACTGATTAACACTGAACCCTGTGGGAGTCTCATTGATTAACACTGAACCCTTTGGGAGTCTCACTGAATAACACTGAACCCTATGGGAGTCTCAATGATTAACACTGAACCCTATGGGAGTCTCACTGATTAACACTGAACCCTATGGGAGTCTCACTGATTAACACTGAACCCTGTGGGAGCCTCACTGATTAACACTGAACCCTGTGGGAGTCTCACTGGTTACCCCTGAACCCTGTGGGAGTCTCACTGATTAACACTGAACCCTGTGGGAGTCCCACTGAATAACACTGAACCCTGTGGGAGTCCCACTGATTAACACTGAACCCTTTTGGAGTCCCAGTGATTAACACTGAACCCTGTGGGAGTCTCAGTGATTAACACTGAACCCTGTGGGAGTCTCACTGATTAACACTGAACCCTGTGGGAGTCTCACTGATTAACACTGAACCCTGTGGGAGCCTCACTGATTAACACTGAACCCTGTGGGAGTCTCACTGGTTACCCCTGAACCCTGTGGGAGTCTCACTGATTAACACTGAACCCTGTGGGAGTCTCACTGATTAACACTGAACCCTGTGGGAGTCTTTGATTAACACTGAACCCTGTGGGAGTCTAACTGATTAACACTGAACCCTGTGGGAGTCTCACTGATTAACACTGAACCCTGTGGGAGCCTCACTGATTAACACTGAACCCTGTGGGAGTCTCACTGGTTACCCCTGAACCCTGTGGGAGTCTCACTGATTAACACTGAACCCTGTTGGAGTCCCAGTGATTAACACTGAACCCTGTAGGAGTCTCAGTGATTAACACTGAACCCTGTGGGAGTCTCACTGATTAACACTGAACCCTGTGGGAGTCTCAATGATTAACACTGAACCCTGTGGGAGCCTCATTGATTAACACTGAACCCTGTGGGAGTCTCACTGGTTACCCCTGAACCCTGTGGGAGTCTCACTGATTAACACTGAACCCTGTGGGAGTCTCACTGATTAACACTGAACCCTGTGGGAGTCCCACTGATTAACACTGAACCCTATGGGAGTCTCACTGATTAACACTGAAACCTGTTGGAGTCTCACTGAATAACACTGAACCCTATGGGAGTCTCACTGATTAACACTGAACCCTGTGGGAGTCTCACTGATTAACACTGAACCCTGTGGGAGTCTCACTGATTAACACTGAACCCTTTGGGAGTCTCACTGAATAACACTGAACCCTATGGGAGTCTCACTGATTAACACTGAACCCTATGGGAGTCTCACTGATTAACACTGAAACCTGTTGGAGTCTCACTGAATAACACTGAACCCTATGGGAGTCTCACTGATTAACACTGAACCCTATGGGAGTCTCACTGATTAACACTGAACCCTATGGGAGTCTCACTGATTAACACTGAACCTATGGGAGTCTCATTGATTAACACTGAACCCTACGGGAGTCTCAGTGATTAACACTGAACACTATGGGAGTCTCATTGATTAACACTGAACCCTGTGGGAGTCTCAATGATTAACACTGGACCATGTGGGAGTCTCACTGATTAACACTGAACCCTATGGGAGTCTCACTGATTACTGAACCCTGTGGGAGTCTCACTGATTAACACTGAACCCTGTGGGAGTCTCACTGATTAACACTGAACCCTGTGGGAGTCTCATTGATTAACACTGAACCCTTTGGGAGTCTCACTGAATAACACTGAACCCTATGGGAGTCTCAATGATTAACACTGAACCCTATGGGAGTCTCACTGATTAACACTGAACCCTATGGGAGTCTCACTGATTAACACTGAACCTATGGGAGTCTCATTGATTAACACTGAACCCTGTGGGAGTCTCACTGATTAACACTGAAACCTGTGGGAGTCTCAGTGATTAACACTGAACCCTGTGGGAGTCTCACTGATTAACACTGAACGCTGTGGGAGTCTCACTGATTAACACTGAACCCTGTGGGAGCCTCACTGATTAACACTGAACCCTGTGGGAGTCTCACTGGTTACCCCTGAACCCTGTGGGAGTCTCACTGATTAACACTGAACCCTGTGGGAGTCCCACTGAATAACACTGAACCCTGTGGGAGTCCCACTGATTAACACTGAACCCTATGGGAGTCTCACTGATTACTGAACCCTATGGGAGCCTCACTGATTAACACTGAACCATGTGGGAGTCCCACTGGTTACCCCTGAACCCTGTGGGGGTCTCACTGATTAACACTGAACCCTGTGGGAGTCTCACTGATTAACACTGAACCCTGTGGGAGTGTCATTGATTAACACTGAACCCTGTGGGAGCCTCATTGATTAACACTGAACCCTGTGGGAGTCTCACTGGTTACCCCTGAACCCTGTGGGAGTCTCACTGATTAACACTGAACCCTGTGGGAGTCTCACTGATTAACACTGAACCCTGTGGGAGTGTCATTGATTAACACTGAACCCTGTGGGAGTCTCACTGATTAACACTGAACCCTGTGGGAGTCTTTGATTAACACTGAACACTGTGGGAGTCTAACTGATTAACACTGAACCCTGTGGGAGTCTCACTGATTAACACTGAACCCTATGCGAGTCTCACTGATTAACACTGAACCCTATGGGAGTCTCACTGATTAACACTGAAACCTGTGGGAGTTTCAGTGATTAACACTGAACCCTATGGGAGACTCACTAATTAATACTGAACCCTGTGGGAGTCTCACTGATTAACACTGAACCCTGTGGGAGTCTCACTGATTAACACTGAACCCTGTGGGAGTCTCACTGATTAACACTGAACCCTATAGGAGTCTCACTGATTAACACTGAACCCTGTGGGAGTCTCACTGATTAACACTGAACCCTATAGGAGTCTCACTGATTAACACTGAACCCTATGGGAGTCTCACTGATTAACACTGAAACCTGTTGGAGTCTCACTGAATAACACTGAACCCTATGGGAGTCTCACTGATTAACACTGAACCCTATGGGAGTCTCACTGATTAACACTTAACCCTATGGGAGTCTCACTGATTAACACTGAACCTATGGGAGTCTCATTGATTAACACTGAACCCTACGGGAGTCTCAGTGAGTAACACTGAACACTATGGGAGTCTCACTGATTAACACTGAACCCTGTGGGAGTCTCAATGATTAACACTGGACCATGTGGGAGTCTCACTGATTAACACTGAACCCTATGGGAGTCTCACTGATTACTGAACCCTGTGGGAGTCTCACTGATTAACACTGAACCCTGTGGGAGTCTCACTGATTAACACTGAACCCTATGGGAGTCTCACTGATTACTGAACCCTGTGGGAGTCTCACTGATTAACACTGAACCCTGTGGGAGTCTCATTGATTAACACTGAACCCTTTGGGAGTCTCACTGAATAACACTGAACCCTATGGGAGTCTCAATGATTAACACTGAACCCTATGGGAGTCTCACTGATTAACACTGAACCCTGTGGGAGTCTCACTGATTAACACTGAACCCTTTGGGAGTCTCACTGAATGACACTGAACCCTATGGGAGTCTCACTGATTAACACTGAACCCTATGGGAGTCTCACTGATTAACACTGAAACCTGTTGGAGTCTCACTGAATAACACTGAACCCTATGGGAGTCTCACTGATTAACACTGAACCCTATGGGAGTCTCACTGATTAACACTGAACCCTATGGGAGTCTCACTGATTAACACTGAACCTATGGGAGTCTCATTGATTAACACTGAACCCTACGGGAGTCTCAGTGATTAACACTGAACACTATGGGAGTCTCATTGATTAACACTGAACCCTGTGGGAGTCTCAATGATTAACACTGGACCATGTGGGAGTCTCACTGATTAACACTGAACCCTATGGGAGTCTCACTGATTACTGAACCCTGTGGGAGTCTCACTGATTAACACTGAACCCTGTGGGAGTCTCACTGATTAACACTGAACCCTGTGGGAGTCTCATTGATTAACACTGAACCCTTTGGGAGTCTCACTGAATAACACTGAACCCTATGGGAGTCTCAATGATTAACACTGAACCCTATGGGAGTCTCACTGATTAACACTGAACCCTATGGGAGTCTCACTGATTAACACTGAACCTATGGGAGTCTCATTGATTAACACTGAACCCTGTGGGAGTCTCACTGATTAACACTGAAACCTGTGGGAGTCTCAGTGATTAACACTGAACCCTGTGGGAGTCTCACTGATTAACACTGAACCCTGTGGGAGTCTCACTGATTAACACTGAACCCTGTGGGAGCCTCACTGATTAACACTGAACCCTGTGGGAGTCTCACTGGTTACCCCTGAACCCTGTGGGAGTCTCACTGATTAACACTGAACCCTGTGGGAGTCCCACTGAATAACACTGAACCCTGTGGGAGTCCCACTGATTAACACTGAACCCTTTTGGAGTCCCAGTGATTAACACTGAACCCTGTGGGAGTCTCAGTGATTAACACTGAACCCTGTGGGAGTCTCACTGATTAACACTGAACCCTGTGGGAGTCTCACTGATTAACACTGAACCCTGTGGGAGCCTCACTGATTAACACTGAACCCTGTGGGAGTCTCACTGGTTACCCCTGAACCCTGTGGGAGTCTCACTGATTAACACTGAACCCTGTGGGAGTCTCACTGATTAACACTGAACCCTGTGGGAGTCTTTGATTAACACTGAACCCTGTGGGAGTCTAACTGATTAACACTGAACCCTGTGGGAGTCTCACTGATTAACACTGAACCCTGTGGGAGCCTCACTGATTAACATTGATCCCTGTGGGAGTTTCACTGGTTACCCCTGAACCCTGTGGGAGTCTCACTGATTAACACTGAACCCTGTTGGAGTCCCAGTGATTAACACTGAACCCTGTGGGAGTCTCAGTGATTAACACTGAACCCTGTGGGAGTCTCACTGATTAACACTGAACCCTGTGGGAGTCTCAATGATTAACACTGAACCCTGTGGGAGCCTCATTGATTAACACTGAACCCTGTGGGAGTCTCACTGGTTACCCCTGAACCCTGTGGGAGTCTCACTGATTAACACTGAACCCTGTGGGAGTCTCACTGATTAACACTGAACCCTGTGGGAGTCTCACTGATTAACACTGAACCCTATGGGAGTCTCACTGATTAACACTGAAACCTGTTGGAGTCTCACTGAATAACACTGTACCCTATGGGAGTCTCACTGATTAACACTGAACCCTGTGGGAGTCTCACTGATTAACACTGAACCCTGTGGAAGCCTCACTGATTAACACTGAACCCTGTGGGAGTCTCACTGGTTACTCCTGAACCCTGTGGGAGTCTCACTGATTAACATTGAACCCTGTGGGAGTCTCACTGATTAACACTGAACCCTGTGGGAGTCTTTGATTAACACTGAACCCTGTGGGAGTCTAACTGATTAACACTGAACCCTGTGGGAGTCTCACTGATTAACACTGAACCCTGTGGGAGCCTCACTGATTAACACTGAACCCTGGGGGAGTCTCACTGGTTACCCCTGAACCCTGTGGGAGTCTCACTGATTAACACTGAACCCTGTTGGAGTCCCAGTGATTAACACTGAACACTGTGGGAGTCTCAGTGATTAACACTGAACCCTGTGGGAGTCTCACTGATTAACACTGAACCCTGTGGGAGTCTCAATGATTAACACTGAACCCTGTGGGAGCCTCATTGATTAACACTGAACCCTGTGGGAGTCTCACTGGTTACCCCTGAACCCTGTGGGAGTCTCACTGAATAACACTGAACCCTATGGGAGTCTCACTGATTAACACTGAACCCTATGGGAGTCTCACTGATTAACACTGAACCCTCTGGGAGTCTCACTGATTAACACTGAACCTATGGGAGTCTCATTGATTAACACTGAACCCTACGGGAGTCTCAGTGATTAACACTGAACACTATGGGAGTCTCATTGATTAACACTGAACCCTGTGGGAGTCTCAATGATTAACACTGGACCATGTGGGAGTCTCACTGATTAACACTGAACCCTATGGGAGTCTCACTGATTACTGAACCCTGTGGGAGTCTCACTGATTAACACTGAACCCTGTGGGAGTCTCACTGATTAACACTGAACCCTGTGGGAGTCTCATTGATTAACACTGAACCCTTTGGGAGTCTCACTGAATAACACTGAACCCTATGGGAGTCTCAATGATTAACACTGAACCCTATGGGAGTCTCACTGATTAACACTGAACCCTATGGGAGTCTCACTGATTAACACTGAACCTATGGGAGTCTCATTGATTAACACTGAACCCTGTGGGAGTCTCACTGATTAACACTGAAACCTGTGGGAGTCTCAGTGATTAACACTGAACCCTGTGGGAGTCTCACTGATTAACACTGAACCCTGTGGGAGTCTCACTGATTAACACTGAACCCTGTGGGAGCCTCACTGATTAACACTGAACCCTGTGGGAGTCTCACTGGTTACCCCTGAACCCTGTGGGAGTCTCACTGATTAACACTGAACCCTGTGGGAGTCCCACTGAATAACACTGAACCCTGTGGGAGTCCCACTGATTAACACTGAACCCTATGGGAGTCTCACTGATTACTGAACCCTGTGGGAGTCTCACTGATTAACACTGAACCCTATGGGAGCCTCACTGATTAACACTGAACCATGTGGGATTCTCACTGGTTACCCCTGAACCCTGTGGGGGTCTCACTGATTAACACTGAACCCTGTGGGAGTCTCACTGATTAACACTGAACCCTGTGGGAGTGTCATTGATTAACACTGAACCCTGTGGGAGTCTCACTGATTAACACTGAACCCTGTGGGAGTCTTTGATTAACACTGAACACTGTGGGAGTCTAACTGATTAACACTGAACCCTGTGGGAGTCTCACTGATTAACACTGAACCCTATGCGAGTCTCACTGATTAACACTGAACCCTATGGGAGTCTCACTGATTAACACTGAAACCTGTGGGAGTTTCAGTGATTAACACTGAACCCTATGGGAGACTCACTAATTAATACTGAACCCTGTGGGAGTCTCACTGATTAACACTGAACCCTGTGGGAGTCTCACTGATTAACACTGAACCCTGTGGGAGTCTCACTGATTAACACTGAACCCTATAGGAGTCTCACTGATTAACACTGAACCCTGTGGGAGTCTCACTGATTAACACTGAACCCTATAGGAGTCTCACTGATTAACACTGAACCCTATGGGAGTCTCACTGATTAACACTGAAACCTGTTGGAGTCTCACTGAATAACACTGAACCCTATGGGAGTCTCACTGATTAACACTGAACCCTATGGGAGTCTCACTGATTAACACTTAACCCTATGGGAGTCTCACTGATTAACACTGAACCTATGGGAGTCTCATTGATTAACACTGAACCCTACGGGAGTCTCAGTGATTAACACTGAACACTATGGGAGTCTCACTGATTAACACTGAACCCTGTGGGAGTCTCAATAATTAACACTGGACCATGTGGGAGTCTCACTGATTAACACTGAACCCTATGGGAGTCTCACTGATTACTGAACCCTGTGGGAGTCTCACTGATTAACACTGAACCCTGTGGGAGTCTCACTGATTAACACTGAACCCTATGGGAGTCTCACTGATTACTGAACCCTGTGGGAGTCTCACTGATTAACACTGAACCCTGTGGGAGTCTCATTGATTAACACTGAACCCTTTGGGAGTCTCACTGAATAACACTGAACCCTATGGGAGTCTCAATGATTAACACTGAACCCTATGGGAGTCTCACTGATTAACACTGAACTCTGTGGGAGTCTCACTGATTAACACTGAACCCTTTGGGAGTCTCACTGAATAACACTGAACCCTATGGGAGTCTCACTGATTAACACTGAACCCTATGGGAGTCTCACTGATTAACACTGAAACCTGTTGGAGTCTCACTGAATAACACTGAACCCTATGGGAGTCTCACTGATTAACACTGAACCCTATGGGAGTCTCACTGATTAACACTGAACCCTATGGGAGTCTCACTGATTAACACTGAACCTATGGGAGTCTCATTGATTAACACTGAACCCTACGGGAGTCTCAGTGATTAACACTGAACCCTGTGGGAGTCTCACTGATTAACACTGAAACCTGTGGGAGTCTCAGTGATTAACACTGAACCCTGTGGGAGTCTCACTGATTAACACTGAACCCTGTGGGAGTCTCACTGATTAACACTGAACCCTGTGGGAGCCTCACTGATTAACACTGAACCCTGTGGGAGTCTCACTGGTTACCCCTGAACCCTGTGGGAGTCTCACTGATTAACACTGAACCCTGTGGGAGTCCCACTGAATAACACTGAACCCTGTGGGAGTCCCACTGATTAACACTGAACCCTTTTGGAGTCCCAGTGATTAACACTGAACCCTGTGGGAGTCTCAGTGATTAACACTGAACCCTGTGGGAGTCTCACTGATTAACACTGAACCCTGTGGGAGTCTCACTGATTAACACTGAACCCTGTGGGAGCCTCACTGATTAACACTGAACCCTGTGGGAGTCTCACTGGTTACCCCTGAACCCTGTGGGAGTCTCACTGATTAACACTGAACCCTGTGGGAGTCTCACTGATTAACACTGAACCCTGTGGGAGTCTTTGATTAACACTGAACCCTGTGGGAGTCTAACTGATTAACACTGAACCCTGTGGGAGTCTCACTGATTAACACTGAACCCTGTGGGAGCCTCACTGATTAACATTGAACCCTGTGGGAGTTTCACTGGTTACCCCTGAACCCTGTGGGAGTCTCACTGATTAACACTGAACCCTGTTGGAGTCCCAGTGATTAACACTGAACCCTGTGGGAGTCTCAGTGATTAACACTGAACCCTGTGGGAGTCTCACTGATTAACACTGAACCCTGTGGGAGTCTCAATGATTAACACTGAACCCTGTGGGAGCCTCATTGATTAACACTGAACCCTGTGGGAGTCTCACTGGTTACCCCTGAACCCTGTGGGAGTCTCACTGATTAACACTGAACCCTGTGGGAGTCTCACTGATTAACACTGAACCCTGTGGGAGTCTCACTGATTAACACTGAACCCTATGGGAGTCTCACTGATTAACACTGAAACCTGTTGGAGTCTCACTGAATAACACTGTACCCTATGGGAGTCTCACTGATTAACACTGAACCCTGTGGGAGTCTCACTGATTAACACTGAACCCTGTGGAAGCCTCACTGATTAACACTGAACCCTGTGGGAGTCTCACTGGTTACCCCTGAACCCTGTGGGAGTCTCACTGATTAACATTGAACCCTGTGGGAGTCTCACTGATTAACACTGAACCCTGTGGGAGTCTTTGATTAACACTGAACCCTGTGGGAGTCTAACTGATTAACACTGAACCCTGTGGGAGTCTCACTGATTAACACTGAACCCTGTGGGAGCCTCACTGATTAACACTGAACCCTGTGGGAGTCTCACTGGTTACCCCTGAACCCTGTGGGAGTCTCACTGATTAACACTGAACCCTGTTGGAGTCCCAGTGATTAACACTGAACACTGTGGGAGTCTCAGTGATTAACACTGAACCCTGTGGGAGTCTCACTGATTAACACTGAACCCTGTGGGAGTCTCAATGATTAACACTGAAACCTGTGGGAGCCTCATTGATTAACACTGAACCCTGTGGGAGTCTCACTGGTTACCCCTGAACCCTGTGGGAGTCTCACTGATTAACACTGAACCCTGTGGGAGTCTCACTGATTAACACTGAACCCTGTGGGAGTCTCATTGATTAACACTGAACCCTGTGGGAGTCTCACTGATTAACACTGAACCCTGTGGGAGTCTTTGATTAACACTGAACCCTGTGGGAGTCTAACTGATTAACACTGAACCCTGTGGGAGTCTCACTGATTAACACTGAACCCTATGCGAGTCTCACTGATTAACACTGAACCCTATGGGAGTCTCACTGATTAACACTGAAACCTGTGGGAGTTTCAGTGATTAACACTGAACCCTATGGGAGACTCACTAATTAATACTGAACCCTGTGGGAGTCTCACTGATTAACACTGAACCCTGTGGGAGTCTCACTGATTAACACTGAACCCTATAGGAGTCTCACTGATTAACACTGAACCCTGTGGGAGTCTCACTGATTAACACTGAACCCTATAGGAGTCTCGCTGATTAACACTGAACCCTATGGGAGTCTCACTGATTAACACTGAAACCTGTGGGAGTCTCACTGATTAACACTGAACCCTGTGGGAGTCTCACTGGTTACCCCTGAACCCTGTGGGATTCTCACTGATTAACATTGAACCATGTGGGAGTCTCACTGATTAACACTGAACCCTGTGGGAGTCTTTGATTAACACTGAACCCTGTGGGAGTCTCACTGATTAACACTGAACCCTGTGGGAGTCTCACTGGTTACCCCTGAACCCTGTGGGAGTCTCACTGATTAACACTGAACCCTATTGGAGTCTCACTGATTAACACTGAAACCTGTGGGAGTCTCACTGAATAACACTGAACCCTATGGGAGTCTCACTGATTAACACTGAACCCTATGGGAGCCTCACTGATTAACACTGAACCATGTGGGAGTCTCACTGGTTACCCCTGAACCCTGTGGGGGTCTCACTGATTAACACTGAACCCTGTGGGAGTCTCACTGATTAACACTGAACCCTGTGGGAGTGTCATTGATTAACACTGAACCCTGTGGGAGTCTCACTGATTAACACTGAACCCTGTGGGAGTCTTTGATTAACACTGAACACTGTGGGAGTCTAACTGATTAACACTGAACCCTGTGGGAGTCTCACTGATTAACACTGAACCCTATGCGAGTCTCACTGATTAACACTGAACCCTATGGGAGTCTCACTGATTAACACTGAAACCTGTGGGAGTTTCAGTGATTAACACTGAACCCTATGGGAGACTCACTAATTAATACTGAACCCTGTGGGAGTCTCACTGATTAACACTGAACCCTGTGGGAGTCTCACTGATTAACACTGAACCCTGTGGGAGTCTCACTGATTAACACTGAACCCTATAGGAGTCTCACTGATTAACACTGAACCCTGTGGGAGTCTCACTGATTAACACTGAACCCTATAGGAGTCTCACTGATTAACACTGCACCCTATGGGAGTCTCACTGATTAACACTGAAACCTGTTGGAGTCTCACTGAATAACACTGAACCCTATGGGAGTCTCACTGATTAACACTGAACCCTATGGGAGTCTCACTGATTAACACTTAACCCTATGGGAGTCTCACTGATTAACACTGAACCTATGGGAGTCTCATTGATTAACACTGAACCCTACGGGAGTCTCAGTGATTAACACTGAACACTATGGGAGTCTCACTGATTAACACTGAACCCTGTGGGAGTCTCAATGATTAACACTGGACCATGTGGGAGTCTCACTGATTAACACTGAACCCTATGGGAGTCTCACTGATTACTGAACCCTGTGGGAGTCTCACTGATTAACACTGAACCCTGTGGGAGTCTCACTGATTAACACTGAACCCTATGGGAGTCTCACTGATTACTGAACCCTGTGGGAGTCTCACTGATTAACACTGAACCCTGTGGGAGTCTCACTGATTAACACTGAACCCTATAGGAGTCTCACTGATTAACACTGAACCCTGTGGGAGTCTCACTGATTAACACTGAACCCTATAGGAGTCTCACTGATTAACACTGCACCCTATGGGAGTCTCACTGATTAACACTGAAACCTGTTGGAGTCTCACTGAATAACACTGAACCCTATGGGAGTCTCACTGATTAACACTGAACCCTATGGGAGTCTCACTGATTAACACTTAACCCTATGGGAGTCTCACTGATTAACACTGAACCTATGGGAGTCTCATTGATTAACACTGAACCCTACGGGAGTCTCAGTGATTAACACTGAACACTATGGGAGTCTCACTGATTAACACTGAACCCTGTGGGAGTCTCAATGATTAACACTGGACCATGTGGGAGTCTCACTGATTAACACTGAACCCTATGGGAGTCTCACTGATTACTGAACCCTGTGGGAGTCTCACTGATTAACACTGAACCCTGTGGGAGTCTCACTGATTAACACTGAACCCTATGGGAGTCTCACTGATTACTGAACCCTGTGGGAGTCTCACTGATTAACACTGAACCCTGTGGGAGTCTCATTGATTAACACTGAACCCTTTGGGAGTCTCACTGAATAACACTGAACCCTATGGGAGTCTCAATGATTAACACTGAACCCTATGGGAGTCTCGCTGATTAACACTGAACCCTATGGGAGTCTCACTGATTAACACTGAAACCTGTGGGAGTCTCACTGATTAACACTGAACCCTGTGGGAGTCTCACTGGTTACCCCTGAACCCTGTGGGATTCTCACTGATTAACATTGAACCATGTGGGAGTCTCACTGATTAACACTGAACCCTGTGGGAGTCTTTGATTAACACTGAACCCTGTGGGAGTCTCACTGATTAACACTGAACCCTGTGGGAGTCTCACTGGTTACCCCTGAACCCTGTGGGAGTCTCACTGATTAACACTGAACCCTATTGGAGTCTCACTGATTAACACTGAAACCTGTGGGAGTCTCACTGAATAACACTGAACCCTATGGGAGTCTCACTGATTAACACTGAACCCTATGGGAGCCTCACTGATTAACACTGAACCATGTGGGAGTCTCACTGGTTACCCCTGAACCCTGTGGGGGTCTCACTGATTAACACTGAACCCTGTGGGAGTCTCACTGATTAACACTGAACCCTGTGGGAGTGTCATTGATTAACACTGAACCCTGTGGGAGTCTCACTGATTAACACTGAACCCTGTGGGAGTCTTTGATTAACACTGAACACTGTGGGAGTCTAACTGATTAACACTGAACCCTGTGGGAGTCTCACTGATTAACACTGAACCCTATGCGAGTCTCACTGATTAACACTGAACCCTATGGGAGTCTCACTGATTAACACTGAAACCTGTGGGAGTTTCAGTGATTAACACTGAACCCTATGGGAGACTCACTAATTAATACTGAACCCTGTGGGAGTCTCACTGATTAACACTGAACCCTGTGGGAGTCTCACTGATTAACACTGAACCCTGTGGGAGTCTCACTGATTAACACTGAACCCTATAGGAGTCTCACTGATTAACACTGAACCCTGTGGGAGTCTCACTGATTAACACTGAACCCTATAGGAGTCTCACTGATTAACACTGCACCCTATGGGAGTCTCACTGATTAACACTGAAACCTGTTGGAGTCTCACTGAATAACACTGAACCCTATGGGAGTCTCACTGATTAACACTGAACCCTATGGGAGTCTCACTGATTAACACTTAACCCTATGGGAGTCTCACTGATTAACACTGAACCTATGGGAGTCTCATTGATTAACACTGAACCCTACGGGAGTCTCAGTGATTAACACTGAACACTATGGGAGTCTCACTGATTAACACTGAACCCTGTGGGAGTCTCAATGATTAACACTGGACCATGTGGGAGTCTCACTGATTAACACTGAACCCTATGGGAGTCTCACTGATTACTGAACCCTGTGGGAGTCTCACTGATTAACACTGAACCCTGTGGGAGTCTCACTGATTAACACTGAACCCTATGGGAGTCTCACTGATTACTGAACCCTGTGGGAGTCTCACTGATTAACACTGAACCCTGTGGGAGTCTCACTGATTAACACTGAACCCTATAGGAGTCTCACTGATTAACACTGAACCCTGTGGGAGTCTCACTGATTAACACTGAACCCTATAGGAGTCTCACTGATTAACACTGCACCCTATGGGAGTCTCACTGATTAACACTGAAACCTGTTGGAGTCTCACTGAATAACACTGAACCCTATGGGAGTCTCACTGATTAACACTGAACCCTATGGGAGTCTCACTGATTAACACTTAACCCTATGGGAGTCTCACTGATTAACACTGAACCTATGGGAGTCTCATTGATTAACACTGAACCCTACGGGAGTCTCAGTGATTAACACTGAACACTATGGGAGTCTCACTGATTAACACTGAACCCTGTGGGAGTCTCAATGATTAACACTGGACCATGTGGGAGTCTCACTGATTAACACTGAACCCTATGGGAGTCTCACTGATTACTGAACCCTGTGGGAGTCTCACTGATTAACACTGAACCCTGTGGGAGTCTCACTGATTAACACTGAACCCTATGGGAGTCTCACTGATTACTGAACCCTGTGGGAGTCTCACTGATTAACACTGAACCCTGTGGGAGTCTCATTGATTAACACTGAACCCTTTAGGAGTCTCACTGAATAACACTGAACCCTATGGGAGTCTCAATGATTAACACTGAACCCTATGGGAGTCTCACTGATTAACACTGAACCCTATGGGAGTCTCACTGATTAACACTGAACCCTGTGGGAGCCTCACTGATTAACACTGAACCCTGTGGGAGTCTCACTGGTTACCCCTGAACCCTGTGGGAGTCTCACTGATTAACACTGAACCCTGTGGGAGTCCCACTGAATAACACTGAACCCTGTGGGAGTCCCACTGATTAACACTGAACCCTTTTGGAGTCCCAGTGATTAACACTGAACCCTGTGGGAGTCTCAGTGATTAACACTGAACCCTGTGGGAGTCTCACTGATTAACACTGAACCCTGTGGGAGTCTCACTGATTAACACTGAACCCTGTGGGAGCCTCACTGATTAACACTGAACCCTGTGGGAGTCTCACTGGTTACCCCTGAACCCTGTGGGAGTCTCACTGATTAACACTGAACCCTGTGGGAGTCTCACTGATTAACACTGAACCCTGTGGGAGTCTTTGATTAACACTGAACCCTGTGGGAGTCTAACTGATTAACACTGAACCCTGTG
Organism: Petromyzon marinus; assembly: GCF_048934315.1. Taxonomy (NCBI): domain Eukaryota; kingdom Metazoa; phylum Chordata; class Hyperoartia; order Petromyzontiformes; family Petromyzontidae; genus Petromyzon; species Petromyzon marinus. The sequence continues at coordinate 12,553,639 of NC_133728.1, read as the reverse complement.
GGAGTCTCACTGATTAACACTGAACCCTGTGGGAGCCTCACTGATTAACACTGAACCCTGTGGGAGTCTCACTGGTTACCCCTGAACCCTGTGGGAGTCTCACTGATTAACACTGAACCCTGTTGGAGTCCCAGTGATTAACACTGAACCCTGTGGGAGTCTCAGTGATTAACACTGAACCCTGTGGGAGTCTCACTGATTAACACTGAACCCTGTGGGAGTCTCAATGATTAACACTGAACCCTGTGGGAGCCTCATTGATTAACACTGAACCCTGTGGGAGTCTCACTGGTTACCCCTGAACCCTGTGGGAGTCTCACTGATTAACACTGAACCCTGTGGGAGTCTCACTGATTAACACTGAACCCTGTGGGAGTCCCACTGATTAACACTGAACCCTATGGGAGTCTCACTGATTAACACTGAAACCTGTTGGAGTCTCACTGAATAACACTGAACCCTATGGGAGTCTCACTGATTAACACTGAACCCTGTGGGAGTCTCACTGATTAACACTGAACCCTTTGGGAGTCTCACTGAATAACACTGAACCCTATGGGAGTCTCACTGATTAACACTGAACCCTATGGGAGTCTCACTGATTAACACTGAAACCTGTTGGAGTCTCACTGAATAACACTGAACCCTATGGGAGTCTCACTGATTAACACTGAACCCTATGGGAGTCTCACTGATTAACACTGAACCCTATGGGAGTCTCACTGATTAACACTGAACCTATGGGAGTCTCATTGATTAACACTGAACCCTACGGGAGTCTCAGTGATTAACACTGAACACTATGGGAGTCTCATTGATTAACACTGAACCCTGTGGGAGTCTCAATGATTAACACTGGACCATGTGGGAGTCTCACTGATTAACACTGAACCCTATGGGAGTCTCACTGATTACTGAACCCTGTGGGAGTCTCACTGATTAACACTGAACCCTGTGGGAGTCTCACTGATTAACACTGAACCCTGTGGGAGTCTCATTGATTAACACTGAACCCTTTGGGAGTCTCACTGAATAACACTGAACCCTATGGGAGTCTCAATGATTAACACTGAACCCTATGGGAGTCTCACTGATTAACACTGAACCCTATGGGAGTCTCACTGATTAACACTGAACCTATGGGAGTCTCATTGATTAACACTGAACCCTGTGGGAGTCTCACTGATTAACACTGAAACCTGTGGGAGTCTCAGTGATTAACACTGAACCCTGTGGGAGTCTCACTGATTAACACTGAACCCTGTGGGAGTCTCACTGATTAACACTGAACCCTGTGGGAGCCTCACTGATTAACACTGAACCCTGTGGGAGTCTCACTGGTTACCCCTGAACCCTGTGGGAGTCTCACTGATTAACACTGAACCCTGTGGGAGTCCCACTGAATAACACTGAACCCTGTGGGAGTCCCACTGATTAACACTGAACCCTTTTGGAGTCCCAGTGATTAACACTGAACCCTGTGGGAGTCTCAGTGATTAACACTGAACCCTGTGGGAGTCTCACTGATTAACACTGAACCCTGTGGGAGTCTCACTGATTAACACTGAACCCTGTGGGAGCCTCACTGATTAACACTGAACCCTGTGGGAGTCTCACTGGTTACCCCTGAACCCTGTGGGAGTCTCACTGATTAACACTGAACCCTGTGGGAGTCTCACTGATTAACACTGAACCCTGTGGGAGTCTTTGATTAACACTGAACCCTGTGGGAGTCTAACTGATTAACACTGAACCCTGTGGGAGTCTCACTGATTAACACTGAACCCTGTGGGAGCCTCACTGATTAACATTGAACCCTGTGGGAGTTTCACTGGTTACCCCTGAACCCTGTGGGAGTCTCACTGATTAACACTGAACCCTGTTGGAGTCCCAGTGATTAACACTGAACCCTGTGGGAGTCTCAGTGATTAACACTGAACCCTGTGGGAGTCTCACTGATTAACACTGAACCCTGTGGGAGTCTCAATGATTAACACTGAACCCTGTGGGAGCCTCATTGATTAACACTGAACCCTGTGGGAGTCTCACTGGTTACCCCTGAACCCTGTGGGAGTCTCACTGATTAACACTGAACCCTGTGGGAGTCTCACTGATTAACACTGAACCCTGTGGGAGTCTCACTGATTAACACTGAACCCTATGGGAGTCTCACTGATTAACACTGAAACCTGTTGGAGTCTCACTGAATAACACTGTACCCTATGGGAGTCTCACTGATTAACACTGAACCCTGTGGGAGTCTCACTGATTAACACTGAACCCTGTGGAAGCCTCACTGATTAACACTGAACCCTGTGGGAGTCTCACTGGTTACCCCTGAACCCTGTGGGAGTCTCACTGATTAACATTGAACCCTGTGGGAGTCTCACTGATTAACACTGAACCCTGTGGGAGTCTTTGATTAACACTGAACCCTGTGGGAGTCTAACTGATTAACACTGAACCCTGTGGGAGTCTCACTGATTAACACTGAACCCTGTGGGAGCCTCACTGATTAACACTGAACCCTGTGGGAGTCTCACTGGTTACCCCTGAACCCTGTGGGAGTCTCACTGATTAACACTGAACCCTGTTGGAGTCCCAGTGATTAACACTGAACACTGTGGGAGTCTCAGTGATTAACACTGAACCCTGTGGGAGTCTCACTGATTAACACTGAACCCTGTGGGAGTCTCAATGATTAACACTGAACCCTGTGGGAGCCTCATTGATTAACACTGAACCCTGTGGGAGTCTCACTGGTTACCCCTGAACCCTGTGGGAGTCTCACTGATTAACACTGAACCCTGTGGGAGTCTCACTGATTAACACTGAACCCTGTGGGAGTCTCACTGATTAACACTGAACCCTATGGGAGTCTCACTGATTAACACTGAAACCTGTTGGAGTCTCACTGAATAACACTGAACCCTATGGGAGTCTCACTGATTAACACTGAACCCTATGGGAGTCTCACAGATTAACACTGAACCCTATGGGAGTCTCACTGATTAACACTGAACCTATGGGAGTCTCATTGATTAACACTGAACCCTACGGGAGTCTCAGTGATTAACACTGAACACTATGGGAGTCTCACTGATTAACACTGAACCCTGTGGGAGTCTCAATGATTAACACTGGACCATGTGGGAGTCTCACTGATTAACACTGAACTCTATGGGAGTCTCACTGATTACTGAACCCTGTAGGAGTCTCACTGATCAACACTGAACCCTGTGGGAGTCTCACTGATTAACACTGAACCCTGTGGGAGTCTCATTGATTAACACTGAACCCTTTGGGAGTCTCACTGAATAACACTGAACCCTATGGGAGTCTCAATGATTAACACTGAACCCTATGGGAGTCTCACTGATTAACACTGAACCCTATGGGAGTCTCACTGATTAACACTGAACCTATGGGAGTCTCATTGATTAACACTGAACCCTGTGGGAGTCTCACTGATTAACACTGAACCCTGTTGGAGTCCCAGTGATTAACACTGAACCCTGTGGGAGTCTCAGTGATTAACACTGAACCCTGTGGGAGTCTCACTGATTAACACTGAACCCTGTGGGAGTCTCAATGATTAACACTGAACCCTGTGGGAGCCTCATTGATTAACACTGAACCCTGTGGGAGTCTCACTGGTTACCCCTGAACCCTGTGGGAGTCTCACTGATTAACACTGAACCCTGTGGGAGTCTCACTGATTAACACTGAACCCTGTGGGAGTCTCATTGATTAACACTGAACCCTGTGGGAGTCTCACTGATTAACACTGAACCCTGTGGGAGTCTTTGATTAACACTGAACCCTGTGGGAGTCTAACTGATTAACACTGAACCCTGTGGGAGTCTCACTGATTAACACTGAACCCTATGCGAGTCTCACTGATTAACACTGAACCCTATGGGAGTCTCACTGATTAACACTGAAACCTGTGGGAGTTTCAGTGATTAACACTGAACCCTATGGGAGACACACTAATTAATACTGAACCCTGTGGGAGTCTCACTGATTAACACTGAACCCTGTGGGAGTCTCACTGATTAACACTGAACCCTATAGGAGTCTCACTGATTAACACTGAACCCTGTGGGAGTCTCACTGATTAACACTGAACCCTATAGGAGTCTCACTGATTAACACTGAACCCTATGGGAGTCTCACTGATTAACACTGAAACCTGTGGGAGTCTCACTGAATAACACTGAACCCTATGGGAGTCTCACTGATTAACACTGAACCCTATGGGAGTCTCACTGATTAACACTGAACCCTATGGGAGTCTCACTGATTAACACTGAACCTATCGGAGTCTCATTGATTAACACTGAACCCTACGGGAGTCTCAGTGATTAACACTGAACACTATGGGAGTCTCACTGATTAACACTGAACCCTGTGGGAGTTTCAATGATTAACACTGGACCATGTGGGAGTCTCACTGTTTAACACTGAACCCTATGGGAATCTCACTGATTACTGAACCCTGTGGGAGTCTCACTGATTAACACTGAACCCTGTGGGAGTCTCACTGATTAACACTGAACCCTGTGGGAGTCTCATTGATTAACACTAAACCGTTTGGGAGTCTCACTGAATTACACTGATCCCTATGGGAGTCTCAATGATTAACACTGAACCCTATGGGAGTCTCACTGATTAACACTGAACCCTGTGGGAGTCTTTAATTAACACTGAACCCTGTGGGAGTCTAACTGATTAACACTGAACCCTGTGGGAGTCTCACTGATTAACACTGAACCCTGTGGGAGTCTCACTGATTAACACTGAACCCTGTGGGAGTCTCAATGATTAACACTGAACCCTGTGGGAGACTCATTGATTAACACTGAACCCTGTGGGAGTCTCACTGGTTACCCCTGAACCCTGTGGGAGTCTCACTGATTAACACTGAACCCTGTGGGAGTCTCACTGATTAACACTGAACCCTGTAGGAGTCTCAATGATTAACACTGAACCCTGTGGGAGTCTCACTGATTAACACTGAACCCTGTGGGAGTCTTTGATTAACACTGAACCCTGTGGGAGTCTAACTGATTAACACTGAACCCTGTGGGAGTCTCACTGATTAACACTGAACCCTATGCGAGTCTCACTGATTAACACTGAACCCTATGGGAGTCTCACTGATTAACACTGAAACCTGTGGGAGTTTCAGTGATTAACACTAAACCCTATGGGAGACTCACTAATTAATACTGAACCCTGTGGGAGTCTCACTGATTAACACTGAACCCTGTGGGAGTCTCACTGATTAACACTGAACCCTATAGGAGTCTCACTGATTAACACTGAACCCTGTGGGAGTCTCACTGATTAACACTGAACCCTATAGGAGTCTCACTGATTAACACTGAACCCTATGGGAGTCTCACTGATTAACACTGAAACCTGTGGGAGTCTCACTGAATAACACTGAACCCTATGGGAGTCTCACTGATTAACACTGAACCCTATGGGAGTCTCACTGATTAACACTGAACCCTATCGGAGTCTCACTGATTAACACTGAACCTATGGGAGTCTCATTGATTAACACTGAACCCTACGGGAGTCTCACTGATTAACACTGAACCCTGTGGGAGTCTCAATGATTAACACTGGACCATGTGGGAGTCTCACTGATTAACACTGAACCCTATGGGAGTCTCACTGATTACTGAACCCTGTGGGAGTCTCACTGATTAACACTGAACCCTGTGGGAGTCTCACTGATTAACACTGAACCCTGTGGGAGTCTCATTGATTAACACTGAACCCTTTGCGAGTCTCACTGAATAACACTGAACCTTATCGGAGTCTCAATGAATAACACTGAACCCTATGGGAGTCTCACTGATTAACACTGAACCCTATGGGAGTCTCACTGATTAACACTGAACCTATGGGAGTCTCATTGATTAACACTGAACCCTGTGGGAGCCTCACTGATTAACACTGAACCCTGTGGGAGTCTCAGTGATTAACACTGAACCCTGTGGGAGTCTCACTGATTAACACTGAACCCTGTGGGAGTCTCACTGATTAACACTGAACCCTGTGGGAGCCTCACTGATTAACACTGAACCCTGTGGGAGTCTCACTGGTTACCTCTGAACCCTGTGGGAGTCTCACTGATTAACACTGAACCCTGTGGGAGTCCCACTGAATAACACTGAACCCTGTGGGAGTCCCACTGATTAACACTGAACCCTGTTGGAGTCCCAGTGATTAACACTGAACCCTGTGGGAGTCTCAGTGATTAACACTGAACCCTGTGGGAGCCTCACTGATTAACACTGAACCCTGTGGGAGTCTCACTGGTTACCCCTGAACCCTGTGGGAGTCTCACTGATTAACACTGAACCCTGTTGGAGTCCCAGTGATTAACACTGAACCCTGTGGGAGTCTCAGTGATTAACACTGAACCCTGTGGGAGTCTCACTGATTAACACTGAACCCTGTGGGAGTCTCAATGATTAACACTGAACCCTGTGGGAGACTCATTGATTAACACTGAACCCTGTGGGAGTCTCACTGGTTACCCCTGAACCCTGTGGGAGTCTCACTGATTAACACTGAACCCTGTGGGAGTCTCACTGATTAACACTGAACCCTGTGGGAGTCTCAATGATTAACACTGAACCCTGTGGGAGTCTCACTGATTAACACTGAACCCTGTGGGAGTCTTTGATTAACACTGAACCCTGTGGGAGTCTAACTGATTAACACTGAACCCTGTGGGAGTCTCACTGATTAACACTGAACCCTATGCGAGTCTCACTGATTAACACTGAACTCTATGGGAGTCTCACTGATTAACACTGAAACCTTTGGGAGTTTCAGTGATTAACACTAAACCCTATAGGAGACTCACTAATTAATACTGAACCCTGTGGGAGTCTCACTGATTAACACTGAACCCTGTGGGAGTCTCACTGATTAACACTGAACCCTATAGGAGTCTCACTGATTAACACTGAACCCTGTGGGAGTCTCACTGATTAACACTGAACCCTATAGGAGTCTCACTGATTAACACTGAACCCTATGGGAGTCTCACTGATTAACACTGAAACCTGTGGGAGTCTCACTGAATAACACTGAACCCTATGGGAGTCTCACTGATTAACACTGAACCCTATGGGAGTCTCACTGATTAACACTGAACCCTATCGGAGTCTCACTGATTAACACTGAACCTATGGGAGTCTCATTGATTAACACTGAACCCTACGGGAGTCTCAGTGATTAACACTGAACACTATGGGAGTCTCACTGATTAACACTGAACCCTGTGGGAGTCTCAATGATTAACACTGGACCATGTGGGAGTCTCACTGATTAACACTGAACCCTAAGGGAGTCTCACTGATTACTGAACCCTGTGGGAGTCTCACTGATTAACACTGAACCCTGTGGGAGTCTCACTGATTAACACTGAACCCTGTGGGAGTCTCATTGATTAACACTGAACCCTTTGCGAGTCTCACTGAATAACACTGAACCCTATGGGAGTCTCAATGAATAACACTGAACCCTATGGGAGTCTCACTGATTAACACTGAACCCTATGGGAGTCTCACTGATTAACACTGAACCTATGGGAGTCTCATTGATTAACACTGAACCCTGTGGGAGTCTCACTGATTAACACTGAACCCTGTGGGAGTCTCACTGATTAACACTGAACCCTGTGGGAGTCTCAGTGATTAACACTGAACCCTGTGGGAGTCTCACTGATTAACACTGAACCCTGTGGGAGCCTCACTGATTAACACTGAACCCTGTGGGAGTCTCACTGGTTACCCCTGAACCCTGTGGGAGTCTCACTGATTAACACTGAACCCTGTGGGAGTCCCACTGAATAACACTGAACCCTGTGGGAGTCCCACTGATTAACACTGAACCCTGTTGGAGTCCCAGTGATTAACACTGAACCCTGTTGGAGTCCCAGTGATTAACACTGAACCCTGTGGGAGTCTCAGTGATTAACACTGAACCCTGTGGGAGTCTCACTGATTAACACTGAACCCTGTGGGAGTCTCACTGATTAACACTGAACCCTGTGGGTGCCTTACTGATTAACACTGAACCCTGTGGGAGTCTCACTGGTTACCCCTGAACCCTGTGGGAGTCTCACTGATTAACACTGAACCCTGTGGGAGTCTCACTGATTAACACTGAACCCTGTGGGAGTCTTTGATTAACACTGAACCCTGTGGGAGTCTAACTGATTAACACTGAACCCTGTGGGAGTCTCACTGATTAACACTGAACCCTGTGGGAGCCTCACTGATTAACACTGAACCCTATGGGAGTCTCACTGGTTACCCCTGAACCCTGTGGGAGTCTCACTGATTAACACTGAACCCTGTGGGAGTCTCACTGATTAACACTGAACCCTGTGGGAGTCTCACTGATTAACACTGAACCCTGTTGGAGTCCCAGTGATTAACACTGAACCTATGGGAGTCTCATTGATTAACACTGAACCCTGTGGGAGCCTCACTGATTAACACTGAACCCTGTGGGAGTCTCAGTGATTAACACTGAACCCTGTGGGAGTCTCACTGATTAACACTGAACCCTGTGGGAGTCTCACTGATTAACACTGAACCCTGTGGGAGCCTCACTGATTAACACTGAACCCTGTGGGAGTCTCACTGGTTACCTCTGAACCCTGTGGGAGTCTCACTGATTAACACTGAACCCTGTGGGAGTCCCACTGAATAACACTGAACCCTGTGGGAGTCCCACTGATTAACACTGAACCCTGTTGGAGTCCCAGTGATTAACACTGAACCCTGTGGGAGTCTCAGTGATTAACACTGAACCCTGTGGGAGCCTCACTGATTAACACTGAACCCTGTGGGAGTCTCACTGGTTACCCCTGAACCCTGTGGGAGTCTCACTGATTAACACTGAACCCTGTTGGAGTCCCAGTGATTAACACTGAACCCTGTGGAAGTCTCAGTGATTAACACTGAACCCTGTGGGAGTCTCACTGATTAACACTGAACCCTGTGGGAGTCTCAATGATTAACACTGAACCCTGTGGGAGACTCATTGATTAACACTGAACCCTGTGGGAGTCTCACTGGTTACCCCTGAACCCTGTGGGAGTCTCACTGATTAACACTGAACCCTGTGGGAGTCTCACTGATTAACACTGAACCCTGTGGGAGTCTCAATGATTAACACTGAACCCTGTGGGAGTCTCACTGATTAACACTGAACCCTGTGGGAGTCTTTGATTAACACTGAACCCTGTGGGAGTCTAACTGATTAACACTGAACCCTGTGGGAGTCTCACTGATTAACACTGAACCCTATGCGAGTCTCACTGATTAACACTGAACTCTATGGGAGTCTCACTGATTAACACTGAAACCTTTGGGAGTTTCAGTGATTAACACTAAACCCTATAGGAGACTCACTAATTAATACTGAACCCTGTGGGAGTCTCACTGATTAACACTGAACCCTGTGGGAGTCTCACTGATTAACACTGAACCCTATAGGAGTCTCACTGATTAACACTGAACCCTGTGGGAGTCTCACTGATTAACACTGAACCCTATAGGAGTCTCACTGATTAACACTGAACCCTATGGGAGTCTCACTGATTAACACTGAAACCTGTGGGAGTCTCACTGAATAACACTGAACCCTATGGGAGTCTCACTGATTAACACTGAACCCTATGGGAGTCTCACTGATTAACACTGAACCCTATCGGAGTCTCACTGATTAACACTGAACCTATGGGAGTCTCATTGATTAACACTGAACCCTACGGGAGTCTCAGTGATTAACACTGAACACTATGGGAGTCTCACTGATTAACACTGAACCCTGTGGGAGTCTCAATGATTAACACTGGACCATGTGGGAGTCTCACTGATTAACACTGAACCCTAAGGGAGTCTCACTGATTACTGAACCCTGTGGGAGTCTCACTGATTAACACTGAACCCTATGGGAGTCTCACTGATTAACACTGAACCCTATCGGAGTCTCACTGATTAACACTGAACCTATGGGAGTCTCATTGATTAACACTGAACCCTACGGGAGTCTCAGTGATTAACACTGAACACTATGGGGGTCTCACTGATTAACACTGAACCCTGTGGGAGTCTCAATGATTAACACTGGACCATGTGGGAGTCTCACTGATTAACACTGAACCCTAAGGGAGTCTCACTGATTACTGAACCCTGTGGGAGTCTCACTGATTAACACTGAACCCTGTGGGAGTCTCACTGATTAACACTGAACCCTGTGGGAGTCTCATTGATTAACACTGAACCCTTTGCGAGTCTCACTGAATAACACTGAACCCTATGGGAGTCTCAATGAATAACACTGAACCCTATGGGAGTCTCACTGATTAACACTGAACCCTATGGGAGTCTCACTGATTAACACTGAACCTATGGGAGTCTCATTGATTAACACTGAACCCTGTGGGAGTCTCACTGATTAACACTGAACCCTGTGGGAGTCTCACTGATTAACACTGAACCCTGTGGGAGTCTCAGTGATTAACACTGAACCCTGTGGGAGTCTCACTGATTAACACTGAACCCTGTGGGAGCCTCACTGATTAACACTGAACCCTGTGGGAGTCTCACTGGTTACCCCTGAACCCTGTGGGAGTCTCACTGATTAACACTGAACCCTGTGGGAGTCCCACTGAATAACACTGAACCCTGTGGGAGTCCCACTGATTAACACTGAACCCTGTTGGAGTCCCATTGATTAACACTGAACCCTGTTGGAGTCCCAGTGATTAACACTGAACCCTGTGGGAGTCTCAGTGATTAACACTGAACCCTGTGGGAGTCTCACTGATTAACACTGAACCCTGTGGGAGTCTCACTGATTAACACTGAACCCTGTGGGTGCCTTACTGATTAACACTGAACCCTGTGGGAGTCTCACTGGTTACCCCTGAACCCTGTGGGAGTCTCACTGATTAACACTGAACCCTGTGGGAGTCTCACTGATTAACACTGAACCCTGTGGGAGTCTTTGATTAACACTGAACCCTGTGGGAGTCTAACTGATTAACACTGAACCCTGTGGGAGTCTCACTGATTAACACTGAACCCTGTGGGAGCCTCACTGATTAACACTGAACCCTATGGGAGTCTCACTGGTTACCCCTGAACCCTGTGGGAGTCTCACTGATTAACACTGAACCCTGTGGGAGTCTCACTGATTAACACTGAACCCTGTGGGAGTCTCACTGATTAACACTGAACCCTGTTGGAGTCCCAGTGATTAACACTGAACCCTGTGGGAGTCTCAGTGATTAACACTGAACCCTGTGGGAGTCTCACTGATTAACACTGAACCCTGTGGGAGCCTCATTGATTAACACTGAACCCTGTGGGAGTCTCACTGGTTACCCCTGAACCCTGTGGGAGTCTCACTGATTAACACTGAACCCTGTGGGAGTCTCACTTATTAACACTGAACCCTGTGGGAGTCTCATTGATTAATACTGAAACTTGTGGGAGTCTCACTGATTAACACTGAACCCTGTGGGAGTCTAACTGATTAACACTGAACCCTGTGGGAGTCTCACTGATTAACACTGAACCCTATGCGAGTCTCACTGAATAACACTGAACCCTATGGGAGTCTCACTGATTAACACTGAACCCTATGGGAGTCTCACTGATTAACACTGAACCCTATGGGAGTCTCACTGATTAACACTGAACCTATGGGAGTCTCATTGATTAACACTGAACCCTACGGGAGTCTCAGTGATTAACACTGAACACTATGGGAGTCTCACTGATTAACACTGAACCCTGTGGGAGTCTCAATGATTAACACTGGACCATGTGGGAGTCTCACTGATTAACACTGAACCCTATGGGAGTCTCACTGATTAACACTGAACCATATGGGAGTCTCACTGAATAACACTGAACCCTATGGGAGTCTCAGTGATTAACACAGAACCCTATGGGAGTCTCACTGATTAACACTGAACCCTATGGTAGTCTTTGATTAACACCGAACCCTATGGAAGTCTCACTGATTAACACTGGACCCTATGGGAGTCTCACTGATTAACAATGAACCCTATGGGAGTCTCACTGATTACTGAACCCTGTGGGAGTCTCACTGATTAACACTGAACCCTGTGGGAGTCTCACTGATTAACACTGAACCCTGTGGGAGTCTCATTGATTAACACTGAACCCTTTGGGTGTCTCACTGATTAACACTGAACCCTATGCGAGTCTCACTGATTAACACTGAACCCTATGGGAGTCTCACTGATTAACACTGAAACCTGTGGGAGTTTCAGTGATTAACACTAAACCCTATGGGAGACTCACTAATTAATACTGAACCCTGTGGGAGTCTCACTGATTAACACTGAACCCTGTGGGAGTCTCACTGATTAACACTGAACCCTATGGGAGTCTCACTGATTACTGAACCCTGTGGGAGTCTCACTGATTAACACTGAACCCTGTGGGAGTCTCACTGATTAACACTGAACCCTGTGGGAGCCTCATTGATTAACACTGAACCCTGTGGGAGTCTCACTGGTTACCCCTGAACCCTGTGGGAGTCTCACTGATTAACACTGAACCCTGTGGGAGTCTCACTGATTAACACTGAACCCTGTGGGAGTCTCATTGATTAATACTGAAACTTGTGGGAGTCTCACTGATTAACACTGAACCCTGTGGGAGTCTAACTGATTAACACTGAACCCTGTGGGAGTCTCACTGATTAACACTGAACCCTATGCGAGTCTCACTGAATAACACTGAACCCTATGGGAGTCTCACTGATTAACACTGAACCCTATGGGAGTCTCATTGATTAACACTGAACCCTATGGGAGTCTCACTGATTAACACTGAACCTATGGGAGTCTCATTGATTAACACTGAACCCTACGGGAGTCTCAGTGATTAACACTGAACACTATGGGAGTCTCACTGATTAACACTGAACCCTGTGGGAGTCTCAATGATTAACACTGGACCATGTGGGAGTCTCACTGATTAACACTGAACCCTATGGGAGTCTCACTGATTAACACTGAACCATATGGGAGTCTCACTGAATAACACTGAACCCTATGGGAGTCTCAGTGATTAACACTGAACCCTATGGGAGTCTCACTGATTAACACTGAACCCTATGGTAGTCTTTGATTAACACCGAACCCTATGGAAGTCTCACTGATGAACACTGGACCCTATGGGAGTCTCACTGATTAACAATGAACCCTATGGGAGTCTCACTGATTACTGAACCCTGTGGGCGTCTCACTGATTAACACTGAACCCTGTGGGAGTCTCACTGATTAACACTGAACCCTGTGGGAGTCTCATTGATTAACACTGAACCCTTTGGGTGTCTCACTGATTAACACTGAACCCTATGCGAGTCTCACTGATTAACACTGAACCCTATGGGAGTCTCACTGATTAACACTGAAACCTGTGGGAGTTTCAGTGATTAACACTAAACCCTATGGGAGACTCACTAATTAATACTGAACCCTGTGGGAGTCTCACTGATTAACACTGAACCCTGTGGGAGTCTCACTGATTAACACTGAACCCTATGGGAGTCTCACTGATTACTGAACCCTGTGGGAGTCTCACTGATTAACACTGAACCCTGTGGGAGTCTCACTGATTAACACTGAACCCTGTGGGAGTCTCATTGATTAACACTGAACCCTTTGGGAGTCTCACTGAATAACACTGAACCCTATGGGAGTCTCAATGATTAACACTGAACCCTATGGGAGTCTCACTGATTCAACACTGAACCCTATGGGAGTCTCACTGATTAACACTGAACCTATGGGAGTCTCATTGATTAACACTGAACCCTGTGGGAGTCTCACTGATTAACACTGAACCCTGTGGGAGTCTCACTGATTAACACTGAACCATGTGGGAATCTCACTGATTACCCCGGAACCCTGTGTGAGTCTCACCGATTACCCCTGAACCCTGTGGGAGTCTCACTGATTAACACTGAACCCTGTGGGAGTCCCACTGAATAACACTGAACCCTGTGGGAGTCCCACTGATTAACACTGAACCCTGTTGGAGTCCCAGTGATTAACACTGAACCCTGTGGGAGTCTCAGTGATTAACACTGAACCCTGTGGGAGTCTCACTGATTAACACTGAACCCTGTGGGAGTCATCACTGATTAACAATGAACCCTAATGGAGTCTCACTGATTACTGAACCCTTTGGGAGTCTCACTGATTAACACTGAACCCTGTGGGAGTCTCACTGATTAACACTGAACCCTGTGGGAGTCTAATTGATTAACACTGAACCCTTTGGGAGTCTCACTGAATAACACTGAACACTATGGGAGTCTCACTGATTAACACTGAACCCTATGCGAGTCTCACTGATTAACACTGAACCCTATGGGAGTCTCACTGATTAACACTGAACCTATGGGAGTCTCATTGATTATCACTGAACCCTACGGGAGTCTCAGTGATTAACACTGAACACTATGGGAGTCTCACTGATTAACACTGAACCCTATGGGAGTCTCACTGATTAACACTGAACCATATGGGAGTCTCACTGAATAACACTGAACCCTATGGGAGTCTCACTGATTAACACTGAACCATATGGGAGTCTCACTGAATAACACTGAACCCTATGGGAGTCTCAGTGATTAACACTGAACCCTATGGGAGTCTCACTGATTAACACTGAACCCTATGAGAGTCTTTGATTAACACCAGACCCTATGGGAGTCTCACTGATTAACACTGGACCCTATGGGAGTCTCATTGATTAACACTGAACCCTACGGGAGTCTCATTGATTAACAATGAACCCTACGGGAGTCTCACTGATTAACACTGAACCCTGTGGGAGTCTCAATGATTAACACTGGACCCTGTGGGAGTCTCACTGATTAACACTGGACCATGTGGGAGTCTCACTGAATAACACTGAACCCTATGGGAGTCTCACTGAATAACACTGAACCCTATGGGAGTCTCAGTGATTAACACTGCACCCTATGGGAGTCTCACTGATTAACACTGAACCCTATGGGAGTCTTTCATTAACACCGAACCCTATGGGAGTCTCACTGATTAACACTGAACCCTATGGGAGTCTCACTGATTAACACTGAACCCTATAGGAGTCTCACTGATTAACACTGAACCCTATGGGAGTCTCACTGATTAACACTGAAACCTGTGGGAGTCTCACTGAATAACACTGGACCCTAAGGGAGTCTCACTGATTAACACTGAACCCTATGGGAGTCTCACTGATTAACACTGAACCCTATGGGAGTCTCACTGATTAACACTGAACCCTATGGGAGTCTCATTGATTAACACTGAACTCTGCGGGAGTCTCAGTGATTAACACTGAACACTATGGGAGTCTCACTGATTAACACTGAACCCTGTGGGAGTCTCAATGATTAACACTGGACCATGTGGGAGTCTCACTGATTAACACTGAACCCTATGGGAGTCTCACTGATTAACACTGAACCATATGGGAGTCTCACTGAATAACACTGAACCCTATGGGAGTCTCAGTGATTAACACTGAACCCTATGGGAGTCTCACTGATTAACACTGAACCCTATGAGAGTCTTTGATTAACACCGGACGCTATGGGAGTCTCACTGATTAACACTGGACCCTATGGGAGTCTCACTGATTAACACTGGACCCTATGGGAGTCTCACTGATTAACAATGAACCCTAATGGAGTCTCACTGATTACTGAACCCTTTGGGAGTCTCACTGAATAACACTGGACCCTAAGGGAGTCTCACTGATTAACACTGAACCATATGGGAGTCTCACTGAATAACACTGAACCCTATGGGAGTCTCACTGATTAACACTGAACCCTATGGGAGTCTCACTGATTAACACTGAAACCTGTGGGAGTTTCAGTGATTAACACTAAACCCTATGGGAGACTCACTAATTAATACTGAACCCTGTGGGAGTCTCACTGATTAACACTGAACCCTGTGGGAGTCTCACTGATTAACACTGAACCCTATAGGAGTCTCATTGATTAACACTGAACCCTTTGGGAGTCTCACTGAATAACACTGAACACTATGGGAGTCTCACTGATTAACACTGAACCCTATCGGAGTCTCACTGATTAACACTGAACCTATGGGAGTCTCATTGATTATCACTGAACCCTACGGGAGTCTCAGTGATTAACACTGAACACTATGGGAGTCTCACTGATTAACAATGAACCCTGTGGGAGTCTCAATGATTAACACTGGACCATGTGGGAGTCTCACCCATTAACACTGAACCCTATGGGAGTCTCACTGATTACTGAACCCTGTGGGAGTCTCACTGATTAACACTGAACCCTGTGGGAGTCTCAGTGATTAACACTGAACCCTATGGGAGTGTCATTGATTAACACTGAATGCTATGGGAGTCTCACTGATTAACACTGAACCCTATGGGAGTCTCACTGATTAACACTGAACCCTGTGGGAGTCTCACTGATTAACACTGAACCATGTGGGAGCCTCACTGATTAACACTGAACCCTGTGGGAGTCTCACTGATTAACACTGAACCCTGTGGGAATCTCACTGATAAACACTTAACCCTATGGGAGTCTCACTGATTAACACTGAACCCTGTGGGAGTCTCATTGATTAACACTGAACCCTAAGGGAGTCGCACTGATTAGCACTGAACCCTGTGGGAGTCTCACTGATTAACACTGAACCCTATGGGAGTCTCACTGATTAACACTGAACCCTGTGGGAGTCTCACTGATTAACACTGAACCATGTGGGAGTCTAACTGATTAACACTGAACCCTGTGGGAGTCTCACTGATTAACACTGAACCCTATGCGAGTCTCACTGAATAACACTGAACCCTATGGGAGTCTCACTGATTAACACTGAACCCTATGGGAGTCTCACTGATTAACACTGAACCCTATGGGAGTCTCACTGATTAACACTGAACCTATGGGAGTCTCATTGATTAACACTGAACCCTAAGGGAGTCTCAGTGATTAACACTGAACACTATGGGAGTCTCACTGATTAACACTGAACCCTGTGGGAGTCTCAATGATTAACACTGGACCATGTGGGAGTCTCACTGATTAACACTGAACCCTATGGGAGTCTCACTGATTAACACTGAACCATATGGGAGTCTCACTGAATAACACTGAACCCTATGGGAGTCTCAGTGATTAACACTGAACCCTATGGGAGTCTCACTGATTAACACTGAACCCTATGGTAGTCTTTGATTAACACCGAACCCTATGGAAGTCTCACTGATTAACACTGGACCCTATGGGAGTCTCACTGATTAACAATGAACCCTATGGGAGTCTCACTGATTACTGAACCCTGTGGGAGTCTCACTGATTAACACTGAACCCTGTGGGAGTCTCACTGATTAACACTGAACCCTGTGGGAGTCTCATTGATTAACACTGAACCCTTTGGGTGTCTCACTGATTAACACTGAACCCTATGCGAGTCTCACTGATTAACACTGAACCCTATGGGAGTCTCACTGATTAACACTGAAACCTGTGGGAGTTTCAGTGATTAACACTAAACCCTATGGGAGACTCACTAATTAATACTGAACCCTGTGGGAGTCTCACTGATTAACACTGAACCCTGTGGGAGTCTCACTGATTAACACTGAACCCTATGGGAGTCTCACTGATTACTGAACCCTGTGGGAGTCTCACTGATTAACACTGAACCCTGTGGGAGTCTCACTGATTAACACTGAACCCTGTGGGAGCCTCATTGATTAACACTGAACCCTGTGGGAGTCTCACTGGTTACCCCTGAACCCTGTGGGAGTCTCACTGATTAACACTGAACCCTGTGGGAGTCTCACTGATTAACACTGAACCCTGTGGGAGTCTCATTGATTAATACTGAAACTTGTGGGAGTCTCACTGATTAACACTGAACCCTGTGGGAGTCTAACTGATTAACACTGAACCCTGTGGGAGTCTCACTGATTAACACTGAACCCTATGCGAGTCTCACTGAATAACACTGAACTCTATGGGAGTCTCACTGATTAACACTGAACCCTATGGGAGTCTCATTGATTAACACTGAACCCTATGGGAGTCTCACTGATTAACACTGAACCTATGGGAGTCTCATTGATTAACACTGAACCCTACGGGAGTCTCAGTGATTAACACTGAACACTATGGGAGTCTCACTGATTAACACTGAACCCTGTGGGAGTCTCAATGATTAACACTGGACCATGTGGGAGTCTCACTGATTAACACTGAACCCTATGGGAGTCTCACTGATTAACACTGAACCATATGGGAGTCTCACTGAATAACACTGAACCCTATGGGAGTCTCAGTGATTAACACTGAACCCTATGGGAGTCTCACTGATTAACACTGAACCCTATGGTAGTCTTTGATTAACACCGAACCCTATGGAAGTCTCACTGATGAACACTGGACCCTATGGGAGTCTCACTGATTAACAATGAACCCTATGGGAGTCTCACTGATTACTGAACCCTGTGGGCGTCTCACTGATTAACACTGAACCCTGTGGGAGTCTCACTGATTAACACTGAACCCTGTGGGAGTCTCATTGATTAACACTGAACCCTTTGGGTGTCTCACTGATTAACACTGAACCCTATGCGAGTCTCACTGATTAACACTGAACCCTATGGGAGTCTCACTGATTAACACTGAAACCTGTGGGAGTTTCAGTGATTAACACTAAACCCTATGGGAGACTCACTAATTAATACTGAACCCTGTGGGAGTCTCACTGATTAACACTGAACCCTGTGGGAGTCTCACTGATTAACACTGAACCCTGTGGGAGCCTCATTGATTAACACTGAACCCTGTGGGAGTCTCACTGGTTACCCCTGAACCCTGTGGGAGTCTCACTGATTAACACTGAACCCTGTGGGAGTCTCACTGATTAACACTGAACCCTGTGGGAGTCTCATTGATTAATACTGAAACTTGTGGGAGTCTCACTGATTAACACTGAACCCTGTGGGAGTCTAACTGATTAACACTGAACCCTGTGGGAGTCTCACTGATTAACACTGAACCCTATGCGAGTCTCACTGAATAACACTGAACTCTATGGGAGTCTCACTGATTAACACTGAACCCTATGGGAGTCTCATTGATTAACACTGAACCCTATGGGAGTCTCACTGATTAACACTGAACCTATGGGAGTCTCATTGATTAACACTGAACCCTACGGGAGTCTCAGTGATTAACACTGAACACTATGGGAGTCTCACTGATTAACACTGAACCCTGTGGGAGTCTCAATGATTAACACTGGACCATGTGGGAGTCTCACTGATTAACACTGAACCCTATGGGAGTCTCACTGATTAACACTGAACCATATGGGAGTCTCACTGAATAACACTGAACCCTATGGGAGTCTCAGTGATTAACACTGAACCCTATGGGAGTCTCACTGATTAACACTGAACCCTATGGTAGTCTTTGATTAACACCGAACCCTATGGAAGTCTCACTGATGAACACTGGACCCTATGGGAGTCTCACTGATTAACAATGAACCCTATGGGAGTCTCACTGATTACTGAACCCTGTGGGCGTCTCACTGATTAACACTGAACCCTGTGGGAGTCTCACTGATTAACACTGAACCCTGTGGGAGTCTCATTGATTAACACTGAACCCTTTGGGTGTCTCACTGATTAACACTGAACCCTATGCGAGTCTCACTGATTAACACTGAACCCTATGGGAGTCTCACTGATTAACACTGAAACCTGTGGGAGTTTCAGTGATTAACACTAAACCCTATGGGAGACTCACTAATTAATACTGAACCCTGTGGGAGTCTCACTGATTAACACTGAACCCTGTGGGAGTCTCACTGATTAACACTGAACCCTATGGGAGTCTCACTGATTACTGAACCCTGTGGGAGTCTCACTGATTAACACTGAACCCTGTGGGAGTCTCACTGATTAACACTGAACCCTGTGGGAGTCTCATTGATTAACACTGAACCCTTTGGGAGTCTCACTGAATAACACTGAACCCTATGGGAGTCTCAATGATTAACACTGAACCCTATGGGAGTCTCACTGATTCAACACTGAACCCTATGGGAGTCTCACTGATTAACACTGAACCTATGGGAGTCTCATTGATTAACACTGAACCCTGTGGGAGTCTCAATGATTAACACTGAACCCTGTGGGAGTCTCACTGATTAACACTGAACCATGTGGGAATCTCACTGATTACCCCGGAACCCTGTGTGAGTCTCACCGATTACCCCTGAACCCTGTGGGAGTCTCACTGATTAACACTGAACCCTGTGGGAGTCCCACTGAATAACACTGAACCCTGTGGGAGTCCCACTGATTAACACTGAACCCTGTTGGAGTCCCAGTGATTAACACTGAACCCTGTGGGAGTCTCAGTGATTAACACTGAACCCTGTGGGAGTCTCACTGATTAACACTGAACCCTGTGGGAGTCATCACTGATTAACAATGAACCCTATGGGAGTCTCACTGATTAACACTGAACCCTATGGGAGTCTCATTGATTAACACTGAACCCTATGGGAGTCTCACTGATTAACACTGAACCTATGGGAGTCTCATTGATTAACACTGAACCCTACGGGAGTCTCAGTGATTAACACTGAACACTATGGGAGTCTCACTGATTAACACTGAACCCTGTGGGAGTCTCAATGATTAACACTGGACCATGTGGGAGTCTCACTGATTAACACTGAACCCTATGGGAGTCTCACTGATTAACACTGAACCATATGGGAGTCTCACTGAATAACACTGAACCCTAGGGGAGTCTCAGTGATTAACACTGAACCCTATGGGAGTCTCACTGATTAACACTGAACCCTATGGTAGTCTTTGATTAACACCGAACCCTATGGAAGTCTCACTGATGAACACTGGACCCTATGGGAGTCTCACTGATTAACAATGAACCCTATGGGAGTCTCACTGATTACTGAACCCTGTGGGCGTCTCACTGATTAACACTGAACCCTGTGGGAGTCTCACTGATTAACACTGAACCCTGTGGGAGTCTCATTGATTAACACTGAACCCTTTGGGTGTCTCACTGATTAACACTGAACCCTATGCGAGTCTCACTGATTAACACTGAACCCTATGGGAGTCTCACTGATTAACACTGAAACCTGTGGGAGTTTCAGTGATTAACACTAAACCCTATGGGAGACTCACTAATTAATACTGAACCCTGTGGGAGTCTCACTGATTAACACTGAACCCTGTGGGAGTCTCACTGATTAACACTGAACCCTATGGGAGTCTCACTGATTACTGAACCCTGTGGGAGTCTCACTGATTAACACTGAACCCTGTGGGAGTCTCACTGATTAACACTGAACCCTGTGGGAGTCTCATTGATTAACACTGAACCCTTTGGGAGTCTCACTGAATAACACTGAACCCTATGGGAGTCTCAATGATTAACACTGAACCCTATGGGAGTCTCACTGATTCAACACTGAACCCTATGGGAGTCTCACTGATTAACACTGAACCTATGGGAGTCTCATTGATTAACACTGAACCCTGTGGGAGTCTCACTGATTAACACTGAACCCTGTGGGAGTCTCACTGATTAACACTGAACCATGTGGGAATCTCACTGATTACCCCGGAACCCTGTGTGAGTCTCACCGATTACCCCTGAACCCTGTGGGAGTCTCACTGATTAACACTGAACCCTGTGGGAGTCCCACTGAATAACACTGAACCCTGTGGGAGTCCCACTGATTAACACTGAACCCTGTTGGAGTCCCAGTGATTAACACTGAACCCTGTGGGAGTCTCAGTGATTAACACTGAACCCTGTGGGAGTCTCACTGATTAACACTGAACCCTGTGGGAGTCATCACTGATTAACAATGAACCCTAATGGAGTCTCACTGATTACTGAACCCTTTGGGAGTCTCACTGATTAACACTGAACCCTGTGGGAGTCTCACTGATTAACACTGAACCCTGTGGGAGTCTAATTGATTAACACTGAACCCTTTGGGAGTCTCACTGAATAACACTGAACACTATGGGAGTCTCACTGATTAACACTGAACCCTATGGGAGTCTCACTGATTAACACTGAACCCTATGGGAGTCTCACTGATTAACACTGAACCTATGGGAGTCTCATTGATTATCACTGAACCCTACGGGAGTCTCAGTGATTAACACT
Organism: Petromyzon marinus; assembly: GCF_048934315.1. NCBI lineage: Eukaryota > Metazoa > Chordata > Hyperoartia > Petromyzontiformes > Petromyzontidae > Petromyzon > Petromyzon marinus. The sequence goes on along the minus strand of NC_133728.1, from coordinate 12,531,295 downwards.
GAACACTATGGGAGTCTCACTGATTAACAATGAACCCTGTGGGAGTCTCAATGATTAACACTGGACCATGTGGGAGTCTCACTGATTAACACTGAACCCTATGGGAGTCTCACTGATTAACACTGAACCATATGGGAGTCTCACTGAATAACACTGAACCCTATGGGAGTCTCAGTGATTAACACTGAACCCTATGGGAGTCTCACTGATTAACACTGAACCCTATGAGAGTCTTTGATTAACACCAGACCCTATGGGAGTCTCACTGATTAACACTGGACCCTATGGGAGTCTCATTGATTAACACTGAACCCTACGGGAGTCTCATTGATTAACAATGAACCCTACGGGAGTCTCACTGATTAACACTGAACCCTGTGGGAGTCTCAATGATTAACACTGGACCCTGTGGGAGTCTCACTGATTAACACTGGACCATGTGGGAGTCTCACTGAATAACACTGAACCCTATGGGAGTCTCACTGAATAACACTGAACCCTATGGGAGTCTCAGTGATTAACACTGCACCCTATGGGAGTCTCACTGATTAACACTGAACCCTATGGGAGTCTTTCATTAACACCGAACCCTATGGGAGTCTCACTGATTAACACTGAACCCTATGGGAGTCTCACTGATTAACACTGAACCCTATAGGAGTCTCACTGATTAACACTGAACCCTATGGGAGTCTCACTGATTAACACTGAAACCTGTGGGAGTCTCACTGAATAACACTGGACCCTAAGGGAGTCTCACTGATTAACACTGAACCCTATGGGAGTCTCACTGATTAACACTGAACCCTATGGGAGTCTCACTGATTAACACTGAACCCTATGGGAGTCTCATTGATTAACACTGAACCCTGCGGGAGTCTCAGTGATTAACACTGAACACTATGGGAGTCTCACGGATTAACACTGAACCCTGTGGGAGTCTCAATGATTAACACTGGACCATGTGGGAGTCTCACTGATTAACACTGAACCCTATGGGAGTCTCACTGATTAACACTGAACCATATGGGAGTCTCACTGAATAACACTGAACCCTATGGGAGTCTCAGTGATTAACACTGAACCCTATGGGAGTCTCACTGATTAACACTGAACCCTATGAGAGTCTTTGATTAACACCGGACCCTATGGGAGTCTCACTGATTAACACTGGACCCTATGGGAGTCTCACTGATTAACACTGGACCCTATGGGAGTCTCACTGATTAACAATGAACCCTAATGGAGTCTCACTGATTACTGAACCCTTTGGGAGTCTCACTGAATAACACTGGACCCTAAGGGAGTCTCACTGATTAACACTGAACCATATGGGAGTCTCACTGAATAACACTGAACCCTATGGGAGTCTCACTGATTAACACTGAACCCTATGGGAGTCTCACTGATTAACACTGAAACCTGTGGGAGTTTCAGTGATTAACACTAAACCCTATGGGAGACTCACTAATTAGTACTGAACCCTGTGGGAGTCTCACTGATTAACACTGAACCCTGTGGGAGTCTCACTGATTAACACTGAACCCTATAGGAGTCTCACTGATTAACAATGAACCCTAATGGAGTCTCACTGATTACTGAACCCTATGGGAGTCTCACTGATTAACACTGAACCCTGTGGGAGTCTCACTGATTAACACTGAACCCTGTGGGAGTCTCATTGATTAACACTGAACCCTTTGGGAGACTCACTGAATAACACTGAACACTATGGGAGTCTCACTGATTAACACTGAACCCTATCGGAGTCTCACTGATTAACACTGAACCTATGGGAGTCTCATTGATTATCACTGAACCCTACGGGAGTCTCAGTGATTAACACTGAACACTATGGGAGTCTCACTGATTAACAATGAACCCTGTGGGAGTCTCAATGATTAACACTGGACCATGTGGGAGTCTCACCCATTAACACTGAACCCTATGGGAGTCTCACTGATTACTGAACCCTGTGGGAGTCTCACTGATTAACACTGAACCCTGTGGGAGTCTCAGTGATTAACACTGAACCCTATGGGAGTGTCATTGATTAACACTGAATGCTATGGGAGTCTCACTGATTAACACTGAACCCTATGGGAGTCTCACTGATTAACACTGAACCCTGTGGGAGTCTCACTGATTAACACTGAACCATGTGGGAGCCTCACTGATTAACACTGAACCCTGTGGGAGTCTCACTGATTAACACTGAACCCTGTGGGAATCTCACTGATAAACACTTAACCCTATGGGAGTCTCACTGATTAACACTGAACCCTATGGGAGTCTCATTGATTAACACTGAACCCTAAGGGAGTCGCACTGATTAGCACTGAACCCTGTGGGAGTCTCACTGATTAACACTGAACCCTATGGGAGTCTCAGTGATTAACACTGAACCCTGTGGGAGTCTCACTGATTAACACTGAACCCTGTGGGAGTCTCATGGATTAACACCGAACCCTGTGGGAGTCTCACTATTAACACTGAACCCTGTGGGAGTCTCACTGATTAACACTGAATCCTAAGGGAGTCTCACTGATTAACACTGAACCCTGTGGGAGTCTCACTGATTAACACTGAACCCTGTGAGAGTCTCACTGATTAACACTGAACCATGTGGGAGTCTCACTGATTAACACTGAACCCTATAGGAGTCTCACTGATTAACACTGAAACCTGTGGGAGTCTCACTGAATAACACTGAACCCTATTGGAGTCTCACTGATTAACACTGAACCCTATGGAAGATTCACTGATTAACACTGAACCCTACGGGAGTCTCAGTGATTAACACTGAATCCTATGGGAGTCTCAATGATTAACACTGGACCATGTGGGAGTCTCACTGATTAACACTGAACCCTATGGGAGTCACTCTGATTAACACTGAACCATATCGGAGTCTCACTGAATAACACTGAACCCTATGGGAGTCTCAGTGATTTACACTGAACCCTATGGGAGTCTCACTGATTAACACTGAACCCTATGGGAGTCTTTGATTAACACCGAACCCTATGAGAGTCTCACTGATTAACACTGGACCCTATGGGAGTCTCACTGATTAACAATGAACCCTATGGGAGTCTCACTGATTACTGAACCCTGTGGGAGTCTCACTGATTAACACTTAACCCTGTGGGAGTCTCACTGATTAACACTGAACCCTGTGGGAGTCTCATTGATTAACACTGAACCCTGTGGGAGTCTCACTGATTAACACCGAACCCTATGGGAGTCTCACTGATTAACACTGAACCCTGTGGGAGTCTCACTGATTAACACTGAACCCAATGGGAGTCTCACTGATTAACTCTGAACCCTATGGGAGTCTCATTGATTAACACTGAACCCTAAGGGAGTCTCACTGATTAACACTGAACCCTGTGGGAGTCTCACTGATTAACACTGAACCATATGGGAGTCTCAGTGATTAACACTGAACCCTGTGGGAGTCTCACTGATTAACACTGAACACTATGGGAGTCTCACTGATTAACACTGAACCCTGTGGGAGTCTCAATGATTAACACTGGACCATGTGGGAGTCTCACTGATTAACACTAAACCCTATGGGAGTCTCACTGATTAACACTGAACCATATCGGAGTCTCACTGAATAACACTGAACCCTATGGGAGTCTCAGTGATTTACACTGAACCCTATGGGAGTCTCACTGATTAACACTGAACCCTATGGGAGTCTTTGATTAACACCGAACCCTATGAGATTCTCACTGATTAACACTGGACCCTATGGGAGTCTCACTGATTAACAATGAACCCTATGGGAGTCTCACTGATTACTGAACCCTGTGGGAGTCTCACTGATTAACACTTAACCCTGTGGGAGTCTCACTGATTAACAATGAACCCTGTGGGAGTCTCATTGATTAACACTGAACCCTGTGGGAGTCTCACTGATTAACACCGAACCCTATGGGAGTCTCACTGATTAACACTGAACCCTGTGGGAGTCTCACTGATTAACACTGAACCCAATGGGAGTCTCACTGATTAACACTGAACACTATGGGAGTCTCATTGATTAACACTGAACCCTGTGGGAGTCTCACTGATTAACACCGAACCCTATGGGAGTCTCACTGATTAACACTGAACCCTATGGGAGTCTTTGATTAACACCGAACCCTATGAGAGTCTCACTGATTAACACTGGACCCTATGGGAGTCTCACTGATTAACAATGAACCCTATGGGAGTCTCACTGATTACTGAACCCTGTGGGAGTCTCACTGATTAACACTTAACCCTGTGGGAGTCTCACTGATTAACACTGAACCCTGTGGGAGTCTCATTGATTAACACTGAACCCTGTGGGAGTCTCACTGATTAACACCGAACCCTATGGGAGTCTCACTGATTAACACTGAACCCTGTGGGAGTCTCACTGATTAACACTGAACCCAATGGGAGTCTCACTGATTAACTCTGAACCCTATGGGAGTCTCATTGATTAACACTGAACCCTAAGGGAGTCTCACTGATTAACACTGAACCCTGTGGGAGTCTCACTGATTAACACTGAACCATATGGGAGTCTCAGTGATTAACACTGAACCCTGTGGGAGTCTCACTGATTAACACTGAACACTATGGGAGTCTCACTGATTAACACTGAACCCTGTGGGAGTCTCAATGATTAACACTGGACCATGTGGGAGTCTCACTGATTAACACTAAACCCTATGGGAGTCTCACTGATTAACACTGAACCATATCGGAGTCTCACTGAATAACACTGAACCCTATGGGAGTCTCAGTGATTTACACTGAACCCTATGGGAGTCTCACTGATTAACACTGAACCCTATGGGAGTCTTTGATTAACACCGAACCCTATGAGATTCTCACTGATTAACACTGGACCCTATGGGAGTCTCACTGATTAACAATGAACCCTATGGGAGTCTCACTGATTACTGAACCCTGTGGGAGTCTCACTGATTAACACTTAACCCTGTGGGAGTCTCACTGATTAACAATGAACCCTGTGGGAGTCTCATTGATTAACACTGAACCCTGTGGGAGTCTCACTGATTAACACCGAACCCTATGGGAGTCTCACTGATTAACACTGAACCCTGTGGGAGTCTCACTGATTAACACTGAACCCAATGGGAGTCTCACTGATTAACACTGAACACTATGGGAGTCTCATTGATTAACACTGAACCCTGTGGGAGTCTCACTGATTAACACCGAACCCTATGGGAGTCTCACTGATTAACACTGAACCCTAAGAGATGCTCATTAATTAACATTGAACCCTGTGGGAGTCTCACTGAATAACACTGAACCCTGTGTGAGTCTCAGTGATTAACACTGAACCCTGTGGGAGCCTCACTGATTAACATTGAACCCTGTGGGAGTCTCACTGGTTACCCCTGAACCCTGAGAGAGTCTCACTGATTAACACTGAACCCTGTGGGAGTCTCACTGATTAACACTGAACCCTGTGGGAGTCTCATTGATTAACACTGAACCCTGTGGGAGTCTCACTGATTAACACTGAACCCTGTGGGAGTCTTTGATTAACACTGAACCCTGTGCGAGTCTAACTGATTAACACTGAACCCTGTGGGAGTCTCACTGATTAACACTGAACCCTATGCGAGTCTCACTGATTAACACTGAACCCTATGGGAGTCTCACTGATTAACACTGAAACCTGTGGGAGTTTCAGTGATTAACACTGAACCCTATGGGAGTCTCACTAATTAATACGGAACCCTCTGGGAGTCTCACTGATTAACACTGAACCCTGTGGGAGTCTCACTGATTAACACTGAACCCTAAGAGATGCTCATTAATTAACATTGAACCCTGTGGGAGTCTCACTGAATAACACTGAACCCTATGGGAGTCTCAGTGATTTACACTGAACCCTATGGGAGTCTCACTGATTAACACTGAACCCTATGGGAGTCTTTGATTAACACCGAACCCTATGAGAGTCTCACTGATTAACACTGGACCCTATGGGAGTCTCACTGATTAACAATGAACCCTATGGGAGTCTCACTGATTACTGAACCCTGTGGGAGTCTCACTGATTAACACTTAACCCTGTGGGAGTCTCACTGATTAACAATGAACCCTGTGGGAGTCTCATTGATTAACACTGAACCCTGTGGGAGTCTCACTGATTAACACCGAACCCTATGGGAGTCTCACTGATTAACACTGAACCCTGTGGGAGTCTCACTGATTAACACTGAACCCAATGGGAGTCTCACTGATTAACACTGAACCCTATGGGAGTCTCATTGATTAACACTGAACCCTAAGGGAGTCTCACTGATTAACACTGAACCCTGTGGGAGTCTCAGTGATTAACACTGAACCCTATGGGAGTCTCAGTGATTAACACTGTACCCTGTGGGAGTCTCACTGAATAACACTGATCCCTGTGGGAGTCTTACTGATTACCCCTGAACCCTGTGTGAGTCTCACTGATTACCCCTGAACCCTGTGGGAGTCTCACTGATTAACCCTGAACCCTGTGGGAGTCTCACTGATTAAGACTGAACCCTGTGGGAGTCTCAGTGATTAACACTGAACCCTGTGGGAGTCCCACTGAATAACACTGAACCCTGCGGGAGTCCCACTGATTAACACAGAACCCTGTTGGAGTCCCAGTGATTAACACTGAACCCTGTGTGAGTCTCAGTGATTAACACTGAACCCTGTGGGAGCCTCACTGATTAACACTGAACACTGTGGGAGCCTCACTGGTTACCCCTGAACCCTGAGAGAGTCTCACTGATTAACACTGAACCCTGTGGGAGTCTCACTGATTAACACTGAACCCTGTGGGAGTCTCATTGATTAACACTGAACCCTGTGGGAGTCTCACTGATTAACACTGAACCCTGTGGGAGTCTTTGATTAACACTGAACCCTGTGCGAGTCTAACTGATTAACACTGAACCCTGTGGGAGTCTCACTGATTAACACTGAACCCTATGCGAGTCTCACTGATTAACACTGAACCCTATGGGAGTCTCACTGATTAACACTGAAACCTGTGGGAGTTTCAGTGATTAACACTGAACCCAATGGGAGTCTCACTAATTAATACTGAACCCTCTGGGAGTCTCACTGATTAACACTGAACCCTGTGGGAGTCTCACTGATTAACACTGAACCCTATAGGAGTCTCACTGATTAACACTGAACCCTATGGGAGTTTCACTGATTAGCACTGAAACCTGTGGGAGTCTCACTGAATAACACTGAACCCTATGGGAGTCTCACTGAATAACACTGAACCATATGGGAGTCTCAGTGATTAACACTGAAACCTATGGGAGTCTCACTGATTAACACTGAACCCTATGGGAGTCTTTGATTAACACCGAACCCTATGGGAGTCTCACTGATTAACACTGAACCCTATGGGAGTCTCACTGATTAACACTGAACCCTATGGGAGTTTCACTGATTAACACTGAACCCTATGGGAGTCTCACTGATTAACACTGAAACCTGTGGGAGTCTCACTGAATAACACTGAACCCTATGGGAGTCTCACTGATTAACACTTAACCCTATGGGACTCTCACTGATTAACACTGAACCCTATGGGAGACTCACTGATTAACAATGAACCCTATGGGAGTCTCATTGATTAACACTGAACCCTACGGGAGTCTCACTGATTAACACTGAACCCTATGGGAGTCTCACTGATTAACACTGAACCCTATGGGAGTCTCATTGATTAACACTGAACCCTACGGGAGTCTCATTGATTAACACTGAACCCTACGGGCGTCTCACTGATTAACACTGAACCCTGTGGGAGTCTCAATGATTAACACTGGACCCTGTGGGAGTCTCACTGATTAACACTGGACCCTGTGGGAGTCTCACTGATTAACACTGGACCATGTGGGAGTCTCACTGATTAACACTGAACCCTATGGGAGTCTCACTGATTAACACTGAACCCCATAGGAGTCTCACTGATTAACACTGAACCCTATGGGAGTTTCACTGATTAACAATGAAACCTGTGGGAGTCTCACTGAATAACACTGAACCCTATGGGAGTCTCACTGAATAACACTGAACCCTATGGGAGTCTCAGTGATTAACACTGACACCTATGGGAGTCTCACTGATTAACACTGAACCCTATGGGAGTCTTTCATTAACACCGAACCCTATGGGAGTCTCACTGATTAACACTGAACCCTATGGGAGTCTCACTGATTAACACTGAACCCTATGGGAGTTTCACTGATTAACACTGAACCCTATGGGAGTCTCACTGATTAACACTGAAACCTGTGGGAGTCTCACTGAATAACACTGAACCCTATGGGAGTCTCACTGATTAACACTTAACCCTATGGGACTCTCACTGATTAACACTGAACCCTATGGGAGTCTCACTGATTAACACTGAACCCTATGGGAGTCTCATTGATTAACACTGAACCCTACGGGAGTCTCACTGATTAACACTGAACCCTATGGGAGTCTCACTGATAAACACTGAACCCTATGGGAGTCTCATTGATTAACACTGAACCCTACGGGAGTCTCATTGATTAACACTGAACCCTACGGGAGTCTCACTGATTAACACTGAACCCTGTGGGAGTCTCAATGATTAACACTGGACCCTGTGGGAGTCTCACTGATTAACACTGGACCATGTGGGAGTCTCACTGATTAACACTGAACATTATGGGAGTCTCACTGATTAACACTGAACCATGTGGGAATCTCACTGATTACCCCTGAACCCTGTGGGAGTCTCACTGATTACCCCTGAACCCTGTGGGAGTCTCACTGATTAACACTGAACCCTATGGGAGTCTCACTGATTAACACTGAACCCTGTGGGAGTCTCACTGATTAAGACAAAACCCTGTGGGAGTCTCAGTGATTAACACTGAACCCTGTGGGAGTCCTACTGAATAACACTGAACCCTTTGGGAGTCCCACTGATTAACACTGAACCCTATGGGAGCCTCACTGATTAACACTGAACCCTATGGGAGACTCACTGATTAACAATGAACCCTATGGGAGTCTCATTGATTAACACTGAACCCTATGGGAGTCTCACTGATTAACACTGAACCCTATGGGAGTCTCATTGATTAACACTGAACCCTACGGGAGTCTCATTGATTAACACTGAACCCTACGGGCGTCTCACTGATTAACACTGAACCCTGTGGGAGTCTCAATGATTAACACTGGACCCTGTGGGAGTCTCACTGATTAACACTGGACCATGTGGGAGTCTCACTGATTAACACTGAACCCTATGGGAGTCTCACTGATTAACACTGAACCCCATAGGAGTCTCACTGATTAACACTGAACCCTATGGGAGTTTCACTGATTAACAATGAAACCTGTGGGAGTCTCACTGAATAACACTGAACCCTATGGGAGTCTCACTGAATAACACTGAACCCTATGGGAGTCTCAGTGATTAACACTGACACCTATGGGAGTCTCACTGATTAACACTGAACCCTATGGGAGTCTTTCATTAACACCAAACCCTATGGGAGTCTCACTGATTAACACTGAACCCTATGGGAGTCTCACTGATTAACACTGAACCCTATGGGAGTTTCACTGATTAACACTGAACCCTATGGGAGTCTCACTGATTAACACTGAAACCTGTGGGAGTCTCACTGAATAACACTGAACCCTATGGGAGTCTCACTGATTAACACTTAACCCTATGGGACTCTCACTGATTAACACTGAACCCTATGGGAGTCTCACTGATTAACACTGAACCCTATGGGAGTCTCATTGATTAACACTGAACCCTACGGGAGTCTCACTGATTAACACTGAACCCTATGGGAGTCTCACTGATAAACACTGAACCCTATGGGAGTCTCATTGATTAACACTGAACCCTACGGGAGTCTCATTGATTAACACTGAACCCTACGGGAGTCTCACTGATTAACACTGAACCCTGTGGGAGTCTCAATGATTAACACTGGACCCTGTGGGAGTCTCACTGATTAACACTGGACCATGTGGGAGTCTCACTGATTAACACTGACCATTATGGGAGTCTCACTGATTAACACTGAACCATGTGGGAATCTCACTGATTACCCCTGAACCCTGTGGGAGTCTCACTGATTACCCCTGAACCCTGTGGGAGTCTCACTGATTAACACTGAACCCTATGGGAGTCTCACTGATTAACACTGAACCCTGTGGGAGTCTCACTGATTAAGACAAAACCCTGTGGGAGTCTCAGTGATTAACACTGAACCCTGTGGGAGTCCTACTGAATAACACTGAACCCTTTGGGAGTCCCACTGATTAACACTGAACCCTATGGGAGCCTCACTGATTAACACTGAACCCTATGGGAGACTCACTGATTAACAATGAACCCTATGGGAGTCTCATTGATTAACACTGAACCCTATGGGAGTCTCACTGATTAACACTGAACCCTATGGGAGTCTCATTGATTAACACTGAACCCTACGGGAGTCTCATTGATTAACACTGAACCCTACGGGCGTCTCACTGATTAACACTGAACCCTGTGGGAGTCTCAATGATTAACACTGGACCCTGTGGGAGTCTCACTGATTAACACTGGACCATGTGGGAGTCTCACTGATTAACACTGAACCCTATGGGAGTCTCACTGATTAACACTGAACCCCATAGGAGTCTCACTGATTAACACTGAACCCTATGGGAGTTTCACTGATTAACAATGAAACCTGTGGGAGTCTCACTGAATAACACTGAACCCTATGGGAGTCTCACTGAATAACACTGAACCCTATGGGAGTCTCAGTGATTAACACTGACACCTATGGGAGTCTCACTGATTAACACTGAACCCTATGGGAGTCTTTCATTAACACCGAACCCTATGGGAGTCTCACTGATTAACACTGAACCCTATGGGAGTCTCACTGATTAATACTGAACCCTATGGGAGTTTCACTGATTAACACTGAACCCTATGGGAGTCTCACTGATTAACACTGAAACCTGTGGGAGTCTCACTGAATAACACTGAACCCTATGGGAGTCTCACTGATTAACACTTAACCCTATGGGACTCTCACTGATTAACACTGAACCCTATGGGAGTCTCACTGATTAACACTGAACCCTATGGGAGTCTCATTGATTAACACTGAACCCTACGGGAGTCTCACTGATTAACACTGAACCCTATGGGAGTCTCACTGATAAACACTGAACCCTATGGGAGTCTCATTGATTAACACTGAACCCTACGGGAGTCTCATTGATTAACACTGAACCCTACGGGAGTCTCACTGATTAACACTGAACCCTGTGGGAGTCTCAATGATTAACACTGGACCCTGTGGGAGTCTCACTGATTAACACTGGACCATGTGGGAGTCTCACTGATTAACACTGAACACTATGGGAGTCTCACTGATTAACACTGAACCATGTGGGAATCTCACTGATTACCCCTGAACCCTGTGGGAGTCTCACTGATTACCCCTGAACCCTGTGGGAGTCTCACTGATTAACACTGAACCCTATGGGAGTCTCACTGATTAACACTGAACCCTGTGGGAGTCTCACTGATTAAGACAAAACCCTGTGGGAGTCTCAGTGATTAACACTGAACCCTGTGGGAGTCCTACTGAATAACACTGAACCCTTTGGGAGTCCCACTGATTAACACTGAACCCTATGGGAGCCTCACTGATTAACACTGAACCCTATGGGAGTCTCACTGATTAACACTGAACCCTATGGGAGTATCAGTGATTGTCACTGAACCCTATGGGCGTCTCACTGATTAACACTGAACCCGGTGGGAGTCTCAATGATGAACACTGAACCCTGTGGGAGTCTCACTGATTAACACTGAACCCTGTGGGAGTCTCACTGATTAACACTGAACCCTATGGGAGTCTCAATGATTAACACTGGACCCTGTGGGAGTCTCACTGATTAACACTGGACCATGTGGGAGTCTCACTGATTAACACTGAACCCTATGGGAGTCTCACTGATTAACACTGAACCCCATAGGAGTCTCACTGATTAACACTGAACCCTATGGGAGTTTCACTGATTAACAATGAAACCTGTGGGAGTCTCACTGAATAACACTGAACCCTATGGGAGTCTCACTGAATAACACTGAACCCTATGGGAGTCTCAGTGATTAACACTGACACCTATGGGAGTCTCACTGATTAACACTGAACCCTATGGGAGTCTTTCATTAACACCAAACCCTATGGGAGTTTCACTGATTAACAATGAAACCTGTGGGAGTCTCACTGAATAACACTGAACCCTATGGGAGTCTCACTGAATAACACTGAACCCTATGGGAGTCTCAGTGATTAACACTGACACCTATGGGAGTCTCACTGATTAACACTGAACCCTATGGGAGTCTTTCATTAACACCAAACCCTATGGGAGTCTCACTGATTAACACTGAACCCTATGGGAGTCTCACTGATTAACACTGAACCCTATGGTAGTTTCACTGATTAACACTGAACCCTATGGGAGTCTCACTGATTAACACTGAAACCTGTGGGAGTCTCACTGAATAACACTGAACCCTATGGGAGTCTCACTGATTAACACTTAACCCTATGGGACTCTCACTGATTAACACTGAACCCTATGGGAGTCTCACTGATTAACACTGAACCATATGGGAGTCTCACTGAATAACACTGAACCCTATGGGAGTCTCAGTGATTAACACTGAACCCTATGGGAGTCTCACTGATTAACACTGAACCCTATGGTAGTCTTTGATTAACACCGAACCCTATGGAAGTCTCACTGATGAACACTGGACCCTATGGGAGTCTCACTGATTAACAATGAACCCTATGGGAGTCTCACTGATTACTGAACCCTGTGGGCGTCTCACTGATTAACACTGAACCCTGTGGGAGTCTCACTGATTAACACTGAACCCTGTGGGAGTCTCATTGATTAACACTGAACCCTTTGGGTGTCTCACTGATTAACACTGAACCCTATGCGAGTCTCACTGATTAACACTGAACCCTATGGGAGTCTCACTGATTAACACTGAAACCTGTGGGAGTTTCAGTGATTAACACTAAACCCTATGGGAGACTCACTAATTAATACTGAACCCTGTGGGAGTCTCACTGATTAACACTGAACCCTGTGGGAGTCTCACTGATTAACACTGAACCCTATGGGAGTCTCACTGATTACTGAACCCTGTGGGAGTCTCACTGATTAACACTGAACCCTGTGGGAGTCTCACTGATTAACACTGAACCCTGTGGGAGTCTCATTGATTAACACTGAACCCTTTGGGAGTCTCACTGAATAACACTGAACCCTATGGGAGTCTCAATGATTAACACTGAACCCTATGGGAGTCTCACTGATTCAACACTGAACCCTATGGGAGTCTCACTGATTAACACTGAACCTATGGGAGTCTCATTGATTAACACTGAACCCTGTGGGAGTCTCACTGATTAACACTGAACCCTGTGGGAGTCTCACTGATTAACACTGAACGATGTGGGAATCTCACTGATTACCCCGGAACCCTGTGTGAGTCTCACCGATTACCCCTGAACCCTGTGGGAGTCTCACTGATTAACACTGAACCCTGTGGGAGTCCCACTGAATAACACTGAACCCTGTGGGAGTCCCACTGATTAACACTGAACCCTGTTGGAGTCCCAGTGATTAACACTGAACCCTGTGGGAGTCTCAGTGATTAACACTGAACCCTGTGGGAGTCTCACTGATTAACACTGAACCCTGTGGGAGTCATCACTGATTAACAATGAACCCTATGGGAGTCTCACTGATTAACACTGAACCCTATGGGAGTCTCATTGATTAACACTGAACCCTATGGGAGTCTCACTGATTAACACTGAACCTATGGGAGTCTCATTGATTAACACTGAACCCTACGGGAGTCTCAGTGATTAACACTGAACACTATGGGAGTCTCACTGATTAACACTGAACCCTGTGGGAGTCTCAATGATTAACACTGGACCATGTGGGAGTCTCACTGATTAACACTGAACCCTATGGGAGTCTCACTGATTAACACTGAACCATATGGGAGTCTCACTGAATAACACTGAACCCTAGGGGAGTCTCAGTGATTAACACTGAACCCTATGGGAGTCTCACGGATTAACACTGAACCCTATGGTAGTCTTTGATTAACACCGAACCCTATGGAAGTCTCACTGATGAACACTGGACCCTATGGGAGTCTCACTGATTAACAATGAACCCTATGGGAGTCTCACTGATTACTGAACCCTGTGGGCGTCTCACTGATTAACACTGAACCCTGTGGGAGTCTCACTGATTAACACTGAACCCTGTGGGAGTCTCATTGATTAACACTGAACCCTTTGGGTGTCTCACTGATTAACACTGAACCCTATGCGAGTCTCACTGATTAACACTGAACCCTATGGGAGTCTCACTGATTAACACTGAAACCTGTGGGAGTTTCAGTGATTAACACTAAACCCTATGGGAGACTCACTAATTAATACTGAACCCTGTGGGAGTCTCACTGATTAACACTGAACCCTGTGGGAGTCTCACTGATTAACACTGAACCCTATGGGAGTCTCACTGATTACTGAACCCTGTGGGAGTCTCACTGATTAACACTGAACCCTGTGGGAGTCTCACTGATTAACACTGAACCCTGTGGGAGTCTCATTGATTAACACTGAACCCTTTGGGAGTCTCACTGAATAACACTGAACCCTATGGGAGTCTCAATGATTAACACTGAACCCTATGGGAGTCTTTGATTAACACCGAACCCTATGGAAGTCTCACTGATGAACACTGGACCCTATGGGAGTCTCACTGATTAACAATGAACCCTATGGGAGTCTCACTGATTACTGAACCCTGTGGGCGTCTCACTGATTAACACTGAACCCTGTGGGAGTCTCACTGATTAACACTGAACCCTGTGGGAGTCTCATTGATTAACACTGAACCCTTTGGGTGTCTCACTGATTAACACTGAACCCTATGCGAGTCTCACTGATTAACACTGAACCCTATGGGAGTCTCACTGATTAACACTGAAACCTGTGGGAGTTTCAGTGATTAACACTAAACCCTATGGGAGACTCACTAATTAATACTGAACCCTGTGGGAGTCTCACTGATTAACACTGAACCCTGTGGGAGTCTCACTGATTAACACTGAACCCTATGGGAGTCTCACTGATTACTGAACCCTGTGGGAGTCTCACTGATTAACACTGAACCCTGTGGGAGTCTCACTGATTAACACTGAACCCTGTGGGAGTCTCATTGATTAACACTGAACCCTGTGGGAGTCTCACTGATTAACACTGAACCCTGTGGGAGTCTCACTGATTAACACTGAACCATGTGGGAATCTCACTGATTACCCCAGAACCCTGTGTGAGTCTCACCGATTACCCCTGAACCCTGTGGGAGTCTCACTGATTAACACTGAACCCTGTGGGAGTCCCACTGAATAACACTGAACCCTGTGGGAGTCCCACTGATTAACACTGAACCCTGTTGGAGTCCCAGTGATTAACACTGAACCCTGTGGGAGTCTCAGTGATTAACACTGAACCCTGTGGGAGTCTCACTGATTAACACTGAACCCTGTGGGAGTCATCACTGATTAACAATGAACCCTATGGGAGTCTCACTGATTAACACTGAACCCTATGGGAGTCTCATTGATTAACACTGAACCCTATGGGAGTCTCACTGATTAACACTGAACCTATGGGAGTCTCATTGATTAACACTGAACCCTACGGGAGTCTCAGTGATTAACACTGAACACTATGGGAGTCTCACTGATTAACACTGAACCCTGTGGGAGTCTCAATGATTAACACTGGACCATGTGGGAGTCTCACTGATTAACACTGAACCCTATGGGAGTCTCACTGATTAACACTGAACCATATGGGAGTCTCACTGAATAACACTGAACCCTAGGGGAGTCTCAGTGATTAACACTGAACCCTATGGGAGTCTCACTGATTAACACTGAACCCTATGGTAGTCTTTGATTAACACCGAACCCTATGGAAGTCTCACTGATGAACACTGGACCCTATGGGAGTCTCACTGATTAACAATGAACCCTATGGGAGTCTCACTGATTACTGAACCCTGTGGGCGTCTCACTGATTAACACTGAACCCTGTGGGAGTCTCACTGATTAACACTGAACCCTGTGGGAGTCTCATTGATTAACACTGAACCCTTTGGGTGTCTCACTGATTAACACTGAACCCTATGCGAGTCTCACTGATTAACACTGAACCCTATGGGAGTCTCACTGATTAACACTGAAACCTGTGGGAGTTTCAGTGATTAACACTAAACCCTATGGGAGACTCACTAATTAATACTGAACCCTGTGGGAGTCTCACTGATTAACACTGAACCCTGTGGGAGTCTCACTGATTAACACTGAACCCTATGGGAGTCTCACTGATTACTGAACCCTGTGGGAGTCTCACTGATTAACACTGAACCCTGTGGGAGTCTCACTGATTAACACTGAACCCTGTGGGAGTCTCATTGATTAACACTGAACCCTTTGGGAGTCTCACTGAATAACACTGAACCCTATGGGAGTCTCAATGATTAACACTGAACCCTATGGGAGTCTCACTGATTCAACACTGAACCCTATGGGAGTCTCACTGATTAACACTGAACCTATGGGAGTCTCATTGATTAACACTGAACCCTGTGGGAGTCTCACTGATTAACACTGAACCCTGTGGGAGTCTCACTGATTAACACTGAACCATGTGGGAATCTCACTGATTACCCCGGAACCCTGTGTGAGTCTCACCGATTACCCCTGAACCCTGTGGGAGTCTCACTGATTAACACTGAACCCTGTGGGAGTCCCACTGAATAACACTGAACCCTGTGGGAGTCCCACTGATTAACACTGAACCCTGTTGGAGTCCCAGTGATTAACACTGAACCCTGTGGGAGTCTCAGTGATTAACACTGAACCCTGTGGGAGTCTCACTGATTAACACTGAACCCTGTGGGAGTCATCACTGATTAACAATGAACCCTAATGGAGTCTCACTGATTACTGAACCCTTTGGGAGTCTCACTGATTAACACTGAACCCTGTGGGAGTCTCACTGATTAACACTGAACCCTGTGGGAGTCTAATTGATTAACACTGAACCCTTTGGGAGTCTCACTGAATAACACTGAACACTATGGGAGTCTCACTGATTAACACTGAACCCTATGGGAGTCTCACTGATTAACACTGAACCCTATGGGAGTCTCACTGATTAACACTGAACCTATGGGAGTCTCATTGATTATCACTGAACCCTACGGGAGTCTCAGTGATTAACACTGAACACTATGGGAGTCTCACTGATTAACAATGAACCCTGTGGGAGTCTCAATGATTAACACTGGACCATGTGGGAGTCTCACTGATTAACACTGAACCCTATGGGAGTCTCACTGATTAACACTGAACCATATGGGAGTCTCACTGAATAACACTGAACCCTATGGGAGTCTCAGTGATTAACACTGAACCCTATGGGAGTCTCACTGATTAACACTGAACCCTATGAGAGTCTTTGATTAACACCAGACCCTATGGGAGTCTCACTGATTAACACTGGACCCTATGGGAGTCTCATTGATTAACACTGAACCCTACGGGAGTCTCATTGATTAACAATGAACCCTACGGGAGTCTCACTGATTAACACTGAACCCTGTGGGAGTCTCAATGATTAACACTGGACCCTGTGGGAGTCTCACTGATTAACACTGGACCATGTGGGAGTCTCACTGAATAACACTGAACCCTATGGGAGTCTCACTGAATAACACTGAACCCTATGGGAGTCTCAGTGATTAACACTGCACCCTATGGGAGTCTCACTGATTAACACTGAACCCTATGGGAGTCTTTCATTAACACCGAACCCTATGGGAGTCTCACTGATTAACACTGAACCCTATGGGAGTCTCACTGATTAACACTGAACCCTATAGGAGTCTCACTGATTAACACTGAACCCTATGGGAGTCTCACTGATTAACACTGAAACCTGTGGGAGTCTCACTGAATAACACTGGACCCTAAGGGAGTCTCACTGATTAACACTGAACCCTATGGGAGTCTCACTGATTAACACTGAACCCTATGGGAGTCTCACTGATTAACACTGAACCCTATGGGAGTCTCATTGATTAACACTGAACCCTGCGGGAGTCTCAGTGATTAACACTGAACACTATGGGAGTCTCACTGATTAACACTGAACCCTGTGGGAGTCTCAATGATTAACACTGGACCATGTGGGAGTCTCACTGATTAACACTGAACCCTATGGGAGTCTCACTGATTAACACTGAACCATATGGGAGTCTCACTGAATAACACTGAACCCTATGGGAGTCTCAGTGATTAACACTGAACCCTATGGGAGTCTCACTGATTAACACTGAACCCTATGAGAGTCTTTGATTAACACCGGACCCTATGGGAGTCTCACTGATTAACACTGGACCCTATGGGAGTCTCACTGATTAACACTGGACCCTATGGGAGTCTCACTGATTAACAATGAACCCTAATGGAGTCTCACTGATTACTGAACCCTTTGGGAGTCTCACTGAATAACACTGGACCCTAAGGGAGTCTCACTGATTAACACTGAACCATATGGGAGTCTCACTGAATAACACTGAACCCTATGGGAGTCTCACTGATTAACACTGAACCCTATGGGAGTCTCACTGATTAACACTGAAACCTGTGGGAGTTTCAGTGATTAACACTAAACCCTATGGGAGACTCACTAATTAGTACTGAACCCTGTGGGAGTCTCACTGATTAACACTGAACCCTGTGGGAGTCTCACTGATTAACACTGAACCCTATAGGAGTCTCACTGATTAACAATGAACCCTAATGGAGTCTCACTGATTACTGAACCCTTTGGGAGTCTCACTGATTAACACTGAACCCTGTGGGAGTCTCACTGATTAACACTGAACCCTGTGGGAGTCTCATTGATTAACACTGAACCCTTTGGGAGACTCACTGAATAACACTGAACACTATGGGAGTCTCACTGATTAACACTGAACCCTATCGGAGTCTCACTGATTAACACTGAACCTATGGGAGTCTCATTGATTATCACTGAACCCTACGGGAGTCTCAGTGATTAACACTGAACACTATGGGAGTCTCACTGATTAACAATGAACCCTGTGGGAGTCTCAATGATTAACACTGGACCATGTGGGAGTCTCACCCATTAACACTGAACCCTATGGGAGTCTTACTGATTACTGAACCCTGTGGGAGTCTCACTGATTAACACTGAACCCTGTGGGAGTCTCAGTGATTAACACTGAACCCTATGGGAGTGTCATTGATTAACACTGAATGCTATGGGAGTCTCACTGATTAACACTGAACCCTATGGGAGTCTCACTGATTAACACTGAACCCTGTGGGAGTCTCACTGATTAACACTGAACCATGTGGGAGCCTCACTGATTAACACTGAACCCTGTGGGAGTCTCACTGATTAACACTGAACCCTGTGGGAATCTCACTGATAAACACTTAACCCTATGGGAGTCTCACTGATTAACACTGAACCCTGTGGGAGTCTCATTGATTAACACTGAACCCTAAGGGAGTCGCACTGATTAGCACTGAACCCTGTGGGAGTCTCACTGATTAACACTGAACCCTATGGGAGTCTCAGTGATTAACACTGAACCCTGTGGGAGTCTCACTGATTAACACTGAACCCTGTGGGAGTCTCATGGATTAACACCGAACCCTGTGGGAGTCTCACTATTAACACTGAACCCTGTGGGAGTCTCACTGATTAACACTGAATCCTAAGGGAGTCTCACTGATTAACACTGAACCCTGTGGGAGTCTCACTGATTAACACTGAACCCTGTGAGAGTCTCACTGATTAACACTGATCCATGTGGGAGTCTCACTGATTAACACTGAACCCTATAGGAGTCTCACTGATTAACACTGAAACCTGTGGGAGTCTCACTGAATAACACTGAACCCTATTGGAGTCTCACTGATTAACACTGAACCCTATGGAAGATTCACTGATTAACACTGAACCCTACGGGAGTCTCAGTGATTAACACTGAATCCTATGGGAGTCTCAATGATTAACACTGGACCATGTGGGAGTCTCACTGATTAACACTGAACCCTATGGGAGTCACTCTGATTAACACTGAACCATATCGGAGTCTCACTGAATAACACTGAACCCTATGGGAGTCTCAGTGATTTACACTGAACCCTATGGGAGTCTCACTGATTAACACTGAACCCTATGGGAGTCTTTGATTAACACCGAACCCTATGAGAGTCTCACTGATTAACACTGGACCCTATGGGAGTCTCACTGATTAACAATGAACCCTATGGGAGTCTCACTGATTACTGAACCCTGTGGGAGTCTCACTGATTAACACTTAACCCTGTGGGAGTCTCACTGATTAACACTGAACCCTGTGGGAGTCTCATTGATTAACACTGAACCCTGTGGGAGTCTCACTGATTAACACCGAACCCTATGGGAGTCTCACTGATTAACACTGAACCCTGTGGGAGTCTCACTGATTAACACTGAACCCAATGGGAGTCTCACTGATTAACTCTGAACCCTATGGGAGTCTCATTGATTAACACTGAACCCTAAGGGAGTCTCACTGATTAACACTGAACCCTGTGGGAGTCTCACTGATTAACACTGAACCATATGGGAGTCTCAGTGATTAACACTGAACCCTGTGGGAGTCTCACTGATTAACACTGAACACTATGGGAGTCTCACTGATTAACACTGAACCCTGTGGGAGTCTCAATGATTAACACTGGACCATGTGGGAGTCTCACTGATTAACACTAAACCCTATGGGAGTCTCACTGATTAACACTGAACCATATCGGAGTCTCACTGAATAACACTGAACCCTATGGGAGTCTCAGTGATTTACACTGAACCCTATGGGAGTCTCACTGATTAACACTGAACCCTATGGGAGTCTTTGATTAACACCGAACCCTATGAGATTCTCACTGATTAACACTGGACCCTATGGGAGTCTCACTGATTAACAATGAACCCTATGGGAGTCTCACTGATTACTGAACCCTGTGGGAGTCTCACTGATTAACACTTAACCCTGTGGGAGTCTCACTGATTAACAATGAACCCTGTGGGAGTCTCATTGATTAACACTGAACCCTGTGGGAGTCTCACTGATTAACACCGAACCCTATGGGAGTCTCACTGATTAACACTGAACCCTGTGGGAGTCTCACTGATTAACACTGAACCCAATGGGAGTCTCACTGATTAACACTGAACACTATGGGAGTCTCATTGATTAACACTGAACCCTGTGGGAGTCTCACTGATTAACACCGAACCCTATGGGAGTCTCACTGATTACTGAACCCTGTGGGAGTCTCACTGATTAACACTTAACCCTGTGGGAGTCTCACTGATTAACACTGAACCCTGTGGGAGTCTCATTGATTAACACTGAACCCTGTGGGAGTCTCACTGATTAACACCGAACCCTATGGGAGTCTCTCTGATTAACTCTGAACCCTGTGGGAGTCTCAGTGATTAACACTGAACCCAATGGGAGTCTCACTGATTAACACTGAACCCTATGGGAGTCTCATTGATTAACACTGAACCCTAAGGGAGTCTCACTGATTAACACTGAACCCTGTGGGAGTCTCACTGATTAACACTGAACCCTATGGGAGTCTCAGTGATTAACACTGAACCCTGTGGGAGTCTCACTGATTAACAATGAACACTATGGGAGTCTCACTGATTAACACTGAACCCTGTGGGAGTCTCAATGATTAACACTGGACCATGTGGGAGTCTCACTGATTAACACTGAACCCTATGGGAGTCTCACTGATTAACACTGAACCATATCGGAGTCTCACTGAATAACACTGAACCCTATGGGAGTCTCAGTGATTTACACTGAACCCTATGGGAGTCTCACTGATTAACACTGAACCCTATGGGAGTCTTTGATTAACACCGAACCCTATGAGAGTCTCACTGATTAACACTGGACCCTATGGGAGTCTCACTGATTAACAATGAACCCTATGGGAGTCTCACTGATTACTGAACCCTGTGGGAGTCTCACTGATTAACACTTAACCCTGTGGGAGTCTCACTGATTAACAATGAACCCTGTGGGAGTCTCATTGATTAACACTGAACCCTGTGGGAGTCTCACTAATTAACACCGAACCCTATGGGAGTCTCACTGATTAACACTGAACCCTGTGGGAGTCTCACTGATTAACACTGAACCCAATGGGAGTCTCACTGATTAACACTGAACCCTATGGGAGTCTCATTGATTAACACTGAACCCTAAGGGAGTCTCACTGATTAACACTGAACCCTGTGGGAGTCTCACTGATTAACACTGAACCCTATGGGAGTCTCAGTGATTAACACTGTACCCTGTGGGAGTCTCACTGATTAACACTGATCCCTGTGGGAGTCTTACTGATTACCCCTGAACCCTGTGTGAGTCTCACTGATTACCCCTGAACCCTGTGGGAGTCTCACTGATTAACCCTGAACCCTGTGGGAGTCTCACTGATTAAGACTGAACCCTGTGGGAGTCTCAGTGATTAACACTGAACCCTGTGGGAGTCCCACTGAATAACACTGAACCCTGCGGGAGTCCCACTGATTAACACAGAACCCTGTTGGAGTCCCAGTGATTAACACTGAACCCTGTGTGAGTCTCAGTGATTAACACTGAACCCTGTGGGAGCCTCACTGATTAACATTGAACCCTGTGGGAGTCTCACTGGTTACCCCTGAACCCTGAGAGAGTCTCACTGATTAACACTGAACCCTGTGGGAGTCTCACTGATTAACACTGAACCCTGTGGGAGTCTCATTGATTAACACTGAACCCTGTGGGAGTCTCACTGATTAACACTGAACCCTGTGGGAGTCTTTGATTAACACTGAACCCTGTGCGAGTCTAACTGATTAACACTGAACCCTGTGGGAGTCTCACTGATTAACACTGAACCCTATGCGAGTCTCACTGATTAACACTGAACCCTATGGGAGTCTCACTGATTAACACTGAAACCTGTGGGAGTTTCAGTGATTAACACTGAACCCTATGGGAGTCTCACTAATTAATACGGAACCCTCTGGGAGTCTCACTGATTAACACTGAACCCTGTGGGAGTCTCACTGATTAACACTGAACCCTAAGAGATGCTCATTAATTAACATTGAACCCTGTGGGAGTCTCACTGAATAACACTGAACCCTATGGGAGTCTCAGTGATTTACACTGAACCCTATGGGAGTCTCACTGATTAACACTGAACCCTATGGGAGTCTTTGATTAACACCGAACCCTATGAGAGTCTCACTGATTAACACTGGACCCTATGGGAGTCTCACTGATTAACAATGAACCCTATGGGAGTCTCACTGATTACTGAACCCTGTGGGAGTCTCACTGATTAACACCTAACCCTGTGGGAGTCTCACTGATTAACAATGAACCCTGTGGGAGTCTCATTGATTAACACTGAACCCTGTGGGAGTCTCACTGATTAACACCGAACCCTATGGGAGTCTCACTGATTAACACTGAACCCTGTGGGAGTCTTTGATTAACACTGAACCCTGTGCGAGTCTAACTGATTAACACTGAACCCTGTGGGAGTCTCACTGATTAACACTGAACCCTATGCGAGTCTCACTGATTAACACTGAACCCTATGGGAGTCTCACTGATTAACACTGAAACCTGTGGGAGTTTCAGTGATTAACACTGAACCCTATGGGAGTCTCACTAATTAATACGGAACCCTCTGGGAGTCTCACTGATTAACACTGAACCCTGTGGGAGTCTCACTGATTAACACTGAACCCTAAGAGATGCTCATTAATTAACATTGAACCCTGTGGGAGTCTCACTGAATAACACTGAACCCTATGGGAGTCTCAGTGATTAACACTGAACCCTGTGGGAGCCTCACTGATTAACATTGAACCCTGTGGGAGTCTCACTGGTTACCCCTGAACCCTGAGAGAGTCTCACTGATTAACACTGAACCCTGTGGGAGTCTCACTGATTAACACTGAACCCTGTGGGAGTCTCATTGATTAACACTGAACCCTGTGGGAGTCTCACTGATTAACACTGAACCCTGTGGGAGTCTTTGATTAACACTGAACCCTGTGCGAGTCTAACTGATTAACACTGAACCCTGTGGGAGTCTCACTGATTAACACTGAACCCTATGCGAGTCTCACTGATTAACACTGAACCCTATGGGAGTCTCACTGATTAACACTGAAACCTGTGGGAGTTTCAGTGATTAACACTGAACCCTATGGGAGTCTCACTAATTAATACGGAACCCTCTGGGAGTCTCACTGATTAACACTGAACCCTGTGGGAGTCTCACTGATTAACACTGAACCCTAAGAGATGCTCATTAATTAACATTGAACCCTGTGGGAGTCTCACTGAATAACACTGAACCCTGTGTGAGTCTCAGTGATTAACACTGAACCCTGTGGGAGCCTCACTGATTAACATTGAACCCTGTGGGAGTCTCACTGGTTACCCCTGAACCCTGAGAGAGTCTCACTGATTAACACTGAACCCTGTGGGAGTCTCACTGATTAACACTGAACCCTGTGGGAGTCTCATTGATTAACACTGAACCCTGTGGGAGTCTCACTGATTAACACTGAACCCTGTGGGAGTCTTTGATTAACACTGAACCCTGTGCGAGTCTAACTGATTAACACTGAACCCTGTGGGAGTCTCACTGATTAACACTGAACCCTATGCGAGTCTCACTGATTAACACTGAACCCTATGGGAGTCTCACTGATTAACACTGAAACCTGTGGGAGTTTCAGTGATTAACACTGAACCCTATGGGAGTCTCACTAATTAATACGGAACCCTCTGGGAGTCTCACTGATTAACACTGAACCCTGTGGGAGTCTCACTGATTAACACTGAACCCTAAGAGATGCTCATTAATTAACATTGAACCCTGTGGGAGTCTCACTGAATAACACTGAACCCTATGGGAGTCTCAGTGATTTACACTGAACCCTATGGGAGTCTCACTGATTAACACTGAACCCTATGGGAGTCTTTGATTAACACCGAACCCTATGAGAGTCTCACTGATTAACACTGGACCCTATGGGAGTCTCACTGATTAACAATGAACCCTATGGGAGTCTCACTGATTACTGAACCCTGTGGGAGTCTCACTGATTAACACTTAACCCTGTGGGAGTCTCACTGATTAACAATGAACCCTGTGGGAGTCTCATTGATTAACACTGAACCCTGTGGGAGTCTCACTGATTAACACCGAACCCTATGGGAGTCTCACTGATTAACACTGAACCCTGTGGGAGTCTCACTGATTAACACTGAACCCAATGGGAGTCTCACTGATTAACACTGAACCCTATGGGAGTCTCATTGATTAACACTGAACCCTAAGGGAGTCTCACTGATTAACACTGAACCCTGTGGGAGTCTCAGTGATTAACACTGAACCCTATGGGAGTCTCAGTGATTAACACTGTACCCTGTGGGAGTCTCACTGAATAACACTGATCCCTGTGGGAGTCTTACTGATTACCCCTGAACCCTGTGTGAGTCTCACTGATTACCCCTGAACCCTGTGGGAGTCTCACTGATTAACCCTGAACCCTGTGGGAGTCTCACTGATTAAGACTGAACCCTGTGGGAGTCTCAGTGATTAACACTGAACCCTGTGGGAGTCCCACTGAATAACACTGAACCCTGCGGGAGTCCCACTGATTAACACAGAACCCTGTTGGAGTCCCAGTGATTAACACTGAACCCTGTGTGAGTCTCAGTGATTAACACTGAACCCTGTGGGAGCCTCACTGATTAACACTGAACACTGTGGGAGCCTCACTGGTTACCCCTGAACCCTGAGAGAGTCTCACTGATTAACACTGAACCCTGTGGGAGTCTCACTGATTAACACTGAACCCTGTGGGAGTCTCATTGATTAACACTGAACCCTGTGGGAGTCTCACTGATTAACACTGAACCCTGTGGGAGTCTTTGATTAACACTGAACCCTGTGCGAGTCTAACTGATTAACACTGAACCCTGTGGGAGTCTCACTGATTAACACTGAACCCTATGCGAGTCTCACTGATTAACACTGAACCCTATGGGAGTCTCACTGATTAACACTGAAACCTGTGGGAGTTTCAGTGATTAACACTGAACCCAATGGGAGTCTCACTAATTAATACTGAACCCTCTGGGAGTCTCACTGATTAACACTGAACCCTGTGGGAGTCTCACTGATTAACACTGAACCCTATAGGAGTCTCACTGATTAACACTGAACCCTATGGGAGTTTCACTGATTAGCACTGAAACCTGTGGGAGTCTCACTGAATAACACTGAACCCTATGGGAGTCTCACTGAATAACACTGAACCATATGGGAGTCTCAGTGATTAACACTGAAACCTATGGGAGTCTCACTGATTAACACTGAACCCTATGGGAGTCTTTGATTAACACCGAACCCTATGGGAGTCTCACTGATTAACACTGAACCCTATGGGAGTCTCACTGATTAACACTGAACCCTATGGGAGTTTCACTGATTAACACTGAACCCTATGGGAGTCTCACTGATTAACACTGAAACCTGTGGGAGTCTCACTGAATAACACTGAACCCTATGGGAGTCTCACTGATTAACACTTAACCCTATGGGACTCTCACTGATTAACACTGAACCCTATGGGAGACTCACTGATTAACAATGAACCCTATGGGAGTCTCATTGATTAACACTGAACCCTACGGGAGTCTCACTGATTAACACTGAACCCTATGGGAGTCTCACTGATTAACACTGAACCCTATGGGAGTCTCATTGATTAACACTGAACCCTACGGGAGTCTCATTGATTAACACTGAACCCTACGGGCGTCTCACTGATTAACACTGAACCCTGTGGGAGTCTCAATGATTAACACTGGACCCTGTGGGAGTCTCACTGATTAACACTGGACCCTGTGGGAGTCTCACTGATTAACACTGGACCATGTGGGAGTCTCACTGATTAACACTGAACCCTATGGGAGTCTCACTGATTAACACTGAACCCCATAGGAGTCTCACTGATTAACACTGAACCCTATGGGAGTTTCACTGATTAACAATGAAACCTGTGGGAGTCTCACTGAATAACACTGAACCCTATGGGAGTCTCACTGAATAACACTGAACCCTATGGGAGTCTCAGTGATTAACACTGACACCTATGGGAGTCTCACTGATTAACACTGAACCCTATGGGAGTCTTTCATTAACACCGAACCCTATGGGAGTCTCACTGATTAACACTGAACCCTATGGGAGTCTCACTGATTAACACTGAACCCTATGGGAGTTTCACTGATTAACACTGAACCCTATGGGAGTCTCACTGATTAACACTGAAACCTGTGGGAGTCTCACTGAATAACACTGAACCCTATGGGAGTCTCACTGATTAACACTTAACCCTATGGGACTCTCACTGATTAACACTGAACCCTATGGGAGTCTCACTGATTAACACTGAACCCTATGGGAGTCTCATTGATTAACACTGAACCCTACGGGAGTCTCACTGATTAACACTGAACCCTATGGGAGTCTCACTGATAAACACTGAACCCTATGGGAGTCTCATTGATTAACACTGAACCCTACGGGAGTCTCATTGATTAACACTGAACCCTACGGGAGTCTCACTGATTAACACTGAACCCTGTGGGAGTCTCAATGATTAACACTGGACCCTGTGGGAGTCTCACTGATTAACACTGGACCATGTGGGAGTCTCACTGATTAACACTGAACATTATGGGAGTCTCACTGATTAACACTGAACCATGTGGGAATCTCACTGATTACCCCTGAACCCTGTGGGAGTCTCACTGATTACCCCTGAACCCTGTGGGAGTCTCACTGATTAACACTGAACCCTATGGGTTTCTCACTGATTAACACTGAACCCTGTGGGAGTCTCACTGATTAAGACAAAACCCTGTGGGAGTCTCAGTGATTAACACTGAACCCTGTGGGAGTCCTACTGAATAACACTGAACCCTTTGGGAGTCCCACTGATTAACACTGAACCCTATGGGAGCCTCACTGATTAACACTGAACCCTATGGGAGACTCACTGATTAACAATGAACCCTATGGGAGTCTCATTGATTAACACTGAACCCTATGGGAGTCTCACTGATTAACACTGAACCCTATGGGAGTCTCATTGATTAACACTGAACCCTACGGGAGTCTCATTGATTAACACTGAACCCTACGGGCGTCTCACTGATTAACACTGAACCCTGTGGGAGTCTCAATGATTAACACTGGACCCTGTGGGAGTCTCACTGATTAACACTGGACCATGTGGGAGTCTCACTGATTAACACTGAACCCTATGGGAGTCTCACTGATTAACACTGAACCCCATAGGAGTCTCACTGATTAACACTGAACCCTATGGGAGTTTCACTGATTAACAATGAAACCTGTGGGAGTCTCACTGAATAACACTGAACCCTATGGGAGTCTCACTGAATAACACTGAACCCTATGGGAGTCTCAGTGATTAACACTGACACCTATGGGAGTCTCACTGATTAACACTGAACCCTATGGGAGTCTTTCATTAACACCGAACCCTATGGGAGTCTCACTGATTAACACTGAACCCTATGGGAGTCTCACTGATTAACACTGAACCCTATGGGAGTTTCACTGATTAACACTGAACCCTATGGGAGTCTCACTGATTAACACTGAAACCTGTGGGAGTCTCACTGAATAACACTGAACCCTATGGGAGTCTCACTGATTAACACTTAACCCTATGGGACTCTCACTGATTAACACTGAACCCTATGGGAGTCTCACTGATTAACACTGAACCCTATGGGAGTCTCATTGATTAACACTGAACCCTACGGGAGTCTCACTGATTAACACTGAACCCTATGGGAGTCTCACTGATAAACACTGAACCCTATGGGAGTCTCATTGATTAACACTGAACCCTACGGGAGTCTCATTGATTAACACTGAACCCTACGGGAGTCTCACTGATTAACACTGAACCCTGTGGGAGTCTCAATGATTAACACTGGACCCTGTGGGAGTCTCACTGATTAACACTGGACCATGTGGGAGTCTCACTGATTAACACTGAACATTATGGGAGTCTCACTGATTAACACTGAACCATGTGGGAATCTCACTGATTACCCCTGAACCCTGTGGGAGTCTCACTGATTACCCCTGAACCCTGTGGGAGTCTCACTGATTAACACTGAACCCTATGGGAGTCTCACTGATTAACACTGAACCCTGTGGGAGTCTCACTGATTAAGACAAAACCCTGTGGGAGTCTCAGTGATTAACACTGAACCCTGTGGGAGTCCTACTGAATAACACTGAACCCTTTGGGAGTCCCACTGATTAACACTGAACCCTATGGGAGCCTCACTGATTAACACTGAACCCTATGGGAGACTCACTGATTAACAATGAACCCTATGGGAGTCTCATTGATTAACACTGAACCCTATGGGAGTCTCACTGATTAACACTGAACCCTATGGGAGTCTCATTGATTAACACTGAACCCTACGGGAGTCTCATTGATTAACACTGAACCCTACGGGCGTCTCACTGATTAACACTGAACCCTGTGGGAGTCTCAATGATTAACACTGGACCCTGTGGGAGTCTCACTGATTAACACTGGACCATGTGGGAGTCTCACTGATTAACACTGAACCCTATGGGAGTCTCACTGATTAACACTGAACCCCATAGGAGTCTCACTGATTAACACTGAACCCTATGGGAGTTTCACTGATTAACAATGAAACCTGTGGGAGTCTCACTGAATAACACTGAACCCTATGGGAGTCTCACTGAATAACACTGAACCCTATGGGAGTCTCAGTGATTAACACTGACACCTATGGGAGTCTCACTGATTAACACTGAACCCTATGGGAGTCTTTCATTAACACCGAACCCTATGGGAGTCTCACTGATTAACACTGAACCCTATGGGAGTCTCACTGATTAATACTGAACCCTATGGGAGTTTCACTGATTAACACTGAACCCTATGGGAGTCTCACTGATTAACACTGAAACCTGTGGGAGTCTCACTGAATAACACTGAACCCTATGGGAGTCTCACTGATTAACACTTAACCCTATGGGACTCTCACTGATTAACACTGAACCCTATGGGAGTCTCACTGATTAACACTGAACCCTATGGGAGTCTCATTGATTAACACTGAACCCTACGGGAGTCTCACTGATTAACACTGAACCCTATGGGAGTCTCACTGATAAACACTGAACCCTATGGGAGTCTCATTGATTAACACTGAACCCTACGGGAGTCTCATTGATTAACACTGAACCCTACGGGAGTCTCACTGATTAACACTGAACCCTGTGGGAGTCTCAATGATTAACACTGGACCCTGTGGGAGTCTCACTGATTAACACTGGACCATGTGGGAGTCTCACTGATTAACACTGAACACTATGGGAGTCTCACTGATTAACACTGAACCATGTGGGAATCTCACTGATTACCCCTGAACCCTGTGGGAGTCTCACTGATTACCCCTGAACCCTGTGGGAGTCTCACTGATTAACACTGAACCCTATGGGAGTCTCACTGATTAACACTGAACCCTGTGGGAGTCTCACTGATTAAGACAAAACCCTGTGGGAGTCTCAGTGATTAACACTGAACCCTGTGGGAGTCCTACTGAATAACACTGAACCCTTTGGGAGTCCCACTGATTAACACTGAACCCTATGGGAGCCTCACTGATTAACACTGAACCCTATGGGAGTCTCACTGATTAACACTGAACCCTATGGGAGTCTCAGTGATTGTCACTGAACCCTATGGGCGTCTCACTGATTAACACTGAACCCGGTGGGAGTCTCAATGATGAACACTGAACCCTGTGGGAGTCTCACTGATTAACACTGAACCCTGTGGGAGTCTCACTGATTAACACTGAACCCTATGGGAGTCTCAATGATTAACACTGGACCCTGTGGGAGTCTCACTGATTAACACTGGACCATGTGGGAGTCTCACTGATTAACACTGAACCCTATGGGAGTCTCACTGATTAACACTGAACCCCATAGGAGTCTCACTGATTAACACTGAACCCTATGGGAGTTTCACTGATTAACAATGAAACCTGTGGGAGTCTCACTGAAAAACACTGAACCCTATGGGAGTCTCACTGAATAACACTGAACCCTATGGGAGTCTCAGTGATTAACACTGACACCTATTGGAGTCTCACTGATTAACACTGAACCCTATGGGAGTCTTTCATTAACACCAAACCCTATGGGAGTTTCACTGATTAACAATGAAACCTGTGGGAGTCTCACTGAATAACACTGAACCCTATGGGAGTCTCACTGAATAACACTGAACCCTATGGGAGTCTCAGTGATTAACACTGACACCTATGGGAGTCTCACTGATTAACACTGAACCCTATGGGAGTCTTTCATTAACACCAAACCCTATGGGAGTCTCACTGATTAACACTGAACCCTATGGGAGTCTCACTGATTAATACTGAACCCTATGGGAGTTTCACTGATTAACACTGAACCCTATGGGAGTCTCACTGATTAACACTGAAACCTGTGGGAGTCTCACTGAATAACACTGAACCCTATGGGAGTCTCACTGATTAACACTTAACCCTATGGGACTCTCACTGATTAACACTGAACCCTATGGGAGTCTCACTGATTAACACTGAACCCTATGGGAGTCTCATTGATTAACACTGAACCCTACGGGAGTCTCACTGATTAACACTGAACCCTATGGGAGTCTCACTGATAAACACTGAACCCTATGGGAGTCTCATTGATTAACACTGAACCCTACGGGAGTCTCATTGATTAACACTGAACCCTACGGGAGTCTCACTGATTAACACTGAACCCTGTGGGAGTCTCAATGATTAACACTGGACCCTGTGGGAGTCTCACTGATTAACACTGAACATTATGGGAGTCTCACTGATTAACACTGAACCATGTGGGAATCTCACTGATTACCCCTGAACCCTGTGGGAGTCTCACTGATTACCCCTGAACCCTGTGGGAGTCTCACTGATTACCCCTGAACCCTGTGGGAGTCTCACTGATTAACACTGAACCCTTTGGGAGTCCCACTGATTAACACTGAACCCTATGGGACCCTCACTGATTAACAATGAACCCTATGGGAGTCTCATTGATTAACACTGAACCCTATGGGAGTCTCACTGATTAACACTGAACCCTACGGGAGTCTCATTGATTAACACTGAACCCTACGGGAGTCTCATTGATTAACACTGAACCCTACGGGCGTCTCACTGATTAACACTGAACCCTGTGGGAGTCTCAATGATTAACAATGGACCCTGTGGGAGTCTCACTGATTAACACTGGACCATGTGGGAGTCTCACTGATTAACACTGAACCCTATGGGAGTCTCACTGATTAACACTGAACCCCATAGGAGTCTCACTGATTAACACTGAACCCTATGGGAGTTTCACTGATTAACAATGAAACCTGTGGGAGTCTCACTGAATAACACTGAACCCTATGGGAGTCTCACTGAATAACACTGAACCCTATGGGAGTCTCAGTGATTAACACTGACACCTATGGGAGTCTCACTGATTAACACTGAACCCTATGGGAGTCTTTCATTAACACCGAACCCTATGGGAGTCTCACTGATTAACACTGAACCCTATGGGAGTCTCACTGATTAATACTGAACCCTATGGGAGTTTCACTGATTAACACTGAACCCTATGGGAGTCTCACTGATTAACACTGAAACCTGTGGGAGTCTCACTGAATAACACTGAACCCTATGGGAGTCTCACTGATTAACACTTAACCCTATGGGACTCTCACTGATTAACACTGAACCCTATGGGAGTCTCACTGATTAACACTGAACCCTATGGGAGTCTCATTGATTAACACTGAACCCTACGGGAGTCTCACTGATTAACACTGAACCCTATGGGAGTCTCACTGATAAACACTGAACCCTATGGGAGTCTCATTGATTAACACTGAACCCTACGGGAGTCTCATTGATTAACACTGAACCCTACGGGAGTCTCACTGATTAACACTGAACCCTGTGGGAGTCTCAATGATTAACACTGGACCCTGTGGGAGTCTCACTGATTAACACTGGACCATGTGGGAGTCTCACTGATTAACACTGAACACTATGGGAGTCTCACTGATTAACACTGAACCATGTGGGAATCTCACTGATTACCCCTGAACCCTGTGGGAGTCTCACTGATTACCCCTGAACCCTGTGGGAGTCTCACTGATTAACACTGAACCCTATGGGAGTCTCACTGATTAACACTGAACCCTGTGGGAGTCTCACTGATTAAGACAAAACCCTGTGGGAGTCTCAGTGATTAACACTGAACCCTGTGGGAGTCCTACTGAATAACACTGAACCCTTTGGGAGTCCCACTGATTAACACTGAACCCTATGGGAGCCTCACTGATTAACACTGAACCCTATGGGAGTCTCACTGATTAACACTGAACCCTATGGGAGTCTCAGTGATTGTCACTGAACCCTATGGGCGTCTCACTGATTAACACTGAACCCGGTGGGAGTCTCAATGATGAACACTGAACCCTGTGGGAGTCTCACTGATTAACACTGAACCCTGTGGGAGTCTCACTGATTAACACTGAACCCTATGGGAGTCTCAATGATTAACACTGGACCCTGTGGGAGTCTCACTGATTAACACTGGACCATGTGGGAGTCTCACTGATTAACACTGAACCCTATGGGAGTCTCACTGATTAACACTGAACCCCATAGGAGTCTCACTGATTAACACTGAACCCTATGGGAGTTTCACTGATTAACACTGAAACCTGTGGGAGTCTCACTGAAAAACACTGAACCCTATGGGAGTCTCACTGAATAACACTGAACCCTATGGGAGTCTCAGTGATTAACACTGACACCTATTGGAGTCTCACTGATTAACACTGAACCCTATGGGAGTCTTTCATTAACACCAAACCCTATGGGAGTTTCACTGATTAACAATGAAACCTGTGGGAGTCTCACTGAATAACACTGAACCCTATGGGAGTCTC
Organism: Petromyzon marinus; assembly: GCF_048934315.1. Taxonomy (NCBI): domain Eukaryota; kingdom Metazoa; phylum Chordata; class Hyperoartia; order Petromyzontiformes; family Petromyzontidae; genus Petromyzon; species Petromyzon marinus. Next base: position 12,496,814 of record NC_133728.1, on the reverse strand, counting down.
ACTGAATAACACTGAACCCTATGGGAGTCTCAGTGATTAACACTGACACCTATGGGAGTCTCACTGATTAACACTGATCCCTATGGGAGTCTTTCATTAACACCAAACCCTATGGGAGTCTCACTGATTAACACTGAACCCTATGGGAGTCTCACTGATTAACACTGAACCCTATGGGAGTTTCACTGATTAACACTGAACCCTATGGGAGTCTCACTGATTAACACTGAAACCTGTGGGAGTCTCACTGAATAACACTGAACCCTATGGGAGTCTCACTGATTAACACTTAACCCTATGGGACTCTCACTGATTAACACTGAACCCTATGGGAGTCTCACTGATTAACACTGAACCCTATGGGAGTCTCATTGATTAACACTGAACCCTACGGGAGTCTCACTGATTAACACTGAACCCTATGGGAGTCTCACTGATAAACACTGAACCCTATGGGAGTCTCATTGATTAACACTGAACCCTACGGGAGTCTCATTGATTAACACTGAACCCTACGGGAGTCTCACTGATTAACACTGAACCCTGTGGGAGTCTCAATGATTAACACTGGACCCTGTGGGAGTCTCACTGATTAACACTGAACATTATGGGAGTCTCACTGATTAACACTGAACCATGTGGGAATCTCACTGATTACCCCTGAACCCTGTGGGAGTCTCACTGATTACCCCTGAACCCTGTGGGAGTCTCACTGATTACCCCTGAACCCTGTGGGAGTCTCACTGATTAACACTGAACCCTTTGGGAGTCCCACTGATTAACACTGAACCCTATGGGACCCTCACTGATTAACACTGAACCCTATGGGAGACTCACTGATTAACAATGAACCCTATGGGAGTCTCATTGATTAACACTGAACCCTATGGGAGTCTCACTGATTAACACTGAACCCTACGGGAGTCTCATTGATTAACACTGAACCCTACGGGAGTCTCATTGATTAACACTGAACCCTACGGGCGTCTCACTGATTAACACTGAACCCTGTGGGAGTCTCAATGATTAACAATGGACCCTGTGGGAGTCTCACTGATTAACACTGGACCATGTGGGAGTCTCACTGATTAACACTGAACCCTATGGGAGTCTCACTGATTAACACTGAACCCCATAGGAGTCTCACTGATTAACACTGAACCCTATGGGAGTTTCACTGATTAACAATGAAACCTGTGGGAGTCTCACTGAATAACACTGAACCCTATGGGAGTCTCACTGAATAACACTGAACCCTATGGGAGTCTCAGTGATTAACACTGACACCTATGGGAGTCTCACTGATTAACACTGAACCCTATGGGAGTCTTTCATTAACACCGAACCCTATGGGAGTCTCACTGATTAACACTGAACCCTATGGGAGTCTCACTGATTAATACTGAACCCTATGGGAGTTTCACTGATTAACACTGAACCCTATGGGAGTCTCACTGATTAACACTGAAACCTGTGGGAGTCTCACTGAATAACACTGAACCCTATGGGAGTCTCACTGATTAACACTTAACCCTATGGGACTCTCACTGATTAACACTGAACCCTATGGGAGTCTCACTGATTAACACTGAACCCTATGGGAGTCTCATTGATTAACACTGAACCCTACGGGAGTCTCACTGATTAACACTGAACCCTATGGGAGTCTCACTGATAAACACTGAACCCTATGGGAGTCTCATTGATTAACACTGAACCCTACGGGAGTCTCATTGATTAACACTGAACCCTACGGGAGTCTCACTGATTAACACTGAACCCTGTGGGAGTCTCAATGATTAACACTGGACCCTGTGGGAGTCTCACTGATTAACACTGGACCATGTGGGAGTCTCACTGATTAACACTGAACACTATGGGAGTCTCACTGATTAACACTGAACCATGTGGGAATCTCACTGATTACCCCTGAACCCTGTGGGAGTCTCACTGATTACCCCTGAACCCTGTGGGAGTCTCACTGATTAACACTGAACCCTATGGGAGTCTCACTGATTAACACTGAACCCTGTGGGAGTCTCACTGATTAAGACAAAACCCTGTGGGAGTCTCAGTGATTAACACTGAACCCTGTGGGAGTCCTACTGAATAACACTGAACCCTTTGGGAGTCCCACTGATTAACACTGAACCCTATGGGAGCCTCACTGATTAACACTGAACCCTATGGGAGTCTCACTGATTAACACTGAACCCTATGGGAGTCTCAGTGATTGTCACTGAACCCTATGGGCGTCTCACTGATTAACACTGAACCCGGTGGGAGTCTCAATGATGAACACTGAACCCTGTGGGAGTCTCACTGATTAACACTGAACCCTGTGGGAGTCTCACTGATTAACACTGAACCCTATGGGAGTCTCACTGATTAACACTGAACGCTGTGGGAGTCTCACTGATTAACACTGAACCCTGTGGGAGTCTCACTGATTAACACTGAACCCTAAGAGATGCTCATTAATTAACATTGAACCCTGTGGGAGTCTCACTGATCAACACTGAACCCTATGGGAGTCTCACTGATTAACACTGAACCCTGTGGGAGTCTCACTGATTAACACTGAACCCTATGGGAGTCTTTGATTAACACCGAACCCTATGGGAGTCTCACTGATTAACACTGAACCCTATGGGAGTCTCACTGATTAACACTGAACCCTATGGGAGTTTCACTGATTAACACTGAACCCTATGGGAGTCTCACTGATTAACACTGAAACCTGTGGGAGTCTCACTGAATAACACTGAACCTATGGGAGTCTCACTGATTAACACTTAACCCTATGGGACTCTCACTGATTAACACTGAACCCTACGGGAGACTCACTGATTAACAATGAACCCTATGGGAGTCTCATTGATTAACACTGAACCCTACGGGAGTCTCACTGATTAACACTGAACCCTATGGGAGTCTCACTGATTAACACTGAATCCTATGGGAGTCTCATTGATTAACACTGAACCCTACGGGAGTCTCATTGATTAACACTGAACCCTACGGGCGTCTCACTGATTAACACTGAACCCTGTGGGAGTCTCAATGATTAACACTGGACCCTGTGGGAGTCTCACTGATTAACACTGGACCATGTGGGAGTCTCACTGATTAACACTGAACCCTATGGGAGTCTCACTGATTAACACTGAACCCCATAGGAGTCTCACTGATTAACACTGAACCCTATGGGAGTTTCACTGATTAACAATGAAACCTGTGGGAGTCTCACTGAATAACACTGAACCCTATGGGAGTCTCACTGAATAACACTGAACCCTATGGGAGTCTCAGTGATTAACACTGACCCCTAAGGGAGTCTCACTGATTAACACTGAACCCTATGGGAGTCTTTCATTAACACCGAACCATATGGGAGTCTCACTGATTAACACTGAACCCTATGGGAGTCTCACTGATTAACACTGAACCCTATGGGAGTTTCACTGATTAACACTGAGCCCTATGGGAGTCTCACTGATTAACACTGAAACCTATGGGACTCTCACTGATTAACACTGAACCCTATGGGAGTCTCACTGATTAACACTGAACCCTATGGGAGTCTCATTGATTAACACTGAACCCTACGGGAGTCTCACTGATTAACACTGAACCCTATGGGAGTCTCACTGATAAACACTGAACCCTATGGGAGTCTCATTGATTAACACTGAACCCTACGGGAGTCTCATTGATTAACACTGAACCCTACGGGAGTCTCACTGATTAACACTGAACCCTGTGGGAGTCTCAATGATTAACACTGGACCCTGTGGGAGTCTCACTGATTAACACTGAACATTATGGGAGTCTCACTGATTAACACTGAACCATGTGGGAATCTCACTGATTACCCCTGAACCCTGTGGGAGTCTCACTGATTACCCCTGAACCCTGTGGGAGTCTCACTGATTACCCCTGAACCCTGTGGGAGTCTCACTGATTAACACTGAACCCTTTGGGAGTCCCACTGATTAACACTGAACCCTATGGGACCCTCACTGATTAACAATGAACCCTATGGGAGTCTCATTGATTAACACTGAACCCTATGGGAGTCTCACTGATTAACACTGAACCCTACGGGAGTCTCATTGATTAACACTGAACCCTACGGGAGTCTCATTGATTAACACTGAACCCTACGGGCGTCTCACTGATTAACACTGAACCCTGTGGGAGTCTCAATGATTAACAATGGACCCTGTGGGAGTCTCACTGATTAACACTGGACCATGTGGGAGTCTCACTGATTAACACTGAACCCTATGGGAGTCTCACTGATTAACACTGAACCCCATAGGAGTCTCACTGATTAACACTGAACCCTATGGGAGTTTCACTGATTAACAATGAAACCTGTGGGAGTCTCACTGAATAACACTGAACCCTATGGGAGTCTCACTGAATAACACTGAACCCTATGGGAGTCTCAGTGATTAACACTGACACCTATGGGAGTCTCACTGATTAACACTGAACCCTATGGGAGTCTTTCATTAACACCGAACCCTATGGGAGTCTCACTGATTAACACTGAACCCTATGGGAGTCTCACTGATTAATACTGAACCCTATGGGAGTTTCACTGATTAACACTGAACCCTATGGGAGTCTCACTGATTAACACTGAAACCTGTGGGAGTCTCACTGAATAACACTGAACCCTATGGGAGTCTCACTGATTAACACTTAACCCTATGGGACTCTCACTGATTAACACTGAACCCTATGGGAGTCTCACTGATTAACACTGAACCCTATGGGAGTCTCATTGATTAACACTGAACCCTACGGGAGTCTCACTGATTAACACTGAACCCTATGGGAGTCTCACTGATAAACACTGAACCCTATGGGAGTCTCATTGATTAACACTGAACCCTACGGGAGTCTCATTGATTAACACTGAACCCTACGGGAGTCTCACTGATTAACACTGAACCCTGTGGGAGTCTCAATGATTAACACTGGACCCTGTGGGAGTCTCACTGATTAACACTGGACCATGTGGGAGTCTCACTGATTAACACTGAACACTATGGGAGTCTCACTGATTAACACTGAACCATGTGGGAATCTCACTGATTACCCCTGAACCCTGTGGGAGTCTCACTGATTACCCCTGAACCCTGTGGGAGTCTCACTGATTAACACTGAACCCTATGGGAGTCTCACTGATTAACACTGAACCCTGTGGGAGTCTCACTGATTAAGACAAAACCCTGTGGGAGTCTCAGTGATTAACACTGAACCCTGTGGGAGTCCTACTGAATAACACTGAACCCTTTGGGAGTCCCACTGATTAACACTGAACCCTATGGGAGCCTCACTGATTAACACTGAACCCTATGGGAGTCTCACTGATTAACACTGAACCCTATGGGAGTCTCAGTGATTGTCACTGAACCCTATGGGCGTCTCACTGATTAACACTGAACCCGGTGGGAGTCTCAATGATGAACACTGAACCCTGTGGGAGTCTCACTGATTAACACTGAACCCTGTGGGAGTCTCACTGATTAACACTGAACCCTATGGGAGTCTCAATGATTAACACTGGACCCTGTGGGAGTCTCACTGATTAACACTGGACCATGTGGGAGTCTCACTGATTAACACTGAACCCTATGGGAGTCTCACTGATTAACACTGAACCCCATAGGAGTCTCACTGATTAACACTGAACCCTATGGGAGTTTCACTGATTAACACTGAAACCTGTGGGAGTCTCACTGAAAAACACTGAACCCTATGGGAGTCTCACTGAATAACACTGAACCCTATGGGAGTCTCAGTGATTAACACTGACACCTATTGGAGTCTCACTGATTAACACTGAACCCTATGGGAGTCTTTCATTAACACCAAACCCTATGGGAGTTTCACTGATTAACAATGAAACCTGTGGGAGTCTCACTGAATAACACTGAACCCTATGGGAGTCTCACTGAATAACACTGAACCCTATGGGAGTCTCAGTGATTAACACTGACACCTATGGGAGTCTCACTGATTAACACTGATCCCTATGGGAGTCTTTCATTAACACCAAACCCTATGGGAGTCTCACTGATTAACACTGAACCCTATGGGAGTCTCACTGATTAACACTGAACCCTATGGGAGTTTCACTGATTAACACTGAACCCTATGGGAGTCTCACTGATTAACACTGAAACCTGTGGGAGTCTCACTGAATAACACTGAACCCTATGGGAGTCTCACTGATTAACACTTAACCCTATGGGACTCTCACTGATTAACACTGAACCCTATGGGAGTCTCACTGATTAACACTGAACCCTATGGGAGTCTCATTGATTAACACTGAACCCTACGGGAGTCTCACTGATTAACACTGAACCCTATGGGAGTCTCACTGATAAACACTGAACCCTATGGGAGTCTCATTGATTAACACTGAACCCTACGGGAGTCTCATTGATTAACACTGAACCCTACGGGAGTCTCACTGATTAACACTGAACCCTGTGGGAGTCTCAATGATTAACACTGGACCCTGTGGGAGTCTCACTGATTAACACTGAACATTATGGGAGTCTCACTGATTAACACTGAACCATGTGGGAATCTCACTGATTACCCCTGAACCCTGTGGGAGTCTCACTGATTACCCCTGAACCCTGTGGGAGTCTCACTGATTACCCCTGAACCCTGTGGGAGTCTCACTGATTAACACTGAACCCTTTGGGAGTCCCACTGATTAACACTGAACCCTATGGGACCCTCACTGATTAACACTGAACCCTATGGGAGACTCACTGATTAACAATGAACCCTATGGGAGTCTCATTGATTAACACTGAACCCTATGGGAGTCTCACTGATTAACACTGAACCCTACGGGAGTCTCATTGATTAACACTGAACCCTACGGGAGTCTCATTGATTAACACTGAACCCTACGGGCGTCTCACTGATTAACACTGAACCCTGTGGGAGTCTCAATGATTAACAATGGACCCTGTGGGAGTCTCACTGATTAACACTGGACCATGTGGGAGTCTCACTGATTAACACTGAACCCTATGGGAGTCTCACTGATTAACACTGAACCCCATAGGAGTCTCACTGATTAACACTGAACCCTATGGGAGTTTCACTGATTAACAATGAAACCTGTGGGAGTCTCACTGAATAACACTGAACCCTATGGGAGTCTCACTGAATAACACTGAACCCTATGGGAGTCTCAGTGATTAACACTGACACCTATGGGAGTCTCACTGATTAACACTGAACCCTATGGGAGTCTTTCATTAACACCGAACCCTATGGGAGTCTCACTGATTAACACTGAACCCTATGGGAGTCTCACTGATTAATACTGAACCCTATGGGAGTTTCACTGATTAACACTGAACCCTATGGGAGTCTCACTGATTAACACTGAAACCTGTGGGAGTCTCACTGAATAACACTGAACCCTATGGGAGTCTCACTGATTAACACTTAACCCTATGGGACTCTCACTGATTAACACTGAACCCTATGGGAGTCTCACTGATTAACACTGAACCCTATGGGAGTCTCATTGATTAACACTGAACCCTACGGGAGTCTCACTGATTAACACTGAACCCTATGGGAGTCTCACTGATAAACACTGAACCCTATGGGAGTCTCATTGATTAACACTGAACCCTACGGGAGTCTCATTGATTAACACTGAACCCTACGGGAGTCTCACTGATTAACACTGAACCCTGTGGGAGTCTCAATGATTAACACTGGACCCTGTGGGAGTCTCACTGATTAACACTGGACCATGTGGGAGTCTCACTGATTAACACTGAACACTATGGGAGTCTCACTGATTAACACTGAACCATGTGGGAATCTCACTGATTACCCCTGAACCCTGTGGGAGTCTCACTGATTACCCCTGAACCCTGTGGGAGTCTCACTGATTAACACTGAACCCTATGGGAGTCTCACTGATTAACACTGAACCCTGTGGGAGTCTCACTGATTAAGACAAAACCCTGTGGGAGTCTCAGTGATTAACACTGAACCCTGTGGGAGTCCTACTGAATAACACTGAACCCTTTGGGAGTCCCACTGATTAACACTGAACCCTATGGGAGCCTCACTGATTAACACTGAACCCTATGGGAGTCTCACTGATTAACACTGAACCCTATGGGAGTCTCAGTGATTGTCACTGAACCCTATGGGCGTCTCACTGATTAACACTGAACCCGGTGGGAGTCTCAATGATGAACACTGAACCCTGTGGGAGTCTCACTGATTAACACTGAACCCTGTGGGAGTCTCACTGATTAACACTGAACCCTATGGGAGTCTCACTGATTAACACTGAACGCTGTGGGAGTCTCACTGATTAACACTGAACCCTGTGGGAGTCTCACTGATTAACACTGAACCCTAAGAGATGCTCATTAATTAACATTGAACCCTGTGGGAGTCTCACTGATCAACACTGAACCCTATGGGAGTCTCACTGATTAACACTGAACCCTGTGGGAGTCTCACTGATTAACACTGAACCCTATGGGAGTCTTTGATTAACACCGAACCCTATGGGAGTCTCACTGATTAACACTGAACCCTATGGGAGTCTCACTGATTAACACTGAACCCTATGGGAGTTTCACTGATTAACACTGAACCCTATGGGAGTCTCACTGATTAACACTGAAACCTGTGGGAGTCTCACTGAATAACACTGAACCTATGGGAGTCTCACTGATTAACACTTAACCCTATGGGACTCTCACTGATTAACACTGAACCCTACGGGAGACTCACTGATTAACAATGAACCCTATGGGAGTCTCATTGATTAACACTGAACCCTACGGGAGTCTCACTGATTAACACTGAACCCTATGGGAGACTCACTGATTAACACTGAATCCTATGGGAGTCTCATTGATTAACACTGAACCCTACGGGAGTCTCATTGATTAACACTGAACCCTACGGGCGTCTCACTGATTAACACTGAACCCTGTGGGAGTCTCAATGATTAACACTGGACCCTGTGGGAGTCTCACTGATTAACACTGGACCATGTGGGAGTCTCACTGATTAACACTGAACCCTATGGGAGTCTCACTGATTAACACTGAACCCCATAGGAGTCTCACTGATTAACACTGAACCCTATGGGAGTTTCACTGATTAACAATGAAACCTGTGGGAGTCTCACTGAATAACACTGAACCCTATGGGAGTCTCACTGAATAACACTGAACCCTATGGGAGTCTCAGTGATTAACACTGACCCCTAAGGGAGTCTCACTGATTAACACTGAACCCTATGGGAGTCTTTCATTAACACCGAACCATATGGGAGTCTCACTGATTAACACTGAACCCTATGGGAGTCTCACTGATTAACACTGAACCCTATGGGAGTTTCACTGATTAACACTGAGCCCTATGGGAGTCTCACTGATTAACACTGAAACCTGTGGGAGTCTCACTGAATAACACTGAACCCTATGGGAGTCTCACTGATTAACACTTAACCCTATGGGACTCTCACTGATTAACACTGAACCCTATGGGAGTCTCACTGATAACACTGAACCCTATGGGAGTCTCATTGATTAACACTGAACCCTACGGGAGTCTCACTGATTAACACTGAACCCTATGGGAGTCTCACTGATAAACAATGAACCCTATGGGAGTCTCATTGATTAACACTGAACCCTACGGGAGTCTCACTGATTAACACTGAACCCTGTGGGAGTCTCAATGATTAACGCTGGACCCTGTGGGAGTCTCACTGATTAACACTGGACTATGTGGGAGTCTCACTGATTAACACTGAACCCTATGGGAGTCTCACTGATTAACACTGAACCATGTGGGAATCTCACTGATTACCCCTGAACCCTATGGGAGTCTCACTGATTAACACTGAAACCTGTGGGAGTCTCATTGAATAACAATGAACCTATGGGAGTCTCACTGATTAACACTTAACCCTATGGGACCCTCACTGATTAACACTGAACCCTATGGGAGACTCACTGATTAACAATGAACCCTATGGGAGTCTCATTGATTAACACTGAACCCTACGGGAGTCTCACTGATTAACACTGAACCCTATGGGAGTCTCACTGATTAACACTGAACCCTATGGGAGTCTCATTGATTAACACTGAACCCTACGGGAGTCTCATTGATTAACACTGAACCCTACGGGCGTCTCACTGATTAACACTGAACCCTGTGGGAGTCTCAATGATTAACACTGGACCCTGTGGGAGTCTCACTGATTAACACTAGACCATGTGGGAGTCTCACTGATTAACACTGAACCCTATGGGAGTCTCACTGATTAACATTGAACCCCATAGGAGTCTCACTGATTAACACTGAACCCTATGGGAGTTTCACTGATTAACAATGAAACCTGTGGGAGTCTCACTGAATAACACTGAACCCTATGGGAGTCTCACTGAATAACACTGAACCCTATGGGAGTCTTTCATTAACACCGAACCATATGGGAGTCTCACTGATTAACACTGAACCCTATGGGAGTCTTTCATTAACACCGAACCATATGGGAGTCTCACTGATTAACACTGAACCCTATGGGAGTCTCACTGATTAACACTGAACCCTATGGGAGTTTCACTGATTAACACTGAACCCTATGGGAGTCTCACTGATTAACACTGAAACCTGTGGGAGTCTCACTGAATAACACTGAACCCTATGGGAGTCTCACTGATTAACACTTAACCCTATGGGACTCTCACTGATTAACACTGAACCCTATGGGAGTCTCACTGATTAACACTGAACCCTATGGGAGTCTCATTGATTAACACTGAACCCTACGGGAGTCTCACTGATTAACACTGAACCCTATGGGAGTCTCACTGACAAACACTGAACCCTATGGGAGTCTCATTGATTAACACTGAACCCTACGGGAGTCTCATTGATTAACACTGAACCCTACGGGAGTCTCACTGATTAACACTGAACCCTATGGGAGTTTCACTGATTAACACTGAACCCTATGGGAGTCTCACTGATTAACACTGAAACCTGTGGGAGTCTCACTGAATAACACTGAACCCTATGGGAGTCTCACTGATTAACACTTAACCCTATGGGACTCTCACTGATTAACACTGAACCCTATGGGAGTCTCACTGATTAACACTGAACCCTATGGGAGTCTCATTGATTAACACTGAACCCTACGGGAGTCTCACTGATTAACACTGAACCCTATGGGAGTCTCACTGATAAACATGAACCCTATGGGAGTCTCATTGATTAACACTGAACCCTACGGGAGTCTCATTGATTAACACTGAACCCTACGGGAGTCTCACTGATTAACACTGAACACTATGGGAGTCTCACTGATTAACACTGAACCATGTGGGAATCTCACTGATTACCCCTGAACCCTGTGGGAGTCTCACTGATTACCCCTGAACCCTGTGGGAGTCTCACTGATTAACACTGAACCCTATGGGAGTCTCACTGATTAACACTGAACCCTGTGGGAGTCTCACTGATTAACACTGGACCCTGTGGGAGTCTCACTGAATAACACTGAACCTATGGGAGTCTCACTGATTAACACTTAACCCTATGGGACTCTCACTGATTAACACTGAACCCTACGGGAGACTCACTGATTAACAATGAACCCTATGGGAGTCTCATTGATTAACACTGAACCCTACGGGAGTCTCACTGATTAACACTGAACCCTATGGGAGTCTCACTGATTAACACTGAATCCTATGGGAGTCTCATTGATTAACACTGAACCCTACGGGAGTCTCATTGATTAACACTGAACCCTACGGGCGTCTCACTGATTAACACTGAACCCTGTGGGAGTCTCAATGATTAACACTGGACCCTGTGGGAGTCTCACTGATTAACACTGGACCATGTGGGAGTCTCACTGATTAACACTGAACCCTATGGGAGTCTCACTGATTAACACTGAACCCCATAGGAGTCTCACTGATTAACACTGAACCCTATGGGAGTTTCACTGATTAACAATGAAACCTGTGGGAGTCTCACTGAATAACACTGAACCCTATGGGAGTCTCACTGAATAACACTGAACCCTATGGGAGTCTCAGTGATTAACACTGACCCCTATGGGAGTCTCACTGATTAACACTGAACCCTATGGGAGTCTTTCATTAACACCGAACCATATGGGAGTCTCACTGATTAACACTGAACCCTATGGGAGTCTCACTGATTAACACTGAACCCTATGGGAGTTTCACTGATTAACACTGAGCCCTATGGGAGTCTCACTGATTAACACTGAAACCTGTGGGAGTCTCACTGAATAACACTGAACCCTATGGGAGTCTCACTGATTAACACTTAACCCTATGGGACTCTCACTGATTAACACTGAACCCTATGGGAGTCTCACTGATAACACTGAACCCTATGGGAGTCTCATTGATTAACACTGAACCCTACGGGAGTCTCACTGATTAACACTGAACCCTATGGGAGTCTCACTGATAAACAATGAACCCTATGGGAGTCTCATTGATTAACACTGAACCCTACGGGAGTCTCACTGATTAACACTGAACCCTGTGGGAGTCTCAATGATTAACGCTGGACCCTGTGGGAGTCTCACTGATTAACACTGGACTATGTGGGAGTCTCACTGATTAACACTGAACCCTATGGGAGTCTCACTGATTAACACTGAACCATGTGGGAATCTCACTGATTACCCCTGAACCCTATGGGAGTCTCACTGATTAACACTGAAACCTGTGGGAGTCTCATTGAATAACAATGAACCTATGGGAGTCTCACTGATTAACACTTAACCCTATGGGACCCTCACTGATTAACACTGAACCCTATGGGAGACTCACTGATTAACAATGAACCCTATGGGAGTCTCATTGATTAACACTGAACCCTACGGGAGTCTCACTGATTAACACTGAACCCTATGGGAGTCTCACTGATTAACACTGAACCCTATGGGAGTCTCATTGATTAACACTGAACCCTACGGGAGTCTCATTGATTAACACTGAACCCTACGGGCGTCTCACTGATTAACACTGAACCCTGTGGGAGTCTCAATGATTAACACTGGACCCTGTGGGAGTCTCACTGATTAACACTAGACCATGTGGGAGTCTCACTGATTAACACTGAACCCTATGGGAGTCTCACTGATTAACATTGAACCCCATAGGAGTCTCACTGATTAACACTGAACCCTATGGGAGTTTCACTGATTAACAATGAAACCTGTGGGAGTCTCACTGAATAACACTGAACCCTATGGGAGTCTCACTGAATAACACTGAACCCTATGGGAGTCTTTCATTAACACCGAACCATATGGGAGTCTCACTGATTAACACTGAACCCTATGGGAGTCTTTCATTAACACCGAACCATATGGGAGTCTCACTGATTAACACTGAACCCTATGGGAGTCTCACTGATTAACACTGAACCCTATGGGAGTTTCACTGATTAACACTGAACCCTATGGGAGTCTCACTGATTAACACTGAAACCTGTGGGAGTCTCACTGAATAACACTGAACCCTATGGGAGTCTCACTGATTAACACTTAACCCTATGGGACTCTCACTGATTAACACTGAACCCTATGGGAGTCTCACTGATTAACACTGAACCCTATGGGAGTCTCATTGATTAACACTGAACCCTACGGGAGTCTCACTGATTAACACTGAACCCTATGGGAGTCTCACTGACAAACACTGAACCCTATGGGAGTCTCATTGATTAACACTGAACCCTACGGGAGTCTCATTGATTAACACTGAACCCTACGGGAGTCTCACTGATTAACACTGAACCCTATGGGAGTTTCACTGATTAACACTGAACCCTATGGGAGTCTCACTGATTAACACTGAAACCTGTGGGAGTCTCACTGAATAACACTGAACCCTATGGGAGTCTCACTGATTAACACTTAACCCTATGGGACTCTCACTGATTAACACTGAACCCTATGGGAGTCTCACTGATTAACACTGAACCCTATGGGAGTCTCATTGATTAACACTGAACCCTACGGGAGTCTCACTGATTAACACTGAACCCTATGGGAGTCTCACTGATAAACATGAACCCTATGGGAGTCTCATTGATTAACACTGAACCCTACGGGAGTCTCATTGATTAACACTGAACCCTACGGGAGTCTCACTGATTAACACTGAACACTATGGGAGTCTCACTGATTAACACTGAACCATGTTGGAATCTCACTGATTACCCCTGAACCCTGTGGGAGTCTCACTGATTACCCCTGAACCCTGTGGGAGTCTCACTGATTAACACTGAACCCTATGGGAGTCTCACTGATTAACACTGAACCCTGTGGGAGTCTCACTGATTAAGACAAAACCCTGTGGGAGTCTCAGTGATTAACACTGAACCCTTTGGGAGTCCCACTGATTAACACTGAACCCTATGGGAGCCTCACTGATTAACACTGAACCCTATGGGAGTCTCACTGATTAACACTGAACCCTATGGGAGTCTCAGTGATTGTCACTGAACCCTATGGGCGTCTCACTGATTAACACTGAACCCAGTGGGAGTCTCAATGATGAACACTGAACCCTGTGGGAGTCTCACTGATTAACACTGAACCCTGTGGGAGTCTCACTGATTAACACTGAACCCTATGGGAGTCTCACTGATTAACACTGAACGCTGTGGGAGTCTCAGTGATTAACACTGAACCCTGTGGGAGTCTCACTGATTAACACTGAACCCTATGGGAGTCTCACTGATTAACACTGAACGCTGTGGGAGTCTCACTGATCAACACTGAACCCTATGGGAGTCTCACTGATTAACACTGAACCCTGTGGGAGTCTCACTGATTAACACTGAACCCTATGGGAGTCTTTGATTAACACCGAACCCTATGGGAGTCTCACTGATTAACACTGAACCCTATGGGAGTCTCACTGATTAACACTGAACCCTATGGGAGTTTCACTGATTAACACTGAACCCTATGGGAGTCTCACTGATTAACACTGAAACCTGTGGGAGTCTCACTGAATAACACTGAACCTATGGGAGTCTCACTGATTAACACTTAACCCTATGGGACTCTCACTGATTAACACTGAACCCTACGGGAGACTCACTGATTAACAATGAACCCTATGGGAGTCTCATTGATTAACACTGAACCCTACGGGAGTCTCACTGATTAACACTGAACCCTATGGGAGTCTCACTGATTAACACTGAACCCTATGGGAGTCTCATTGATTAACACTGAACCCTACGGGAGTCTCATTGATTAACACTGAACCCTACGGGCGTCTCACTGATTAACACTGAACCCTGTGGGAGTCTCAATGATTAACACTGGACCCTGTGGGAGTCTCACTGATTAACACTGGACCATGTGGGAGTCTCACTGATTAACACTGAACCCTATGGGAGTCTCACTGATTAACACTGAACCCCATAGGAGTCTCACTGATTAACACTGAACCCTATGGGAGTTTCACTGATTAACAATGAAACCTGTGGGAGTCTCACTGAATAACACTGAACCCTATGGGAGTCTCACTGAATAACACTGAACCCTATGGGAGTCTCAGTGATTAACACTGACCCCTATGGGAGTCTCACTGATTAACACTGAACCCTATGGGAGTCTTTCATTAACACCGAACCATATGGGAGTCTCACTGATTAACACTGAACCCTATGGGAGTCTCACTGATTAACACTGAACCCTATGGGAGTTTCACTGATTAACACTGAACCCTATGGGAGTCTCACTGATTAACACTGAAACCTGTGGGAGTCTCACTGAATAACACTGAACCCTATGGGAGTCTCACTGATTAACACTTAACCCTATGGGACTCTCACTGATTAACACTGAACCCTATGGGAGTCTCACTGATAACACTGAACCCTATGGGAGTCTCATTGATTAACACTGAACCCTACGGGAGTCTCACTGATTAACACTGAACCCTATGGGAGTCTCACTGATAAACACTGAACCCTATGGGAGTCTCATTGATTAACACTGAACCCTACGGGAGTCTCACTGATTAACACTGAACCCTGTGGGAGTCTCAATGATTAACGCTGGACCCTGTGGGAGTCTCACTGATTAACACTGGACTATGTGGGAGTCTCACTGATTAACACTGAACCCTATGGGAGTCTCACTGATTAACACTGAACCATGTGGGAATCTCACTGATTACCCCTGAACCCTATGGGAGTCTCACTGATTAACACTGAAACCTGTGGGAGTCTCATTGAATAACACTGAACCTATGGGAGTCTCACTGATTAACACTTAACCCTATGAGACCCTCACTGATTAACACTGAACCCTATGGGAGACTCACTGATTAACAATGAACCCTATGGGAGTCTCATTGATTAACACTGAACCCTACGGGAGTCTCACTGATTAACACTGAACCCTATGGGAGTCTCACTGATTAACACTGAACCCTATGGGAGTCTCATTGATTAACACTGAACCCTACGGGAGTCTCATTGATTAACACTGAACCCTACGGGCGTCTCACTGATTAACACTGAACGCTGTGGGAGTCTCAATGATTAACACTGGACCCTGTGGGAGTCTCACTGATTAACACTAGACCATGTGGGAGTCTCACTGATTAACACTGAACCCTATGGGAGTCTCACTGATTAACACTGAACCCCATAGGAGTCTCACTGATTAACACTGAACCCTATGGGAGTTTCACTGATTAACAATGAAACCTGTGGGAGTCTCACTGAATAACACTGAACCCTATGGGAGTCTCACTGAATAACACTGAACCCTATGGGAGTCTCAGTGATTAACACTGACCCCTATGGGAGTCTCACTGATTAACACTGAACCCTATGGGAGTCTTTCATTAACACCGAACCATATGGGAGTCTCACTGATTAACACTGAACCCTATGGGAGTCTCACTGATTAACACTGAACCCTATGGGAGTTTCACTGATTAACACTGAACCCTATGGGAGTCTCACTGATTAACACTGAAACCTGTGGGAGTCTCACTGAATAACACTGAACCCTATGGGAGTCTCACTGATTAACACTTAACCCTATGGGACTCTCACTGATTAACACTGAACCCTATGGGAGTCTCACTGATTAACACTGAACCCTATGGGAGTCTCATTGATTAACACTGAACCCTACGGGAGTCTCACTGATAAACACTGAACCCTATGGGAGTCTCATTGATTAACACTGAACCCTACGGGAGTCTCATTGATTAACACTGAACGCTACGGGATTCTCACTGATTAACACTGAACCCTGTGGGAGTCTCAATGATTAACACTGGACCCTGTGGGAGTCTCACTGATTAACACTGGACCATGTGGGAGTCTCACTGATTAACACTGAACCCTATGGGAGTCTCGCTGATTAACACTGAACCATGTGGGAATCTCACTGATTACCCCTGAACCCTGTGGGAGTCTCACTGATTACCCCTGAACCCTGTGGGAGTCTCACTGATTAACACTGAACCCTATGGGAGTCTCACTGATTAACACTGAACCCTGTGGGAGTCTCACTGATTAAGACAAAACCCTGTGGGAGTCTCAGTGATTAACACTGAACCCTGTGGGAGTCCTACTGAATAACACTGAACCCTGTGGGAGTCCCACTGATTAACACTGAACCCTATGGGAGCCTCACTGATTAACACTGAACCCTATGGGAGTCTCACTGATTAACACTGAACCCTAAGGGAGTCTCAGTGATTGTCACTGAACCCTATGGGCGTCTCACTGATTAACACTGAACCCGGTGGGAGTCTCAATGATGAACACTGAACCCTGTGGGAGTCTCACTGATTAACACTGAACCCTGTGGGAGTCTCACTGATTAACACTGAACCCTATGGGAGTCTCACTGATTAACATTGAACGCTGTGGGAGTCTCACTGCTTAACAATGAACCCTGTGGGAGTCTCACTGATTAACACTGAACCCTATGGGAGTCTCACTGATTAACACTGAACCCTATGGGAGTGCCACTGATTAATGCTGAACCCTATAGGAGTCTCACTGATTAACACTGAACCCTGTGGGAGTCTCACTGATTAACACTGAACCCTGTGGGAGCCTCACTGATTAACACTGAACCCTATGGGAGTCTCACTGAATAACACTGAAACCTGTGGGAGTCTCACTGATTAACACTGATCCCTATGGGAGTCAGCCTGATTAACACTGAACCCTGTGGGAGTCTCACTGATTAATACTGAACACTATTGGAGTTTCACTGAATAACACTGAACCCTGTGGGAGTCTCACTGATTAACATTGAACGCTGTGGGAGTCTCACTGCTTAACAATGAACCCTGTGGGAGTCTCACTGATTAACACTGAACCCTATGGGAGTCTCACTGCTTAACAATGAACCCTATGGGACTCTCACTGATTAACACTGAACCCTATGGGAGTCTCACTGATTAACACTGAACCCTATGGGAGTCTCATTGATTAACACTGAACCCTACGGGAGTCTCACTGATAAACACTGAACCCTATGGGAGTCTCATTGATTAACACTGAACCCTACGGGAGTCTCATTGATTAACACTGAACCCTACGGGATTCTCACTGATTAACACTGAACCCTGTGGGAGTCTCAATGATTAACACTGGACCCTGTGGGAGTCTCACTGATTAACACTGGACCATGTGGGAGTCTCACTGATTAACACTGAACCCTATGGGAGTCTCACTGATTAACACTGAACCATGTGGGAATCTCACTGATTACCCCTGAACCCTGTGGGAGTCTCACTGATTACCCCTGAACCCTGTGGGAGTCTCACTGATTAACACTGAACCCTATGGGAGTCTCACTGATTAACACTGAACCCTGTGGGAGTCTCACTGATTAAGACAAAACCCTGTGGGAGTCTCAGTGATTAACACTGAACCCTGTGGGAGTCCTACTGAATAACACTGAACCCTGTGGGAGTCCCACTGATTAACACTGAACCCTATGGGAGCCTCACTGATTAACACTGAACCCTATGGGAGTCTCACTGATTAACACTGAACCCTATGGGAGTCTCAGTGATTGTCACTGAACCCTATGGGCGTCTCACTGATTAACACTGAACCCGGTGGGAGTCTCAATGATGAACACTGAACCCTGTGGGAGTCTCACTGATTAACACTGAACCCTGTGGGAGTCTCACTGATTAACACTGAACCCTATGGGAGTCTCACTGATTAACATTGAACGCTGTGGGAGTCTCACTGCTTAACAATGAACCCTGTGGGAGTCTCACTGATTAACACTGAACCCTATGGGAGTCTCACTGATTAACACTGAACCCTATGGGAGTGCCACTGATTAATGCTGAACCCTATAGGAGTCTCACTGATTAACACTGAACCCTGTGGGAGTCTCACTGATTAACACTGAACCCTGTGGGAGCCTCACTGATTAACACTGAACCCTATGGGAGTCTCACTGAATAACACTGAAACCTGTGGGAGTCTCACTGATTAACACTGATCCCTATGGGAGTCAGCCTGATTAACACTGAACCCTGTGGGAGTCTCACTGATTAACACTGAACACTATTGGAGTTTCACTGAATAACACTGAACCCTGTGGGAGTCTCACTGATTAACATTGAACGCTGTGGGAGTCTCACTGCTTAACAATGAACCCTGTGGGAGTCTCACTGATTAACACTGAACCCTATGGGAGTCTCACTGATTAACACTGAACCCTATGGGAGTGCCACTGATTAATGCTGAACTCTATAGGAGTCTCACTGATTAACACTGAACCCTGTGGGAGTCTCACTGATTAACACTGAACCCTGTGGGAGCCTCACTGATTAACACTGAACCCTATGGGAGTCTCACTGATTAACACTGAACCCAGTGGGAGTCTCACTGATTAACATTGAACCCTGTGGGAGTCTCACTGATTAACACTGAACCCTATGGGAGTCTCACTGAATAACACTGAACCCTGTGGGAGTCTCACTGATTAACACTGATCCCTATGGGAGTCAGCCTGATTAACACTGAACCCTGTGGGAGTCTCACTGATTAACACTGAACACTATTGGAGTTTCACTGAATAACACTGAACCCTGTGGGAGTCTCAATGATTAACACTGAACCATATTGGAGTCTCACTGATTAACACTGAACCCTATGGGTGTCTCACGGATTAACACTGAACCCTATGGGAGTCTCACTGATTAACACTGAACCCTATGGGAGTCTCATTGATTAACACTGAACCCTACGGGAGTCTCATTGATTAACACTGAACCCTACGGGCGTCTCACTGATTAACACTGAACCCTGTGGGAGTCTCAATGATTAACACTGGACCCTGTGGGAGTCTCACTGATTAACACTGGACCATGTGGGAGTCTCACTGATTAACACTGAACCCTATGGGAGTCTCACTGATTAACACTGAACCCCATAGGAGTCTCACTGATTAACACTGAACCCTATGGGAGTTTCACTGATTAACAATGAAACCTGTGGGAGTCTCACTGAATAACACTGTACCCTATGGGAGTCTCACTGAATAACACTGAACCCTATGGGAGTCTCAGTGATTAACACTGACCCCTATGGGAGTCTCACTGATTAACACTGAACCCTATGGGAGTCTTTCATTAACACCGAACCATATGGGAGTCTCACTGATTAACACTGAACCCTATGGGAGTCTCACTGATTAACACTGAACCCTATGGGAGTTTCACTGATTAACACTGAACCCTATGGGAGTCTCACTGATTAACACTGAAACCTGTGGGAGTCTCACTGAATAACACTGAACCCTATGGGAGTCTCACTGAATAACACTGAACCCTATGGGAGTCTCAGTGATTAACACTGACCCCTATGGGAGTCTCACTGATTAACACTGAACCCTATGGGAGTCTTTCATTAACACCGAACCATATGGGAGTCTCACTGATTAACACTGAACCCTATGGGAGTCTCACTGATTAACACTGAACCCTATGGGAGTTTCACTGATTAACACTGAACCCTATGGGAGTCTCACTGATTAACACTGAAACCTGTGGGAGTCTCACTGAATAACACTGAACCCTATGGGAGTCTCACTGATTAACACTTAACCCTATGGGACTCTCACTGATTAACACTGAACCCTATGGGAGTCTCACTGAGTAACACTGAACCCTATGGGAGTCTCATTGATTAACACTGAACCCTACGGGAGTCTCACTGATTAACACTGAACCCTATGGGAGTCTCACTGATAAACACTGAACCCTATGGGAGTCTCATTGATTAACACTGAACCCTACGGGAGTCTCATTGATTAACACTGAACCCTACGGGAGTCTCACTGATTAACACTGAACCCTGTGGGAGTCTCAATGATTAACACTGGACCCTGTGGGAGTCTCACTGATTAACACTGGACCATGTGGGAGTCTCACTGATTAACACTGAACCCTATGGGAGTCTCACTGATTAACACTGAACCATGTGGGAATCTCACTGATTACCCCTGAACCCTGTGGGAGTCTCACTGATTACCCCTGAACCCTGTGGGAGTCTCACTGATTAACACTGAACCCTATGGGAGTCTCACTGATTAACACTGAACCCTGTGGGAGTCTCACTGATTAAGACAAAACCCTGTGGGAGTCTCAGTGATTAACACTGAACCCTGTGGGAGTCCTACTGAATAACACTGAACCCTGTGGGAGTCCCACTGATTAACACTGAACCCTATGGGAGCCTCACTGATTAACACTGAACCCTATGGGAGTCTCACTGATTAACACTGAACTCTATGGGAGTCTCAGTGATTGTCACTGAACCCTATGGGCGTCTCACTGATTAACACTGAACCCGGTGGGAGTCTCAATGATGAACACTGAACCCTGTGGGAGTCTCACTGATTAACACTGAACCCTGTGGGAGTCTCACTGATTAACACTGAACCCTATGGGAGTCTCACTGATTAACATTGAACGCTGTGGGAGTCTCACTGCTTAACAATGAACCCTGTGGGAGTCTCACTGATTAACACTGAACCCTATGGGAGTCTCACTGATTAACACTGAACCCTATGGGAGTGCCACTGATTAATGCTGAACCCTATAGGAGTCTCACTGATTAACACTGAACCCTGTGGGAGTCTCACTGATTAACACTGAACCCTGTGGGAGCCTCACTGATTAACACTGAACCCTATGGGAGTCTCACTGAATAACACTGAAACCTGTGGGAGTCTCACTGATTAACACTGATCCCTGTGGGAGTCTCACTGATTAACACTGAACCCTATGGGAGTCTCACTGAATAACACTGAACCCTGTGGGAGTCTCACTGATTAACACTGATCCCTATGGGAGTCAGCCTGATTAACACTGAACCCTGTGGGAGTCTCACTGATTAACACTGAACACTATTGGAGTTTCACTGAATAACACTGAACCCTGTGGGAGTCTCAATGATTAACACTGAACCATATTGGAGTCTCACTGATTAACACTGAACCCTATGGGTGTCTCACGGATTAACACTGAACCCTATGGGAGTCTCATTGATTAACACTGAACCCTATGGGAGTCTCATTGATTAACACTGAACCCTACGGGAGTCTCATTGATTAACACTGAACCCTACGGGCGTCTCACTGATTAACACTGAACCCTGTGGGAGTCTCAATGATTAACACTGGACCCTGTGGGAGTCTCACTGATTAACACTGGACCATGTGGGAGTCTCACTGATTAACACTGAACCCTATGGGAGTCTCACTGATTAACACTGAACCCCATAGGAGTCTCACTGATTAACACTGAACCCTATGGGAGTTTCACTGATTAACAATGAAACCTGTGGGAGTCTCACTGAATAACACTGTACCCTATGGGAGTCTCACTGAATAACACTGAACCCTATGGGAGTCTCAGTCATTAACACTGACCCCTATGGGAGTCTCACTGATTAACACTGAACCCTATGGGAGTCTTTCATTAACACCGAACCATATGGGAGTCTCACTGATTAACACTGAACCCTATGGGAGTCTCACTGATTAACACTGAACCCTATGGGAGTTTCACTGATTAACACTGAACCCTATGGGAGTCTCACTGATTAACACTGAAACCTGTGGGAGTCTCACTGAATAACACTGAACCCTATGGGAGTCTCATTGATTAACACTTAACCCTATGGGACTCTCACTGATTAACACTGAACCCTATGGGAGTCTCACTGATAACACTGAACCCTATGGGAGTCTCATTGATTAACACTGAACCCTACGGGCGTCTCACTGATTAACACTGAACCCTGTGGGAGTCTCAATGATTAACACTGGACCCTGTGGGAGTCTCACTGATTAACACTGGACCATGTGGGAGTTTCACTGATTAACAATGAAACCTGTGGGAGTCTCACTGAATAACACTGAACCCTATGGGAGTCTCACTGAATAACACTGAACCCTATGGGAGTCTCAGTGATTAACACTGACCCCTATGGGAGTCTCACTGATTAACACTGAACCCTATGGGAGTCTTTCATTAACACCGAACCATATGGGAGTCTCACTGATTAACACTGAACCCTATGGGAGTCTCACTGATTAACACTGAACCCTATGGGAGTTTCACTGATTAACACTGAACCCTATGGGAGTCTCACTGATTAACACTGAAACCTGTGGGAGTCTCACTGAATAACACTGAACCCTATGGGAGTCTCACTGATTAACACTTAACCCTATGGGACTCTCACTGATTAACACTGAACCCTATGGGAGTCTCACTGATAACACTGAACCCTATGGGAGTCTCATTGATTAAAACTGAACCCTACGGGAGTCTCACTGATTAACACTGAACCCTATGGGAGTCTCACTGATAAACACTGAACCCTATGGGAGTCTCATTGATTAACACTGAACCCTACGGGAGTCTCATTGATTAACACTGAACCCTACGGGAGTCTCACTGATTAACACTGAACCCTGTGGGAGTCTCAATGATTAACGCTGGACCCTGTGGGAGTCTCACTGATTAACACTGGACTATGTGGGAGTCTCACTGATTAACACTGAACCCTATGGGAGTCTCACTGATTAACACTGAACCATGTGGGAATCTCACTGATTACCCCTGAACCCTATGGGAGTCTCACTGATTAACACTGAAACCTGTGGGAGTCTCATTGAATAACACTGAACCTATGGGAGTCTCACTGATTAACACTTAACCCTATGGGACTCTCACTGATTAACACTGAACCCTATGGGAGACTCACTGATTAACAATGAACCCTATGGGAGTCTCATTGATTAACACTGAACCCTACGGGAGTCTCACTGATTAACACTGAACCCTATGGGAGTCTCACTGATTAACACTGAACCCTATGGGAGTCTCATTGATTAACACTGAACCCTACGGGAGTCTCATTGATTAACACTGAACCCTACGGGCGTCTCACTGATTAACACTGAACCCTGTGGGAGTCTCAATGATTAACACTGGACCCTGTGGGAGTCTCACTGATTAACACTAGACCATGTGGGAGTCTCACTGATTAACACTGAACCCTATGGGAGTCTCACTGATTAACACTGAACCCCATAGGAGTCTCACTGATTAACACTGAACCCTATGGGAGTTTCACTGATTAACAATGAAACCTGTGGGAGTCTCACTGAATAACACTGAACCCTATGGGAGTCTCACTGAATAACACTGAACCCTATGGGAGTCTCAGTGATTAACACTGACCCCTATGGGAGTCTCACTGATTAACACTGAACCCTATGGGAGTCTTTCATTAACACCGAACCATATGGGAGTCTCACTGATTAACACTGAACCCTATGGGAGTCTCACTGATTAACACTGAACCCTATGGGAGTTTCACTGATTAACACTGAACCCTATGGGAGTCTCACTGATTAACACTGAAACCTGTGGGAGTCTCACTGAATAACACTGAACCCTATGGGAGTCTCACTGATTAACACTTAACCCTATGGGACTCTCACTGATTAACACTGAACCCTATGGGAGTCTCACTGATTAACACTGAACCCTATGGGAGTCTCATTGATTAACACTGAACCCTACGGGAGTCTCACTGATTAACACTGAACCCTATGGGAGTCTCACTGATAAACACTGAACCCTATGGGAGTCTCATTGATTAACACTGAACCCTACGGGAGTCTCATTGATTAACACTGAACCCTACGGGAGTCTCACTGATTAACACTGAACCCTGTGGGAGTCTCAATGATTAACACTGGACCCTGTGGGAGTCTCACTGATTAACACTGGACCATGTGGGAGTCTCACTGATTAACACTGAACCCTATGGGAGTCTCACTGATTAACACTGAACCATGTGGGAATCTCACTGATTACCCCTGAACCCTGTGGGAGTCTCACTGATTACCCCTGAACCCTGTGGGAGTCTCACTGATTAACACTGAACCCTATGGGAGTCTCACTGATTAACACTGAACCCTGTGGGAGTCTCACTGATTAAGACAAAACCCTGTGGGAGTCTCAGTGATTAACACTGAACCCTGTGGGAGTCCTACTGAATAACACTGAACCCTGTGGGAGTCCCACTGATTAACACTGAACCCTATGGGAGCCTCACTGATTAACACTGAACCCTATGGGAGTCTCACTGATTAACACTGAACCCTATGGGAGTCTCAGTGATTGTCACTGAACCCTATGGGCGTCTCACTGATTAACACTGAACCCGGTGGGAGTCTCAATGATGAACACTGAACCCTGTGGGAGTCTCACTGATTAACACTGAACCCTGTGGGAGTCTCACTGATTAACACTGAACCCTATGGGAGTCTCACTGATTAACATTGAACGCTGTGGGAGTCTCACTGCTTAACAATGAACCCTGTGGGAGTCTCACTGATTAACACTGAACCCTATGGGAGTCTCACTGATTAACACTGAACCCTATGGGAGTGCCACTGATTAATGCTGAACCCTATAGGAGTCTCACTGATTAACACTGAACCCTGTGGGAGTCTCACTGATTAACACTGAACCCTGTGGGAGCCTCACTGATTAACACTGAACCCTATGGGAGTCTCACTGATTAACACTGAACCCAGTGGGAGTCTCACTGATTAACATTGAACCCTGTGGGAGTCTCACTGATTAACACTGAACCCTATGGGAGTCTCACTGAATAACACTGAACCCTGTGGGAGTCTCACTGATTAACACTGATCCCTATGGGAGTCAGCCTGATTAACACTGAACCCTGTGGGAGTCTCACTGATTAACACTGAACACTATTGGAGTTTAACTGAATAACACTGAACCCTGTGGGAGTCTCACTGATTAACACTGAACCATATTGGAGTCTCACTGATTAACACTGAACCCTATGGGTGTCTCACGGATTAACACTGAACCCTATGGGAGTCTCACTGATTAACACTGCACCATAAGGGAGTCTCACTGATTAACACTGAAACCTGTGGGAGACTCACTGATTAACACTGAACCCTATGGGAGTCTTAGTGATTAACACTGAACCCTGTGGGAGTCTCACTGATTAACACTGAACCCTAAGGGAGTCTCACTGATTAACACTGGACCCCGTGGGAGTCTCATTGATTAACACTGAACCCTGTGGGAGTCTCACTGATTAACACTGAACCCTATGGGAGTCTTTGATTAACACCGAACCCTATGGGAGTCTCACTGATTAACACTGAACCCTATGGGAGTCTCACTGATTAACACTGAACCCTATGGGAGTTTCACTGATTAACACTGAACCCTATGGGAGTCTCACTGATTAACACTGAAACCTGTGGGAGTCTCACTGAATAACACTGAACCCTATGGGAGTCTCACTGATTAACACTTAACCCTATGGGACTCTCACTGATTAACACTGAACCCTATGGGAGACTCACTGATTAACAATGAACCCTATGGGAGTCTCATTCATTAACACTGAACCCTACGGGAGTCTCACTGATTAACACTGAACCCTATGGGAGTCTCACTGATTAACACTGAACCCTATGGGAGTCTCATTGATTAACACTGAACCCTACGGGAGTCTCATTGATTAACACTGAACCCTGTGGGAGTCTCACTGATTAACACTGAACCCTGTGGGAGTCTCAATGATTAACACTGGACCCTGTGGGAGTCTCACTGATTAACACTGGACCATGTGGGAGTCTCACTGATTAACACTGAACCCTATGGGAGTCTCACTGATTAACACTGAACCATGTGGGAATCTCGCTGATTACCCCTGAACCCTGTGGGAGTCTCACTGATTACCCCTGAACCCTGTGGGAGTCTCACTGATTAACACTGAACCCTATGGGAGTCTCACTGATTAACACTGAACCCTGTGGGAGTCTCACTGATTAAGACAAAACCCTGTGGGAGTCTCAGTGATTAACACTGAACCCTGTGGGAGTCCTACTGAATAACACTGAACCCTGTGGGAGTCCCACTGATTAACACTGAACCCTATGGGAGCCTCACTGATTAACACTGAACCCTATGGGAGTCTCACTGATTAACACTGAACCCTATGGGAGTCTCAGTGATTGTCACTGAACCCTATGGGCGTCTCACTGATTAACACTGAACCCGGTGGGAGTCTCAATGATGAACACTGAACCATGTGGGAGTCTCACTGATTAACACTGAACCCTGTGGGAGTCTCACTGATTAACACTGAACCCTATGGGAGTCTCACTGATTAACACTGAACGCTGTGGGAGTCTCACTGCTTAACAATGAACCCTGTGGGAGTCTCACTGATTAACACTGAACCCTATGGGAGTCTC
The DNA here is from genome assembly GCF_048934315.1 of Petromyzon marinus. Classification (NCBI taxonomy): domain Eukaryota; kingdom Metazoa; phylum Chordata; class Hyperoartia; order Petromyzontiformes; family Petromyzontidae; genus Petromyzon; species Petromyzon marinus. The sequence continues at coordinate 12,468,853 of NC_133728.1, read as the reverse complement.
ACTGATTAACACTGAACCCTATGGGAGTGCCACTGATTAATGCTGAACGCTATAGGAGTCTCACTGATTAACACTGAACCCTGTGGGAGTCTCACTGATTAACACTGAACCCTGTGGGAGCCTCACTGATTAACACTGAACCCTATGGGAGTCTCACTGATTAACACTGAACCCAGTGGGAGTCTCACTGATTAACACTGAACCCTATGGGAGTCTCACTGAATAACACTGAACCCTGTGGGAGTCTCACTGATTAACACTGATCCCTATGGGAGTCAGCCTGATTAACACTGAACCCTGTGGGAGTCTCACTGATTAACACTGAACACTATTGGAGTTTCACTGAATAACACTGAACCCTGTGGGAGTCTCACTGATTAACACTGAACCCTATTGGAGTCTCACTGATTAACACTGAACCTTATGGGTGTCTCACGGATTAACACTGAACCCTATGGGAGTCTCACTGATTAACACTGCACCATAAGGGAGTCTCACTGATTAACACTGAAACCTGTGGGAGACTCACTGATTAACACTGAACCCTATGGGAGTCTCAGTGATTAACACTGAACCCTGTGGGAGTCTCACTGATTAACACTGAACCCTAAGGGAGTCTCACTGATTAACACTGGACCCCGTGGGAGTCTCACTGATTAACACTGAACCCTGTGGGAGTCTCACTGATTAACACTGAACCCTATGGGAGTCTTTGATTAACACCGAACCCTATGGGAGTCTCACTGATTAACACTGAACCCTATGGGAGTCTCACTGATTAACACTGAACCCTATGGGAGTTTCACTGATTAACACTGAACCCTATGGGAGTCTCACTGATTAACACTGAAACCTGTGGGAGTCTCACTGAATAACACTGAACCCTATGGGAGTCTCACTGATTAACACTTAACCCTATGGGACTCTCACTGATTAACACTGAACCCTATGGGAGACTCACTGATTAACAATGAACCCTATGGGAGTCTCATTCATTAACACTGAACCCTACGGGAGTCTCACTGATTAACACTGAACCCTATGGGAGTCTCACTGATTAACACTGAACCCTATGGGAGTCTCATTGATTAACACTGAACCCTACGGGAGTCTCATTGATTAACACTGAACCCTACGGGAGTCTCACTGATTAACACTGAACCCTGTTGGAGTCTCAATGATTAACACTGGACCCTGTGGGAGTCTCACTGATTAACACTGGACCATGTGGGAGTCTCACTGATTAACACTGAACCCTATGGGAGTCTCACTGATTAACACCGAACCCTATAGGAGTCTCACTGATTAACACTGAACCCTATGGGAGTTTCACTGATTAAAAATGAAACCTGTGGGAGTCTCACTGAATAACACTGAACCCTATGGGAGTCTCACTGAATAACACTGAACCCTATGAGAGTCTCAGTGATTAACACTGAACCCTATGGGAGTCTCACTGATTAACACTGAACCCTATGGGATTCTTTCATTAACACCGAACCCTATGGGAGTCTCACTGATTAACACTGAACCCTATGGGAGTCTCACTGATTAACACTGAACCCTATGGGAGTTTCACTGATTAACACTGAACCCTATGGGAGTCTCACTGATTAACACTGAAACCTGTGGGAGTCTCACTGAATAACACTGAACCCTATGGGAGTCTCACTGATTAACACTTAACCCTATGGGACTCTCACTGATTAACACTGAACCCTATGGGAGTCTCATTGATTAACACTGAACCCTATGGGAGTCTCATTGATTAACACTGAACCCTACGGGAGTCTCACTGATTAACACTGAACCCTATGGGAGTCTCACTGATTAACACTGAACCCTATGGGAGTCTCATTGATTAACATTGAACCCTACGGGAGTCTCATTAATTAACACTGAACCCTACGGGAGTCTCACTGATTAACACTGAACCCTGTGGGAGTCTCAATGATTAACACTGGACCCTGTGGGAGTCTCACTGATTAACACTGGACCATGTGGGAGTCTCACTGATTAACACTGAACCCTATGGGAGTCTCACTGATTAACACTGAACCATGTGGGAATCTCACTGATTACCCCTGAACCCTGTGGGAGTCTCACTGATTACCCCTGAACCCTGTGGGAGTCTCACTGATTAACACTGAACCCTGTGGGAGTCTCACTGATTAAGACAAAACCCTGTGGGAGTCTCAGTGATTAACACTGAACCCTGTGGGAGTCCTACTGAATAACACTGAACCCTGTGGGAGTCCCACTGATTAACACTGAACCCTATGAGAACCTCACTGATTAACACTGAACCCTATGGGAGTCTCACTGATTAACACTGAACCCTATGGGAGTCTCAATGATTGTCACTGAACCCTATGGGCGTCTCACTGATTAACACTGAACCCTGTGGGAGTCTCAATGACGAACACTGAACCCTGTGGGAGTCTCACTGATTAACACTGAACCCTGTGGGAGTCTCACTGATTAACACTGAACCCTATGGGAGTCTCACTGATTAACACTGAACGCTGTGGGAGTCTCACTGCTTAACAATGAACCCTGTGGGAGTCTCACTGATTAACACTGAACCCTGTGGAGTCTCACTGATTAACACTGAACCCTATGAGATGCTCATTAATTAACATTGAACCCTGTGGAAGTCTCACTGATCAACACTGAACCCTATGGGAGTCTCACTGATTAACACTGAACCCTGTGGGAGTCTCACTGATTAACACTGAACCCTATACGAGTCTCAATGATTAACACTGAACCCTATGGGAGTCTCACTGATTAACACTGAAACCTGTGGGAGTTTCACTGATCAACACTGAACCCTATGGGAGTCTCACTGATTAACACTATACCCTATGGGAGTGCCACTGATTAATATTGAACCCTATGGGAGTCTTACTGATTAACACTGAACCCTGTGGGAGTCTCACTGATTAACACTGAACCCTGTGGGAGCCTCACTGATTAACACTGAACCCTATGGGAGTCTCACTGATTAACACTGAACCCTGTGGGAGTCTGACTGATTAACACTGAACCCAGTGGGAGTCTCACTGATTAACATTGAACCCTGTGGGAGTCTCACTGATTAACACTGAACCCTATGGGAGTCTCACTGAATAACACTGAACCCTGTGGGAGTCTCACTTATTAACACTGATCCCTATAGGAGTCAGCCTGATTAACACTGAACCCTGTGGGAGTCTCACTGATTAACACTGAACCCTATTGGAGTTTTACTGAATAACACTGAACCCTGTGGGAGTCTCACTGATTAACACTGAACCCTATTGGAGTCTCACTGATTAACACTGAAACCTATGGGAGTCTCACTGATTAACACTGAACCCTATGGGAGTCTTTCATTAACACCGAACCATATGGGAGTCTCACTGATTAACACTGAACCCTATGGGAGTCTCACTGATTAACACTGAACCCTATGGGAGTTTCACTGATTAACACTGAACCCTATGGGAGTCTCACTGATTAACACTGAAACCTGTGGGAGTCTCACTGAATAACACTGAACCCTATGGGAGTCTCACTGATTAACACTTAACCCTATGGGACTCTCACTGATTAACACTGAACCCTATGGGAGTCTCACTGATTAACACTGAACCCTATGGGAGTCTCATTGATTAACACTGAACCCTACGGGAGTCTCACTGATTAACACTGAACCCTATGGGAGTCTCACTGATAAACACTGAACCCTATGGGAGTCTCACTGATTAACACTGGACCCTGTGGGAGTCTCACTGATTAACACTGGACCATGTGGGAGTCTCACTGATTAACACTGAACCCTATGGGAGTCTCACTGATTAACACTGAACCATGTGGGAATCTCACTGATTACCCCTGAACCCTGTGGGAGTCTCACTGATTACCACTGAACCCTGTGGGAGTCTCACTGATTAAGACAAAACCCTGTGGGAGTCTCAGTGATTAACACTGAACCCTGTGGGAGTCCTACTGAATAACACTGAACCCTGTGGGAGTCCCACTGATTAACACTGAACCCTATGGGAGCCTCACTGATTAACACTGAACCCTATGGGAGTCTCACTGATTAACACTGAACCCTATGGGAGTCTCAGTGATTGTCACTGAACCCTATGGGCGTCTCACTGATTAACACTGAACCCGGTGGGAGTCTCAATGATGAACACTGAACCCTGTGGGAGTCTCACTGATTAACACTGAACCCTGTGGGAGTCTCACTGATTAACACTGAACCCTATGGGAGTCTCACTGATTAACACTGAACCCTATGGGAGTCTCACTGATTAACACTGAACCCTATGGGAGTGCCACTGATTAATGCTGAACCCTATAGGAGTCTCATTGATTAACACTGAACCCTGTGGGAGTCTCACTGATTAACACTGAACCCTGTGGGAGCCTCACTGATTAACACTGAACCCTATGGGAGTCTCACTGATTAACACTGAACCCAGTGGGAGTCTCACTGATTAACATTGAACCCTGTGGGAGTCTCACTGATTAACACTGAACCCTATGGGAGTCTCACTGAATAACACTGAACCCTGTGGGAGTCTCACTGATTAACACTGATCCCTATGGGAGTCAGCCTGATTAACACTGAACCCTGTGGGAGTCTCACTGATTAACACTGAACACTATTGGAGTTTCACTGAATAACACTGAACCCTGTGGGAGTCTCACTGATTAACACTGAACCATATTGGAGTCTCACTGATTAACACTGAACCCTATGGGTGTCTCACGGATTAACACTGAACCCTATGGGAGTCTCACTGATTAACACTGCACCATAAGGGAGTCTCACTGATTAACACTGAAACCTGTGGGAGACTCACTGATTAACACTGAACCCTATGGGAGTCTCAGTGATTAACACTGAACCCTGTGGGAGTCTCACTGATTAACACTGAACCCTAAGGGAGTCTCACTGATTAACACTGGACCCCGTGGGAGTCTCACTGATTAACACTGAACCCTGTGGGAGTCTCACTGATTAACACTGAACCCTATGGGAGTCTTTGATTAACACCGAACCCTATGGGAGTCTCACTGATTAACACTGAACCCTATGGGAGTCTCACTGATTAACACTGAACCCTATGGGAGTTTCACTGATTAACACTGAACCCTATGGGAGTCTCACTGATTAACACTGAAACCTGTGGGAGTCTCACTGAATAACACTGAACCATATGGGAGTCTCACTGATTAACACTTAACCCTATGGGACTCTCACTGATTAACACTGAACCCTATGGGAGACTCACTGATTAACAATGAACCCTATGGGAGTCTCATTCATTAACACTGAACCCTACGGGAGTCTCACTGATTAACACTGAACCCTATGGGAGTCTCACTGATTAACACTGAACCCTATGGGAGTCTCATTGATTAACACTGAATCCTACGGGAGTCTCATTGATTAACACTGAACCCTGTGGGAGTCTCACTGATTAACACTGAACCCTGTGGGAGTCTCAATGATTAACACTGGACCCTGTGGGAGTCTCACTGATTAACACTGGACCATGTGGGAGTCTCACTGATTAACACTGAACCCTATGGGAGTCTCACTGATTAACACTGAACCATGTGGGAGTCTCACTGATTAACACTGAACCCTATGGGAGTCTCACTGATTAACACTGAACCATGTGGGAATCTCACTGATTACCCCTGAACCCTGTGGGAGTCTCACTGATTACCACTGAACCCTGTGGGAGTCTCACTGATTAAGACAAAACCCTGTGGGAGTCTCAGTGATTAACACTGAACCCTGTGGGAGTCCTACTGAATAACACTGAACCCTGTGGGAGTCCCACTGATTAACACTGAACCCTATGGGAGCCTCACTGATTAACACTGAACCCTATGGGAGTCTCACTGATTAACACTGAACCCTATGGGAGTCTCAGTGATTGTCACTGAACCCTATGGGCGTCTCACTGATTAACACTGAACCCGGTGGGAGTCTCAATGATGAACACTGAACCCTGTGGGAGTCTCAATGATTAACACTGAACCCTGTGGGAGTCTCACTGATTAACACTGAACCCTATGGGAGTCTCACTGATTAACACTGAACCCTATGGGAGTCTCACTGATTAACACTGAACCCTATGGGAGTGCCACTGATTAATGCTGAACCCTATAGGAGTCTCATTGATTAACACTGAACCCTGTGGGAGTCTCACTGATTAACACTGAACCCTGTGGGAGCCTCACTGATTAACACTGAACCCTATGGGAGTCTCACTGATTAACACTGAACCCAGTGGGAGTCTCACTGATTAACATTGAACCCTGTGGGAGTCTCACTGATTAACACTGAACCCTATGGGAGTCTCACTGAATAACACTGAACCCTGTGGGAGTCTCACTGATTAACACTGATCCCTATGGGAGTCAGCCTGATTAACACTGAACCCTGTGGGAGTCTCACTGATTAACACTGAACACTATTGGAGTTTCACTGAATAACACTGAACCCTGTGGGAGTCTCACTGATTAACACTGAACCATATTGGAGTCTCACTGATTAACACTGAACCCTATGGGTGTCTCACGGATTAACACTGAACCCTATGGGAGTCTCACTGATTAACACTGCACCATAAGGGAGTCTCACTGATTAACACTGAAACCTGTGGGAGACTCACTGATTAACACTGAACCCTATGGGAGTCTCAGTGATTAACACTGAACCCTGTGGGAGTCTCACTGATTAACACTGAACCCTAAGGGAGTCTCACTGATTAACACTGGACCCCGTGGGAGTCTCACTGATTAACACTGAACCCTGTGGGAGTCTCACTGATTAACACTGAACCCTATGGGAGTCTTTGATTAACACCGAACCCTATGGGAGTCTCACTGATTAACACTGAACCCTATGGGAGTCTCACTGATTAACACTGAACCCTATGGGAGTTTCACTGATTAACACTGAACCCTATGGGAGTCTCACTGATTAACACTGAAACCTGTGGGAGTCTCACTGAATAACACTGAACCCTATGGGAGTCTCACTGATTAACACTTAACCCTATGGGACTCTCACTGATTAACACTGAACCCTATGGGAGACTCACTGATTAACAATGAACCCTATGGGAGTCTCATTCATTAACACTGAACCCTACGGGAGTCTCACTGATTAACACTGAACCCTATGGGAGTCTCACTGATTAACACTGAACCCTATGGGAGTCTCATTGATTAACACTGAATCCTACGGGAGTCTCATTGATTAACACTGAACCCTGTGGGAGTCTCACTGATTAACACTGAACCCTGTGGGAGTCTCACTGATTAACACTGAACCATGTGGGAATCTCACTGATTACCCCTGAACCCTGTGGGAGTCTCACTGATTAACACTGAACCCTATGGGAGTCTCACTGATTAACACTGAACCATGTGGGAATCTCACTGATTACCCCTGAACCCTGTGGGAGTCTCACTGATTACCCCTGAACCCTGTGGGAGTCTCACTGATTAACACTGAACCCTATGGGAGTCTCACTGATTAACACTGAACCCTGTGGGAGTCTCACTGATTAAGACAAAACCCTGTGGGAGTCTCAGTGATTAACACTGAACCCTGTGGGAGTCCTACTGAATAACACTGAACCCTGTGGGAGTCCCACTGATTAACACTGAACCCTATGGGAGCCTCACTGATTAACACTGAACCCTATGGGAGTCTCACTGATTAACACTGAACCCTATGGGAGTCTCAGTGATTGTCACTGAACCCTATGGGCGTCTCACTGATTAACACTGAACCCGGTGGGAGTCTCAATGATGAACACTGAACCATGTGGGAGTCTCACTGATTAACACTGAACCCTGTGGGAGTCTCACTGATTAACACTGAACCCTATGGGAGTCTCACTGATTAACACTGAACGCTGTGGGAGTCTCACTGCTTAACAATGAACCCTGTGGGAGTCTCACTGATTAACACTGAACCCTATGGGAGTCTCACTGATTAACACTGAACCCTATGGGAGTGCCACTGATTAATGCTGAACGCTATAGGAGTCTCACTGATTAACACTGAACCCTGTGGGAGTCTCACTGATTAACACTGAACCCTGTGGGAGCCTCACTGATTAACACTGAACCCTATGGGAGTCTCACTGATTAACACTGAACCCAGTGGGAGTCTCACTGATTAACACTGAACCCTATGGGAGTCTCACTGAATAACACTGAACCCTGTGGAAGTCTCACTGATTAACACTGATCCCTATGGGAGTCAGCCTGATTAACACTGAACCCTGTGGGAGTCTCACTGATTAACACTGAACACTATTGGAGTTTCACTGAATAACACTGAACCCTGTGGGAGTCTCACTGATTAACACTGAACCCTATTGGAGTCTCACTGATTAACACTGAACCTTATGGGTGTCTCACGGATTAACACTGAACCCTATGGGAGTCTCACTGATTAACACTGCACCATAAGGGAGTCTCACTGATTAACACTGAAACCTGTGGGAGACTCACTGATTAACACTGAACCCTATGGGAGTCTCAGTGATTAACACTGAACCCTGTGGGAGTCTCACTGATTAACACTGAACCCTAAGGGAGTCTCACTGATTAACACTGGACCCCGTGGGAGTCTCACTGATTAACACTGAACCCTGTGGGAGTCTCACTGATTAACACTGAACCCTATGGGAGTCTTTGATTAACACCGAACCCTATGGGAGTCTCACTGATTAACACTGAACCCTATGGGAGTCTCACTGATTAACACTGAACCCTATGGGAGTTTCACTGATTAACACTGAACCCTATGGGAGTCTCACTGATTAACACTGAAACCTGTGGGAGTCTCACTGAATAACACTGAACCCTATGGGAGTCTCACTGATTAACACTTAACCCTATGGGACTCTCACTGATTAACACTGAACCCTATGGGAGACTCACTGATTAACAATGAACCCTATGGGAGTCTCATTCATTAACACTGAACCCTACGGGAGGCTCACTGATTAACACTGAACCCTATGGGAGTCTCACTGATTAACACTGAACCCTATGGGAGTCTCATTGATTAACACTGAACCCTACGGGAGTCTCATTGATTAACACTGAACCCTACGGGAGTCTCACTGATTAACACTGAACCCTGTTGGAGTCTCAATGATTAACACTGGACCCTGTGGGAGTCTCACTGATTAACACTGGACCATGTGGGAGTCTCACTGATTAACACTGAACCCTATGGGAGTCTCACTGATTAACACCGAACCCTATAGGAGTCTCACTGATTAACACTGAACCCTATGGGAGTTTAACTGATTAAAAATGAAACCTGTGGGAGTCTCACTGAATAACACTGAACCCTATGGGAGTCTCACTGATTAACACTGAACCCTATGAGAGTCTTTGATTAACACCGGACCCTATGGGAGTCTCACTGATTAACACTGGACCCTATGGGAGTCTCACTGATTAACACTGGACCCTATGGGAGTCTCACTGATTAACAATGAACCCTAATGGAGTCTCACTGATTACTGAACCCTTTGGGAGTCTCACTGAATAACACTGGACCCTAAGGGAGTCTCAATGATTAACACTGAACCATATGGGAGTCTCACTGAATAACACTGAACCCTATGGGAGTCTCACTGATTAACACTGAACCCTATGGGAGTCTCACTGATTAACACTGAAACCTGTGGGAGTTTCAGTGATTAACACTAAACCCTATGGGAGACTCACTAATTAATACTGAACCCTGTGGGAGTCTCACTGATTAACACTGAACCCTGTGGGAGTCTCACTGATTAACACTGAACCCTATAGGAGTCTCACTGATTAACAATGAACCCTAATGGAGTCTCACTGATTACTGAACCCTTTGGGAGTCTCACTGATTAACACTGAACCCTGTGGGAGTCTCACTGATTAAAACTGAACCCTGTGGGAGTCTCATTGATTAACACTGAACCCTTTGGGAGTCTCACTGAATAACACTGAACACTATGGGAGTCTCACTGATTAACACTGAACCCTATCGGAGTCTCACTGATTAACACTGAACCTATGGGAGTCTCATTGATTATCACTGAACCCTACGGGAGTCTCAGTGATTAACACTGAACACTATGGGAGTCTCACTGATTAACAATGAACCCTGTGGGAGTCTCAATGATTAACACTGGACCATGTGGGAGTCTCACCCATTAACACTGAACCCTATGGGAGTCTCACTGATTACTGAACCCTGTGGGAGTCTCACTGATTAACACTGAACCCTGTGGGAGTCTCAGTGATTAACACTGAACCCTATGGGAGTGTCATTGATTAACACTGAATGCTATGGGAGTCTCACTGATTAACACTGAACCCTATGGGAGTCTCACTGATTAACACTGAACCCTGTGGGAGTCTCACTGATTAACACTGAACCATGTGGGAGCCTCACTGATTAACACTGAACCCTGTGGGAGTCTCACTGATTAACACTGAACCCTGTGGGAATCTCACTGATAAACACTGAACCCTATGGGAGTCTCACTGATTAACACTGAACCCTGTGGGAGTCTCATTGATTAACACTGAACCCTAAGGGAGTCGCACTGATTAGCACTGAACCCTGTGGGAGTCTCACTGATTAACACTGAACCCTATGGGAGTCTCAGTGATTAACACTGAACCCTGTGGGAGTCTCACTGATTAACACTGAACCCTGTGGGAGTCTCATGGATTAACACCGAACCCTGTGGGAGTCTCACTATTAACACTGAACCCTGTGGGAGTCTCACTGATTAACACTGAATCCTAAGGGAGTCTCACTGATTAACACTGAACCCTGTGGGAGTCTCACTGATTAACACTGAACCCTGTGAGAGTCTCACTGATTAACACTGAACCATGTGGGAGTCTCACTGATTAACACTGAACCCTATAGGAGTCTCACTGATTAACACTGAAACCTGTGGGAGTCTCACTGAATAACACTGAACCCTATTGGAGTCTCACTGATTAACACTGAACCCTATGGAAGATTCACTGATTAACACTGAACCCTACGGGAGTCTCAGTGATTAACACTGAATCCTATGGGAGTCTCAATGATTAACACTGGACCATGTGGGAGTCTCACTGATTAACACTGAACCCTATGGGAGTCACTCTGATTAACACTGAACCATATCGGAGTCTCACTGAATAAGACTGAACCCTATGGGAGTCTCAGTGATTTACACTGAACCCTATGGGAGTCTCACTGATTAACACTGAACCCTATGGGAGTCTTTGATTAACACCGAACCCTATGAGAGTCTCACTGATTAACACTGGACCCTATGGGAGTCTCACTGATTAACAATGAACCCTATGGGAGTCTCACTGATTACTGAACCCTGTGGGAGTCTCACTGATTAACACTTAACCCTGTGGGAGTCTCACTGATTAACACTGAACCCTGTGGGAGTCTCATTGATTAACACTGAACCCTGTGGGAGTCTCACTGATTAACACCGAACCCTATGGGAGTCTCACTGATTAACACTGAACCCTGTGGGAGTCTCACTGATTAACACTGAACCCAATGGGAGTCTCACTGATTAACTCTGAACCCTATGGGAGTCTCATTGATTAACACTGAACCCTAAGGGAGTCTCACTGATTAACACTGAACCCTGTGGGAGTCTCACTGATTAACACTGAACCCTATGGGAGTCTCAGTGATTAACACTGAACCCTGTGGGAGTCTCACTGATTAACACTGAACACTATGGGAGTCTCACTGATTAACACTGAACCCTGTGGGAGTCTCAATGATTAACACTGGACCATGTGGGAGTCTCACTGATTAACACTAAACCCTATGGGAGTCTCACTGATTAACACTGAACCATATCGGAGTCTCACTGAATAACACTGAACCCTATGGGAGTCTCAGTGATTTACACTGAACCCTATGGGAGTCTCACTGATTAACACTGAACCCTATGGGAGTCTTTGATTAACACCGAACCCTATGAGATTCTCACTGATTAACACTGGACCCTATGGGAGTCTCACTGATTAACAATGAACCCTATGGGAGTCTCACTGATTACTGAACCCTGTGGGAGTCTCACTGATTAACACTTAACCCTGTGGGAGTCTCACTGATTAACAATGAACCCTGTGGGAGTCTCATTGATTAACACTGAACCCTGTGGGAGTCTCACTGATTAACACCGAACCCTATGGGAGTCTCACTGATTAACACTGAACCCTGTGGGAGTCTCACTGATTAACACTGAACCCAATGGGAGTCTCACTGATTAACACTGAACCCTATGGGAGTCTCATTGATTAACACTGAACCGTGTTAGAGTCTCACTGATTAACACCGAACCCTATGGGAGTCTCACTGATTACTGAACCCTGTGGGAGTCTCACTGATTAACACTTAACCCTGTGGGAGTCTCACTGATTAACACTGAACCCTGTGGGAGTCTCATTGATTAACACTGAACCCTGTGGGAGTCTCACTGATTAACACCGAACCCTATGGGAGTCTCTCTGATTAACTCTGAACCCTGTGGGAGTCTCAGTGATTAACACTGAACCCAATGGGAGTCTCACTGATTAACACTGAACCCTATGGGAGTCTCATTGATTAACACTGAACCCTAAGGGAGTCTCACTGATTAACACTGAACCCTGTGGGAGTCTCACTGATTAACACTGAACCCTATGGGAGTCTCAGTGATTAACACTGAACCCTGTGGGAGTCTCACTGATTAACAATGAACACTATGGGAGTCTCACTGATTAACACTGAACCCTGTGGGAGTCTCAATGATTAACACTGGACCATGTGGGAGTCTCACTGATTAACACTGAACCCTATGGGAGTCTCACTGATTAACACTGAACCATATCGGAGTCTCACTGAATAACACTGAACCCTATGGGAGTCTCAGTGATTTACACTGAACCCTATGGGAGTCTCACTGATTAACACATGAACCCTATGGGAGTCTTTGATTAACACCGAACCCTATGAGAGTCTCACTGATTAACACTGGACCCTATGGGAGTCTCACTGATTAACAATGAACCCTATGGGAGTCTCACTGATTACTGAACCCTGTGGGAGTCTCACTGATTAACACTTAACCCTGTGGGAGTCTCACTGATTAACAATGAACCCTGTGGGAGTCTCATTGATTAACACTGAACCCTGTGGGAGTCTCACTGATTAACACCGAACCCTATGGGAGTCTCACTGATTAACACTGAACCCTGTGGGAGTCTCACTGATTAACACTGAACCCAATGGGAGTCTCACTGATTAACACTGAACCCTATGGGAGTCTCATTGATTAACACTGAACCCTAAGGGAGTCTCACTGATTAACACTGAACCCTGTGGGAGTCTCACTGATTAACACTGAACCCTATGGGAGTCTCAGTGATTAACACTGTACCCTGTGGGAGTCTCACTGATTAACACTGATCCCTGTGGGAGTCTTACTGATTACCCCTGAACCCTGTGTGAGTCTCACTGATTACCCCTGAACCCTGTGGGAGTCTCACTGATTAACCCTGAACCCTGTGGGAGTCTCACTGATTAAGACTGAACCCTGTGGGAGTCTCAGTGATTAACACTGAACCCTGTGGGAGTCCCACTGAATAACACTGAACCCTGCGGGAGTCCCACTGATTAACACAGAACCCTGTTGGAGTCCCAGTGATTAACACTGAACCCTGTGTGAGTCTCAGTGATTAACACTGAACCCTGTGGGAGCCTCACTGATTAACACTGAACCCTGTGGGAGTCTCACTGGTTACCCCTGAACCCTGAGAGAGTCTCACTGATTAACACTGAACCCTGTGGGAGTCTCACTGATTAACACTGAACCCTGTGGGAGTCTCATTGATTAACACTGAAACCTGTGGGAGTCTCACTGATTAACACAGAACCCTGTGGGAGTCTTTGATTAACACTGAACCCTGTGCGAGTCTAACTGATTAACACTGAACCCTGTGGGAGTCTCACTGATTAACACTGAACCCTATGCGAGTCTCACTGATTAACACTGAACCCTATGGGAGTCTCACTGATTAACACTGAAACCTGTGGGAGTTTCAGTGATTAACACTGAACCCTATGGGAGTCTCACTAATTAATACGGAACCCTCTGGGAGTCTCACTGATTAACACTGAACCCTGTGGGAGTCTCACTGATTAACACTGAACCCTAAGAGATGCTCATTAATTAACATTGAACCCTGTGGGAGTCTCACTGAATAACACTGAACCCTATGGGAGTCTCAGTGATTTACACTGAACCCTATGGGAGTCTCACTGATTAACACTGAACCCTATGGGAGTCTTTGATTAACACCGAACCCTATGAGAGTCTCACTGATTAACACTGGACCCTATGGGAGTCTCACTGATTAACAATGAACCCTATGGGAGTCTCACTGATTACTGAACCCTGTGGGAGTCTCACTGATTAACACTTAACCCTGTGGGAGTCTCACTGATTAACAATGAACCCTGTGGGAGTCTCATTGATTAACAATGAACCCTGTGGGAGTCTCACTGATTAACACCGAACCCTATGGGAGTCTCACTGATTAACACTGAACCCTGTGGGAGTCTCACTGATTAACACTGAACCCAATGGGAGTCTCACTGATTAATACTGAACCCTATGGGAGTCTCACTGATTAACACTGAACCCTATGCGAGTCTCACTGATTAACACTGAACCCTATGGGAGTCTCACTGATTAACACTGAAACCTGTGGGAGTTTCAGTGATTAACACTGAACCCTATGGGAGTCTCACTAATTAATACGGAACCCTCTGGGAGTCTCACTGATTAACACTGAACCCTGTGGGAGTCTCACTGATTAACACTGAACCCTAAGAGATGCTCATTAATTAACATTGAACCCTGTGGGAGTCTCACTGAATAACACTGAACCCTATGGGAGTCTCAGTGATTTACACTGAACCCTATGGGAGTCTCACTGATTAACACTGAACCCTATGGGAGTCTTTGATTAACACCGAACCCTATGAGAGTCTCACTGATTAACACTCGACCCTATGGGAGTCTCACTGATTAACAATGAACCCTATGGGAGTCTCACTGATTACTGAACCCTGTGGGAGTCTCACTGATTAACACTTAACCCTGTGGGAGTCTCACTGATTAACAATGAACCCTGTGGGAGTCTCATTGATTAACACTGAACCCTGTGGGAGTCTCACTGATTAACACCGAACCCTATGGGAGTCTCACTGATTAACACTGAACCCTGTGGGAGTCTCACTGATTAACACTGAACCCAATGGGAGTCTCACTGATTAACACTGAACCCTATGGGAGTCTCATTGATTAACACTGAACCCTAAGGGAGTCTCACTGATTAACACTGAACCCTGTGGGAGTCTCAGTGATTAACACTGAACCCTATGGGAGTCTCAGTGATTAACACTGTACCCTGTGGGAGTCTCACTGAATAACACTGATCCCTGTGGGAGTCTTACTGATTACCCCTGAACCCTGTGTGAGTCTCACTGATTACCCCTGAACCCTGTGGGAGTCTCACTGATTAACCCTGAACCCTGTGGGAGTCTCACTGATTAAGACTGAACCCTGTGGGAGTCTCAGTGATTAACACTGAACCCTGTGGGAGTCCCACTGAATAACACTGAACCCTGCGGGAGTCCCACTGATTAACACAGAACCCTGTTGGAGTCCCAGTGATTAACACTGAACCCTGTGTGAGTCTCAGTGATTAACACTGAACCCTGTGGGAGCCTCACTGATTAACACTGAACCCTGTGGGAGTCTCACTGGTTACCCCTGAACCCTGAGAGAGTCTCACTGATTAACACTGAACCCTGTGGGAGTCTCACTGATTAACACTGAACCCTGTGGGAGTCTCATTGATTAACACTGAACCCTGTGGGAGTCTCACTGATTAACACTGAACCCTGTGGGAGTCTTTGATTAACACTGAACCCTGTGCGAGTCTAACTGATTAACACTGAACCCTGTGGGAGTCTCACTGATTAACACTGAACCCTATGCGAGTCTCACTGATTAACACTGAACCCTATGGGAGTCTCACTGATTAACACTGAAACCTGTGGGAGTTTCAGTGATTAACACTGAACCCAATGGGAGTCTCACTAATTAATACTGAACCCTCTGGGAGTCTCACTGATTAACACTGAACCCTGTGGGAGTCTCACTGATTAACACTGATCCCTATAGGAGTCTCACTGATTAACACTGAACCCTATGGGAGTTTCACTGATTAGCACTGAAACCTGTGGGAGTCTCACTGAATAACACTGAACCCTATGGGAGTCTCACTGAATAACACTGAACCATATGGGAGTCTCAGTGATTAACACTGAAACCTATGGGAGTCTCACTGATTAACACTGAACCCTATGGGAGTCTTTGATTAACACCGAACCCTATGGGAGTCTCACTGATTAACACTGAACCCTATGGGAGTCTCACTGATTAACACTGAACCCTATGGGAGTTTCACTGATTAACACTGAACCCTATGGGAGTCTCACTGATTAACACTGAAACCTGTGGGAGTCTCACTGAATAACACTGAACCCTATGGGAGTCTCACTGATTAACACTTAACCCTATGGGACTCTCACTGATTAACACTGAACCCTATGGGAGACTCACTGATTAACAATGAACCCTATGGGAGTCTCATTGATTAACACTGAACCCTACGGGAGTCTCACTGATTAACACTGAACCCTATGGGAGTCTCACTGATTAACACTGAACCCTATGGGAGTCTCATTGATTAACACTGAACCCTACGGGAGTCTCATTGATTAACACTGTACCCTACGGGCGTCTCACTGATTAACACTGAACCCTGTGGGAGTCTCAATGATTAACACTGGACCCTGTGGGAGTCTCACTGATTAACACTGGACCCTGTGGGAGTCTCACTGATTAACACTGGACCATGTGGGAGTCTCACTGATTAACACTGAACCCTATGGGAGTCTCACTGATTAACACTGAACCCCATAGGAGTCTCACTGATTAACACTGAACAATATGGGAGTTTCACTGATTAACAATGAAACCTGTGGGAGTCTCACTGAATAACACTGAACCCTATGGGAGTCTCACTGAATAACACTGAACCCTATGGGAGTCTCAGTGATTAACACTGACACCTATGGGAGTCTCACTGATTAACACTGAACCCTATGGGAGTCTTTCATTAACACCGAACCCTATGGGAGTCTCACTGATTAACACTGAACCCTATGGGAGTCTCACTGATTAACACTGAACCCTATGGGAGTTTCACTGATTAACACTGAACCCTATGGGAGTCTCACTGATTAACACTGAAACCTGTGGGAGTCTCACTGAATAACACTGAACCCTATGGGAGTCTCACTGATTAACACTTAACCCTATGGGACTCTCACTGATTAACACTGAACCCTATGGGAGTCTCACTGATTAACACTGAACCCTATGGGAGTCTCATTGATTAACACTGAACCCTACGGGAGTCTCACTGATTAACACTGAACCCTATGGGAGTCTCACTGATAAACACTGAACCCTATGGGAGTCTCATTGATTAACACTGAACCCTACGGGAGTCTCATTGATTAACACTGAACCCTACGGGAGTCTCACTGATTAACACTGAACCCTGTGGGAGTCTCAATGATTAACACTGGACCCTGTGGGAGTCTCACTGATTAACACTGGACCATGTGGGAGTCTCACTGATTAACACTGAACATTATGGGAGTCTCACTGATTAACACTGAACCATGTGGGAATCTCACTGGTTACCCCTGAACCCTGTGGGAGTCTCACTGATTACCCCTGAACCCTGTGGGAGTCTCACTGATTAACACTGAACCCTATGGGAGTCTCACTGATTAACACTGAACCCTGTGGGAGTCTCACTGATTAAGACAAAACCCTGTGGGAGTCTCAGTGATTAACACTGAACCCTGTGGGAGTCCTACTGAATAACACTGAACCCTTTGGGAGTCCCACTGATTAACACTGAACCCTATGGGAGCCTCACTGATTAACACTGAACCCTATGGGAGACTCACTGATTAACAATGAACCCTATGGGAGTCTCATTGATTAACACTGAACCCTATGGGAGTCTCACTGATTAACACTGAACCCTATGGGAGTCTCATTGATTAACACTGAACCCTACGGGAGTCTCATTGATTAACACTGAACCCTACGGGCGTCTCACTGATTAACACTGAACCCTGTGGGAGTCTCAATGATTAACACTGGACCCTGTGGGAGTCTCACTGATTAACACTGGACCATGTGGGAGTCTCACTGATTAACACTGAACCCTATGGAAGTCTCACTGATTAACACTGAACCCCATAGGAGTCTCACTGATTAACACTGAACCCTATGGGAGTTTCACTGATTAACAATGAAACCTGTGGGAGTCTCACTGAATAACACTGAACCCTATGGGAGTCTCACTGAATAACACTGAACCCTATGGGAGTCTCAGTGATTAACACTGACACCTATGGGAGTCTCACTGATTAACACTGAACCCTATGGGAGTATTTCATTAACACCGAACCCTATGGGAGTCTCACTGATTAACACTGAACCCTATGGGAGTCTCACTGATTAACACTGAACCCTATGGGAGTTTCACTGATTAACACTGAACCCTATGGGAGTCTCACTGATTAACACTGAAACCTGTGGGAGTCTCACTGAATAACACTGAACCCTATGGGAGTCTCACTGATTAACACTTAACCCTATGGGACTCTCACTGATTAACACTGAACCCTATGGGAGTCTCACTGATTAACACTGAACCCTATGGGAGTCTCATTGATTAACACTGAACCCTACGGGAGTCTCACTGATTAACACTGAACCCTATGGGAGTCTCACTGATAAACACTGAACCCTATGGGAGTCTCATTGATTAACACTGAACCCTACGGGAGTCTCATTGATTAACACTGAACCCTACGGGAGTCTCACTGATTAACACTGAACCCTGTGGGAGTCTCAATGATTAACACTGGACCCTGTGGGAGTCTCACTGATTAACACTGGACCATGTGGGAGTCTCACTGATTAACACTGAACACTATGGGAGTCTCACTGATTAACACTGAACCATGTGGGAATCTCACTGATTACCCCTGAACCCTGTGGGAATCTCACTGATTACCCCTGAACCCTGTGGGAGTCTCACTGATTAACACTGAACCCTATGGGAGTCTCACTGATTAACACTGAACCCTGTGGGAGTCTCACTGATTAAGACAAAACCCTGTGGGAGTCTCAGTGATTAACACTGAACCCTGTGGGAGTCCTACTGAATAACACTGAACCCTTTGGGAGTCCCACTGATTAACACTGAACCCTATGGGAGCCTCACTGATTAACACTGAACCCTATGGGAGTCTCACTGATTAACACTGAACCCTATGGGAGTCTCAGTGATTGTCACTGAACCCTATGGGCGTCTCACTGATTAACACTGAACCCGGTGGGAGTCTCAATGATGAACACTGAACCCTGTGGGAGTCTCACTGATTAACACTGAACCCTGTGGGAGTCTCACTGATTAACACTGAACCCTATGGGAGTCTCACTGATTAACACTGAACGCTGTGGAAGTCTCACTGATTAACACTGAACCCTGTGGGAGTCTCACTGATTAACACTGAACCCTAAGAGATGCTCATTAATTAACATTGAACCCTGTGGGAGTCTCACTGATCAACACTGAACCCTATGGGAGTCTCACTGATTAACACTGAACCCTGTGGGAGTCTCACTGATTAACACTGAACCCTATGGGAGTCTTTGATTAACACCGAACCCTATGGGAGTCTCACTGATTAACACTGAACCCTATGGGAGTCTCACTGATTAACACTGAACCCTATGGGAGTTTCACTGATTAACACTGAACCCTATGGGAGTCTCACTGATTAACACTGAAACCTGTGGGAGTCTCACTGAATAACACTGAACCTATGGGAGTCTCACTGATTAACACTTAACCCTATGGGACTCTCACTGATTAACACTGAACCCTATGGGAGACTCACTGATTAACAATGAACCCTATGGGAGTCTCATTGATTAACACTGAACCCTACGGGAGTCTCACTGATTAACACTGAACCCTATGGGAGTCTCACTGATTAACACTGAACCCTATGGGAGTCTCATTGATTAACACTGAACCCTACGGGAGTCTCATTGATTAACACTGAACCCTACGGGCGTCTCACTGATTAACACTGAACCCTGTGGGAGTCTCAATGATTAACACTGGACCCTGTGGGAGTCTCACTGATTAACACTGGACCATGTGGGAGTCTCACTGATTAACACTGAACCCTATGGGAGTCTCACTGATTAACACTGAACCCCATAGGAGTCTCACTGATTAACACTGAACCCTATGGGAGTTTCACTGATTAACAATGAAACCTGTGGGAGTCTCACTGAATAACACTGAACCCTATGGGAGTCTCACTGAATAACACTGAACCCTATGGGAGTCTCAGTGATTAACACTGACCCCTATGGGAGTCTCACTGATTAACACTGAACCCTATGGGAGTCTTTCATTAACACCGAACCATATGGGAGTCTCACTGATTAACACTGAACCCTATGGGAGTCTCACTGATTAACACTGAACCCTATGGGAGTTTCACTGATTAACACTGAACCCTATGGGAGTCTCACTGATTAACACTGAAACCTGTGGGAGTCTCACTGAATAACACTGAACCCTATGGGAGTCTCACTGATTAACACTTAACCCTATGGGACTCTCACTGATTAACACTGAACCCTATGGGAGTCTCACTGATAACACTGAACCCTATGGGAGTCTCACTGATTAACACTGAACCCTACGGGAGTCTCACTGATTAACACTGAACCCTA
Organism: Petromyzon marinus; assembly: GCF_048934315.1. Classification (NCBI taxonomy): domain Eukaryota; kingdom Metazoa; phylum Chordata; class Hyperoartia; order Petromyzontiformes; family Petromyzontidae; genus Petromyzon; species Petromyzon marinus. The sequence continues at coordinate 12,447,821 of NC_133728.1, read as the reverse complement.
TGGGAGTCTCACTGATAAACACTGAACCCTATGGGAGTCTCATTGATTAACACTGAACCCTACGGGAGTCTCATTGATTAACACTGAACCCTACGGGAGTCTCACTGATTAACACTGAACCCTGTGGGAGTCTCAATGATTAACGCTGGACCCTGTGGGAGTCTCACTGATTAACACTGGACTATGTGGGAGTCTCACTGATTAACACTGAACCCTATGGGAGTCTCACTGATTAACACTGAACCATGTGGGAATCTCACTGATTACCCCTGAACCCTATGGGAGTCTCACTGATTAACACTGAAACCTGTGGGAGTCTCATTGAATAACACTGAACCTATGGGAGTCTCACTGATTAACACTTAACCCTATGGGACTCTCACTGATTAACACTGAACCCTATGGGAGACTCACTGATTAACAATGAACCCTATGGGAGTCTCATTGATTAACACTGAACCCTACGGGAGTCTCACTGATTAACACTGAACCCTATGGGAGTCTCACTGATTAACACTGAACCCTATGGGAGTCTCATTGATTAACACTGAACCCTACGGGAGTCTCATTGATTAACACTGAACCCTACGGGCGTCTCACTGATTAACACTGAACCCTGTGGGAGTCTCAATGATTAACACTGGACCCTGTGGGAGTCTCACTGATTAACACTGGACCATGTGGGAGTCTCACTGATTAACACTGAACCCTATGGGAGTCTCACTGATTAACACTGAACCCCATAGGAGTCTCACTGATTAACACTGAACCCTATGGGAGTTTCACTGATTAACAATGAAACCTGTGGGAGTCTCACTGAATAACACTGAACCCTATGGGAGTCTCACTGAATAACACTGAACCCTATGGGAGTCTCAGTGATTAACACTGACCCCTATGGGAGTCTCACTGATTAACACTGAACCCTATGGGAGTCTTTCATTAACACCGAACCATATGGGAGTCTCACTGATTAACACTGAACCCTATGGGAGTCTCACTGATTAACACTGAACCCTATGGGAGTTTCACTGATTAACACTGAACCCTATGGGAGTCTCACTGATTAACACTGAAACCTGTGGGAGTCTCACTGAATAACACTGAACCCTACGGGAGTCTCACTGATTAACACTGAACCCTATGGGAGTCTCACTGATAAACACTGAACCCTATGGAAGTCTCATTAATTAACACTGAACCCTACGGGAGTCTCATTGATTAACACTGAACCCTACGGGAGTCTCACTGATTAACACTGAACCCTGTGGGAGTCTCAATGATTAACACTGGACCCTGTGGGAGTCTCACTGATTAACACTGGACCATGTGGGAGTCTCACTGATTAACACTGAACCCTATGGGAGTCTCACTGATTAACACTGAACCATGTGGGAATCTCACTGATTACCCCTGAACCCTGTGGGAGTCTCACTGATTACCCCTGAACCCTGTGGGAGTCTCACTGATTAACACTGAACCCTATGAGAGTCTCACTGATTAACACTGAACCCTGTGGGAGTCTCACTGATTAAGACAAAACCCTGTGGGAGTCTCAGTGATTAACACTGAACCCTGTGGGAGTCCTACTGAATAACACTGAACCCTGTGGGAGTCCCAGTGATTAACACTGAACCCTATGGGAGCCTCACTGATTAACACTGAACCCTATGGGAGTCTCACTGATTAACACTGAACCCTATGGGAGTCTCACTGATTAACACTGGACCATGTGGGAGTCTCACTGATTAACACTGAACCCTATGGGAGTCTCACTGATTAACACTGAACCCCATAGGAGTCTCACTGATTAACACTGAACCCTATGGGAGTTTCACTGATTAACAATGAAACCTGTGGGAGTCTCACTGAATAACACTGAACCCTATGGGAGTCTCACTGAATAACACTGAACCCTATGGGAGTCTCAGTGATTAACACTGACCCCTATGGGAGTCTCACTGATTAACACTGAACCCTATGGGAGTCTTTCATTAACACCGAACCATATGGGAGTCTCACTGATTAACACTGAACCCTATGGGAGTCTCACTGATTAACACTGAACCCTATGGGAGTTTCACTGATTAACACTGAACCCTATGGGAGTCTCACTGATTAACACTGAAACCTGTGGGAGTCTCACTGAATAACACTGAACCCTACGGGAGTCTCACTGATTAACACTGAACCCTATGGGAGTCTCACTGATAAACACTGAACCCTATGGAAGTCTCATTAATTAACACTGAACCCTACGGGAGTCTCATTGATTAACACTGAACCCTACGGGAGTCTCACTGATTAACACTGAACCCTGTGGGAGTCTCAATGATTAACACTGGACCCTGTGGGAGTCTCACTGATTAACACTGGACCATGTGGGAGTCTCACTGATTAACACTGAACCCTATGGGAGTCTCACTGATTAACACTGAACCATGTGGGAATCTCACTGATTACCCCTGAACCCTGTGGGAGTCTCACTGATTACCCCTGAACCCTGTGGGAGTCTCACTGATTAACACTGAACCCTATGAGAGTCTCACTGATTAACACTGAACCCTGTGGGAGTCTCACTGATTAAGACAAAACCCTGTGGGAGTCTCAGTGATTAACACTGAACCCTGTGGGAGTCCTACTGAATAACACTGAACCCTGTGGGAGTCCCAGTGATTAACACTGAACCCTATGGGAGCCTCACTGATTAACACTGAACCCTATGGGAGTCTCACTGATTAACACTGAACCCTATGGGAGTCTCAGTGATTGTCACTGAACCCTATGGGCGTCTCACTGATTAACACTGAACCCGGTGGGAGTCTCAATGATGAACACTGAACCCTGTGGGAGTCTCACTGATTAACACTGAACCCTGTGGGAGTCTCACTGATTAACACTGAACCCTATGGGAGTCTCACTGATTAACATTGAACGCTGTGGGAGTCTCACTGCTTAACAATGAACCCTGTGGGAGTCTCACTGATTAACACTGAACCCTATGGGAGTCTCACTGATTAACACTGAACCCTATGGGAGTGCCACTGATTAATGCTGAACCCTATAGGAGTCTCACTGATTAACACTGAACCCTGTGGGAGTCTCACTGATTAACACTGAACCCTGTGGGAGCCTCACTGATTAACACTGAACCCTATGGTAGTCTCACTGATTAACACTGAACCCAGTGGGAGTCTCACTGATTAACATTGAACCCTGTGGGAGTCTCACTGATTAACACTGAACCCTATGGGAGTCTCACTGAATAACACTGAACCCTGTGGGAGTCTCACTGATTAACACTGATCCCTATGGGAGTCAGCCTGATTAACACTGAACCCTGTGGGAGTCTCACTGATTAACACTGAACACTATTGGAGTTTCACTGAATAACACTGAACCCTGTGGGAGTCTCACTGATTAACACTGAACCATATTGGAGTCTCACTGATTAACACTGAACCCCATAGGAGTCTCACTGATTAACACTGAACCCTATGGGAGTTTCACTGATTAACAATGAAACCTGTGGGAGTCTCACTGAATAACACTGAACCCTATGGGAGTCTCACTGAATAACACTGAACCCTATGGGAGTCTCAGTGATTAACACTGACCCCTATGGGAGTCTCACTGATTAACACTGAACCCTATGGGAGTCTTTCATTAACACCGAACCATATGGGAGTCTCACTGATTAACACTGAACCCTGTGGGAGTCTCACTGATTAACACTGAACCCTATGGGAGTTTCACTGATTAACACTGAACCCTATGGGAGTCTCACTGATTAACACTGAAACCTGTGGGAGTCTCACTGAATAACACTGAACCCTATGGGAGTCTCACTGATTAACACTTAACCCTATGGGACTCTCACTGATTAACACTGAACCCTATGGGAGTCTCACTGATTAACACTGAACCCTATGGGAGTCTCATTGATTAACACTGAACCCTACGGGAGTCTCACTGATTAACACTGAACCCTATGGGAGTCTCACTGATAAACACTGAACCCTATGGGAGTCTCATTGATTAACACTGAACCCTACGGGAGTCTCATTGATTAACACTGAACCCTACGGGAGTCTCACTGATTAACACTGAACCCTGTGGGAGTCTCAATGATTAACACTGGACCCTGTGGGAGTCTCACTGATTAACACTGGACCATGTGGGAGTCTCACTGATTAACACTGAACCCTATGGGAGTCTCACTGATTAACACTGAACCATGTGGGAATCTCACTGATTACCCCTGAACCCTGTGGGAGTCTCACTGATTACCCCTGAACCCTGTGGGAGTCTCACTGATTAACACTGAACCCTATGAGAGTCTCACTGATTAACACTGAACCCTGTGGGAGTCTCACTGATTAAGACAAAACCCTGTGGGAGTCTCAGTGATTAACACTGAACCCTGTGGGAGTCCTACTGAATAACACTGAACCCTGTGGGAGTCCCACTGATTAACACTGAACCCTATTGGAGCCTCACTGATTAACACTGAACCCTATGGGAGTCTCACTGATTAACACTGAACCCTATGGGAGTCTCAGTGATTGTCACTGAACCCTATGGGCGTCTCACTGATTAACACTGAACCCGGTGGGAGTCTCAATGATGAACACTGAACCCTGTGGGAGTCTCACTGATTAACACTGAACCCTGTGGGAGTCTCACTGATTAACACTGAACCCTACGGGAGTCTCACTGATTAACATTGAACGCTGTGGGAGTCTCACTGCTTAACAATGAACCCTGTGGGAGTCTCACTGATTAACACTGAACCCTATGGGAGTCTCACTGATTAACACTGAACCCTATGGGAGTGCCACTGATTAATGCTGAACCCTATAGGAGTCTCACTGATTAACACTGAACCCTGTGGGAGTCTCACTGATTAACACTGAACCCTGTGGGAGCCTCACTGATTAACACTGAACCCTATGGGAGTCTCACTGATTAACACTGAACCCAGTGGGAGTCTCACTGATTAACATTGAACCCTGTGGGAGTCTCACTGATTAACACTGAACCCTATGGGAGTCTCACTGAATAACACTGAACCCTGTGGGAGTCTCACTGATTAACACTGATCCCTATGGGAGTCAGCCTGATTAACACTGAACCCTGTGGGAGTCTCACTGATTAACACTGAACACTATTGGAGTTTCACTGAATAACACTGAACCCTGTGGGAGTCTCACTGATTAACACTGAACCATATTGGAGTCTCACTGATTAACACTGAACCCTATGGGTGTCTCACGGATTAACACTGAACCCTATGGGAGTCTCACTGATTAACACTGCACCATAAGGGAGTCTCACTGATTAACACTGAAACCTGTGGGAGACTCACTGATTAACACTGAACCCTATGGGAGTCTTAGTGATTAACACTGAACCCTGTGGGAGTCTCACTGATTAACACTGAACCCTAAGGGAGTCTCACTGATTAACACTGGACCCCGTGGGAGTCTCACTGATTAACACTGAACCCTGTGGGAGTCTCACTGATTAACACTGAACCCTATGGGAGTCTTTGAGTAACACCGAACCCTATGGGAGTCTCACTGATTAACACTGAACCCTATGGGAGTCTCACTGATTAACACTGAACCCTATGGGAGTTTCACTGATTAACACTGAACCCTATGGGAGTCTCACTGATTAACACTGAAACCTGTGGGAGTCTCACTGAATAACACTGAACCCTATGGGAGTCTCACTGATTAACACTTAACCCTATGGGACTCTCACTGATTAACACTGAACCCTATGGGAGACTCACTGATTAACAATGAACCCTATGGGAGTCTCATTCATTAGCACTGAACCCTACGGGAGTCTCACTGATTAACACTGAACCCTATGGGAGTCTCACTGATTAACACTGAACCCTATGGGAGTCTCATTGATTAACACTGAACCCTACGGGAGTCTCATTGATTAACACTGAACCCTGTGGGAGTCTCACTGATTAACACTGAACCCTGTGGGAGTCTCAATGATTAACACTGGACCCTGTGGGAGTCTCACTGATTAACACTGGACCATGTGGGAGTCTCACTGATTAACACTGAACCCTATGGGAGTCTCACTGATTAACACTGAACCATGTGGGAATCTCACTGATTACCCCTGAACCCTGTGGGAGTCTCACTGATTACCCCTGAACCCTGTGGGAGTCTCACTGATTAACACTGAACCCTATGGGAGTCTCACTGATTAACACTGAACCCTGTGGGAGTCTCACTGATTAAGACAAAACCCTGTGGGAGTCTCAGTGATTAACACTGAACCCTGTGGGAGTCCTACTGAATAACACTGAACCCTGTGGGATTCTTTCATTAACACCGAACCCTATGGGAGTCTCACTGATTAACACTGAACCCTATGGGAGTCTCACTGATTAACACTGAACCCTATGGGAGTTTCACTGATTAACACTGAACCCTATGGGAGTCTCACTGATTAACACTGAAACCTGTGGGAGTCTCACTGAATAACACTGAACCCTATGGGAGTCTCACTGATTAACACTTAACCCTATGGGACTCTCACTGATTAACACTGAACCCTATGGGAGTCTCATTGATTAACACTGAACCCTATGGGAGTCTCATTGATTAACACTGAACCCTACGGGAGTCTCACTGATTAACACTGAACCCTATGGGAGTCTCACTGATTAACACTGAACCCTATGGGAGTCTCATTGATTAACATTGAACCCTACGGGAGTCTCATTGATTAACACTGAACCCTACGGGAGTCTCACTGATTAACACTGAACCCTGTGGGAGTCTCAATGATTAACACTGGACCCTGTGGGAGTCTCACTGATTAACACTGGACCATGTGGGAGTCTCACTGATTAACACTGAACCCTATGGGAGTCTCACTGATTAACACTGAACCATGTGGGAATCTCACTGATTACCCCTGAACCCTGTGGGAGTCTCACTGATTACCCCTGAACCCTGTGGGAGTCTCACTGATTAACACTGAACCCTGTGGGAGTCTCACTGATTAAGACAAAACCCTGTGGGAGTCTCAGTGATTAACACTGAACCCTGTGGGAGTCCTACTGAATAACACTGAACCCTGTGGGAGTCCCACTGATTAACACTGAACCCTATGAGAACCTCACTGATTAACACTGAACCCTATGGGAGTCTCACTGATTAACACTGAACCCTATGGGAGTCTCAGTGATTGTCACTGAACCCTATGGGCGTCTCACTGATTAACACTGAACCCTGTGGGAGTCTCAATGACGAACACTGAACCCTGTGGGAGTCTCACTGATTAACACTGAACCCTGTGGGAGTCTCACTGATTAACACTGAACCCTATGGGAGTCTCACTGATTAACACTGAACGCTGTGGGAGTCTCACTGCTTAACAATGAACCCTGTGGGAGTCTCACTGATTAACACTGAACCCTGTGGGAGTCTCACTGATTAACACTGAACCCTATGAGATGCTCATTAATTAACATTGAACCCTGTGGAAGTCTCACTGATCAACACTGAACCCTATGGGAGTCTCACTGATTAACACTGAACCCTGTGGGAGTCTCACTGATTAACACTGAACCCTATACGAGTCTCAATGATTAACACTGAACCCTATGGGAGTCTCACTGATTAACACTGAAACCTGTGGGAGTTTCACTGATCAACACTGAACCCTATGGGAGTCTCACTGATTAACACTGAACCCTATGGGAGTGCCATTGATTAATATTGAACCCTATGGGAGTCTTACTGATTAACACTGAACCCTGTGGGAGTCTCACTGATTAACACTGAACCCTGTGGGAGCCTCACTGATTAACACTGAACCCTATGGGAGTCTCACTGATTAACACTGAACCCTGTGGGAGTCTGAGTGATTAACACTGAACCCAGTGGGAGTCTCACTGATTAACATTGAACCCTGTGGGAGTCTCACTGATTAACACTGAACCCTATGGGAGTCTCACTGATTAACACTGAACCCTATGGGAGTTTCACTGATTAACACTGAACCCTATGGGAGTCTCACTGATTAACACTGAAACCTGTGGGAGTCTCACTGAATAACACTGAACCCTATGGGAGTCTCACTGATTAACACTTAACCCTATGGGACTCTCACTGATTAACACTGAACCCTATGGGAGACTCACTGATTAACAATGAACCCTATGGGAGTCTCATTCATTAACACTGAACCCTACGGGAGTCTCACTGATTAACACTGAACCCTATGGGAGTCTCACTGATTAACACTGAACCCTATGGGAGTCTCATTGATTAACACTGAACCCTACGGGAGTCTCATTGATTAACACTGAACCCTGTGGGAGTCTCACTGATTAACACTGAACACTAGTGGGAGTCTCAATGATTAACACTGGACCCTGTGGGAGTCTCACTGATTAACACTGGACCATGTGGGAGTCTCACTGATTAACACTGAACCCTATGGGAGTCTCACTGATTAACACTGAACCATGTGGGAATCTCACTGATTACCCCTGAACCCTGTGGGAGTCTCACTGATTACTCCTGAACCCTGTGGGAGTCTCACTGATTAACACTGAACCCTATGGGAGTCTCACTGATTAACACTGAACCCTGTGGGAGTCTCACTGATTAAGACAAAACCCTGTGGGAGTCTCAGTGATTAACACTGAACCCTGTGGGAGTCCTACTGAATAACACTGAACCCTGTGGGAGTCCCACTGATTAACACTGAACCCTATGGGAGCCTCACTGATTAACACTGAACCCTATGGGAGTCTCACTGATTAACACTGAACCCTATGGGAGTCTCAGTGATTGTCACTGAACCCTATGGGCGTCTCACTGATTAACACTGAACCCGGTGGGAGTCTCAATGATGAACACTGAACCATGTGGGAGTCTCACTGATTAACACTGAACCCTGTGGGAGTCTCACTGATTAACACTGAACCCTATGGGAGTCTCACTGATTAACACTGAACGCTGTGGGAGTCTCACTGCTTAACAATGAACCCTGTGGGAGTCTCACTGATTAACACTGAACCCTATGGGAGTCTCACTGATTAACACTGAACCCTATGGGAGTGCCACTGATTAATGCTGAACGCTATAGGAGTCTCACTGATTAACACTGAACCCTGTGGGAGTCTCACTGATTAACACTGAACCCTGTGGGAGCCTCACTGATTAACACTGAACCCTATGGGAGTCTCACTGATTAACACTGAACCCAGTGGGAGTCTCACTGATTAACACTGAACCCTATGGGAGTCTCACTGAATAACACTGAACCCTATTGGAGTCTCACTGATTAACACTGAACCTTATGGGTGTCTCACGGATTAACACTGAACCCTATGGGAGTCTCACTGATTAACACTGCACCATAAGGGAGTCTCACTGATTAACACTGAAACCTGTGGGAGACTCACTGATTAACACTGAACCCTATGGGAGTCTCAGTGATTAACACTGAACCCTGTGGGAGTCTCACTGATTAACACTGAACCCTAAGGGAGTCTCACTGATTAACACTGGACCCCGTGGGAGTCTCACTGATTAACACTGAACCCTGTGGGAGTCTCACTGATTAACACTGAACCCTATGGGAGTCTTTGATTAACACCGAACCCTATGGGAGTCTCACTGATTAACACTGAACCCTATGGGAGTCTCACTGATTAACACTGAACCCTATGGGAGTTTCACTGATTAACACTGAACCCTATGGGAGTCTCACTGATTAACACTGAAACCTGTGGGAGTCTCACTGAATAACACTGAACCCTATGGGAGTCTCACTGATTAACACTTAACCCTATGGGACTCTCACTGATTAACACTGAACCCTATGGGAGACTCACTGATTAACAATGAACCCTATGGGAGTCTCATTCATTAACACTGAACCCTACGGGAGTCTCACTGATTAACACTGAACCCTATGGGAGTCTCACTGATTAACACTGAACCCTATGGGAGTCTCATTGATTAACACTGAACCCTACGGGAGTCTCATTGATTAACACTGAACCCTACGGGAGTCTCACTGATTAACACTGAACCCTGTTGGAGTCTCAATGATTAACACTGGACCCTGTGGGAGTCTCACTGATTAACACTGGACCATGTGGGAGTCTCACTGATTAACACTGAACCCTATGGGAGTCTCACTGATTAACACCGAACCCTATAGGAGTCTCACTGATTAACACTGAACCCTATGGGAGTTTAACTGATTAAAAATGAAACCTGTGGGAGTCTCACTGAATAACACTGAACCCTATGGGAGTCTCACTGAATAACACTGAACCCTATGAGAGTCTCAGTGATTAACACTGAACCCTATGGGAGTCTCACTGATTAACACTGAACCCTATGGGATTCTTTCATTAACACCGAACCCTATGGGAGTCTCACTGATTAACACTGAACCCTATGGGAGTCTCACTGATTAACACTGAACCCTATGGGAGTTTCACTGATTAACACTGAACCCTATGGGAGTCTCACTGATTAACACTGAAACCTGTGGGAGTCTCACTGAATAACACTGAACCCTATGGGAGTCTCACTGATTAACACTTAACCCTATGGGACTCTCACTGATTAACACTGAACCCTATGGGAGTCTCATTGATTAACACTGAACCCTATGGGAGTCTCATTGATTAACACTGAACCCTACGGGAGTCTCACTGATTAACACTGAACCCTATGGGAGTCTCACTGATTAACACTGAACCCTATGGGAGTCTCATTGATTAACATTGAACCCTACGGGAGTCTCATTGATTAACACTGAACCCTACGGGAGTCTCACTGATTAACACTGAACCCTGTGGGAGTCTCAATGATTAACACTGGACCCTGTGGGAGTCTCACTGATTAACACTGGACCATGTGGGAGTCTCACTGATTAACACTGAACCCTATGGGAGTCTCACTGATTAACACTGAACCATGTGGGAATCTCACTGATTACCCCTGAACCCTGTGGGAGTCTCACTGATTACCCCTGAACCCTGTGGGAGTCTCACTGATTAACACTGAACCCTGTGGGAGTCTCACTGATTAAGACAAAACCCTGTGGGAGTCTCAGTGATTAACACTGAACCCTGTGGGAGTCCTACTGAATAACACTGAACCCTGTGGGAGTCCCACTGATTAACACTGAACCCTATGAGAACCTCACTGATTAACACTGAACCCTATGGGAGTCTCACTGATTAACACTGAACCCTATGGGAGTCTCAGTGATTGTAACTGAACCCTATGGGCGTCTCACTGATTAACACTGAACCCTGTGGGAGTCTCAATGACGAACACTGAACCCTGTGGGAGTCTCACTGATTAACACTGAACCCTGTGGGAGTCTCACTGATTAACACTGAACCCTATGGGAGTCTCACTGATTAACACTGAACGCTGTGGGAGTCTCACTGCTTAACAATGAACCCTGTGGGAGTCTCACTGATTAACACTGAACCCTGTGGGAGTCTCACTGATTAACACTGAACCCTATGAGATGCTCATTAATTAACATTGAACCCTGTGGAAGTCTCACTGATCAACACTGAACCCTATGGGAGTCTCACTGATTAACACTGAACCCTGTGGGAGTCTCACTGATTAACACTGAACCCTATACGAGTCTCAATGATTAACACTGAACCCTATGGGAGTCTCACTGATTAACACTGAAACCTGTGGGAGTTTCACTGATCAACACTGAACCCTATGGGAGTCTCACTGATTAACACTGAACCCTATGGGAGTGCCATTGATTAATATTGAACCCTATGGGAGTCTTACTGATTAACACTGAACCCTGTGGGAGTCTCACTGATTAACACTGAACCCTGTGGGAGCCTCACTGATTAACACTGAACCCTATGGGAGTCTCACTGATTAACACTGAACCCTGTGGGAGTCTGAGTGATTAACACTGAACCCAGTGGGAGTCTCACTGATTAACATTGAACCCTGTGGGAGTCTCACTGATTAACACTGAACCCTATGGGAGTCTCACTGAATAACACTGAACCCTGTGGGAGTCTCACTGATTAACACTGATCCCTATAGGAGTCAGCCTGATTAACACTGAACCCTGTGGGAGTCTCACTGATTAACACTGAACCCTATTGGAGTTTTACTGAATAACACTGAACCCTGTGGGAGTCTCACTGATTAACACTGAACCCTATTGGAGTCTCACTGATTAACACTGAAACCTATGGGAGTCTCACCAATTAACACTGAACCCTATGGGAGTCTCACTGATTAACACTGAACCCTAAGGGAGTCTAACTGATTAACACTGAAACCTGTGGGAGACTCACTGATTAACACTGAACCCTATAGGAGTCTCAGTGATTAACACTGAACCCTGTGGGAGTCTCACTGATTAACACTGGACCCCGTGGGAGTCTCACTGATTAACAATGAACCCTGTGGGAGTCTCACTGATTAACACTGCACCCTATGGGAGTCTCACTGATTAACACTGAACCCTGTGGGAGTCTCACTGATTAACACTGAACCCTAAGGGAGACTCACTGATTAACACTGAACCCTGTGGGAGTCTCACTGATTAGCACTGAACCCTGTGGGAGTCTCACTGATTAACACTGCACCCTATGGGAGTCTCACTGATTAACACTGAACCCTGTGGGAGTCTCACTGATTAACACTGAACCCTATGGGAGTCTCACTGATTAACACTGAACCCTATGGGAGTCTCCCTGATTAACACTGAACTCTGTGGGAGTCTCACTGATTAACACTGAACCCTATTGGAGTCTCACTGATTAACACTGAACCCTATGGGAGTCTCACTGATTAAGACTGAACCCTATGGGAGTCTCACTGATTAACACTGAACCCTATGGGAGTCTCACTGATTAACACTGAACCCTGTGGGAGTCTCACTGATTAACACTGAACCCTATGGGATTCTCACTGATTAACCCTGAACCCTCTGGGAGTCTCACTGATTAGCACTGAACCCTGTAGGAGTCTCACTGATTAACACTGAACCCAATGGGAGTCTCACTGATTAACACTGAACCCTGTGGGAGTCTCAATGATTAACACTGAACCCTATGGGATTCTCACTGATTAACCCTGATCCCTGTGGGAGTCTCACTGATTAACACTGAACCCTGTGGGAGTCTCACTGATTAACACTGAACCCTATGGGAGTCTCATTGATTAACACTGAACCCTGTGGGAGTCTCACTGATTAACACTGAACCCTATTGGAGTCTCACTGATTAACACTGAACCCTATGGGAGTCTCACTGATTAACACTGAACCCTATGGGAGTCTCATTGATTAACACTGAACCCTAAGGGAGTCTCACTGAATAACACTGAACCCTGTGGGAGTCTCACTGATTAACACTGAACCCTATGGGAGTCTCAGTGATTAACACTGAACCCTGTGGGAGTCTCACTGATTAACACTGAACCCTAAGGGAGTCTCACTGATTAACACTGGACCCCATGGGAGTCTCACTGATTAACACTGAACCCTGTGGGAGTCTCACTGATTAACACTGCACCCTATGGGAGTCTCACTGATTAACACTGTACCCTGTGGGAGTCTCACTGATTAACACTGAACCCTAAGGGAGTCTCACTGATTAACACTGAACCCTGTGGGAGTCTCACTGATTAGCACTGAACCCTGTGGGAGTCTCACTGATTAACACTGCACCCTATGGGAGTCTCACTGATTAAAACTGAACCCTGTGGGAGTCTCACTGATTAACACTGAACCCTATGGGAGTCTCACTGATTAACACTGAACCCTATGGGAGTCTCCCTGATTAACACTGAACCCTGTGGGAGTCTCACTGATTAACACTGAACCCTATTGGAGTCTCACTGATTAACACTGAACCCTATGGGAGTCTCACTGATTAAGACTGAACCCTATGGGAGTCTCACTGATTAACACTGAACCCTATGGGAGTCTCACTGATTAACACTGAACCCTGTGGGAGTCTCACTGATTAACACTGAACCCTATGGGATTCTCACTGATTAACCCTGAACCCTGTGGGAGTTTCACTGAATAACACTGAACCCTGTGGGAGTCTCACTGATTAACACTGAACCCTATTGGAGTCTCACTGATTAACACTGAACCCTATGGGAGTCTCACGGATTAACACTGAACCCTGTGGGAGTCTCACTGATTAACACTGAACCCTGTGGGAGTCTCATTGATTAACACTGAACCCTATGGGAGTCTCACTGATTAACACTGAACCCTGTGGGAGTCTCACTGATTAACACTGAACCCTATGGGATTCTCACTGATTAACCCTGAACCCTCTGGGAGTCTCACTGATTAGCACTGAACCCTGTAGGAGTCTCACTGATTAACACTGAACCCAATGGGAGTCTCACTGATTAACACTGAACCCTGTGGGAGTCTCAATGATTAACACTGAACCCTATGGGATTCTCACTGATTAACCCTGATCCCTGTGGGAGTCTCACTGATTAACACTGAACCCTGTGGGAGTCTCACTGATTAACACTGAACCCTATGGGAGTCTCATTGATTAACACTGAACCCTGTGGGAGTCTCACTGATTAACACTGAACCCTATTGGAGTCTCACTGATTAGCACTGAACCCTATGGGAGTCTCACTGATTAACACTGAACCCTATGGGAGTCTCATTGATTAACACTGAACCCTAAGGGAGTCTCACTGAATAACACTGAACCCTGTGGGAGTCTCACTGATTAACACTGAACCCTATGGGAGTCTCAGTGATTAACACTGAACCCTGTGGGAGTCTCACTGATTAACACTGAACCCTAAGGGAGTCTCACTGATTAACACTGGACCCCGTGGGAGTCTCACTGATTAACACTGAACCCTGTGGGAGTCTCACTGATTAACACTGCACCCTATGGGAGTCTCACTGATTAACACTGTACCCTGTGGGAGTCTCACTGATTAACACTGAACCCTAAGGGAGTCTCACTGATTAACACTGAACCCTGTGGGAGTCTCACTGATTAGCACTGAACCCTGTGGGAGTCTCACTGATTAACACTGCACCCTATGGGAGTCTCACTGATTAACACTGAACCCTGTGGGAGTCTCACTGATTAACACTGAACCCTATGGGAGTCTCACTGATTAACACTGAACCCTATGGGAGTCTCCCTGATTAACACTGAACCCTGTGGGAGTCTCACTGATTAACACTGAACCCTATTGGAGTCTCACTGATTAACACTGAACCCTATGGGAGTCTCACTGATTAAGACTGAACCCTATGGGAGTCTCACTGATTAACACTGAACCCTATGGGAGTCTCACTGATTAACACTGAACCCTGTGGGAGTCTCACTGATTAACACTGAACCCTATGGGATTCTCACTGATTAACCCTGAACCCTGTGGGAGTTTCACTGAATAACACTGAACCCTGTGGGAGTCTCACTGATTAACACTGAACCCTATTGGAGTCTCACTGATTAACACTGAACCCTATGGGAGTCTCACGGATTAACACTGAACCCTATGGGAGTCTCACTGATTAACACTGCACCCTATGGGAGTCTCACTGATTAACACTGAACCCTGTGGGAGTCTCACTGATTAACACTGAACCCTATGGGAGTCTCACTGATTAACACTGAACCCTATGGGAGTCTCCCTGATTAACACTGAACTCTGTGGGAGTCTCACTGATTAACACTGAACCCTATTGGAGTCTCACTGATTAACAGTGAACCCTATGGGAGTCTCACTGATTAAGACTGAACCCTATGGGAGTCTCACTGATTAACACTGAACCCTATGGGAGTCTAACTGATTAACACTGAACCCTGTGGGAGTCTCACTGATTAACACTGAACCCTATGGGATTCTCACTGATTAACCCTGAACCCTCTGGGAGTCTCACTGATTAGCACTGAACCGTGTAGGAGTCTCACTGATTAACACTGAACCCAATGGGAGTCTCACTGATTAACACTGAACCCTGTGGGAGTCTCAATGATTAACACTGAACCCTATGGGATTCTCACTGATTAACCCTGAACCCTGTGGGAGTCTCACTGATTATCACTGAACCCTGTGGGAGTCTCACTGATTAACACTGAACCCTATGGGAGTCTCATTGATTAACACTGAACCCTGTGGGAGTCTCACTGATTAACACTGAACCCTATTGGAGTCTCACTGATTAACACTGAACCCTATGGGAGTCTCACTGATTAACACTGAACCCTATGGGAGTCTCATTGATTAACACTGAACCCTAAGGGAGTCTCACTGAATAACACTGAACCCTGTGGGAGTCTCACTGATTAACACTGAACCCTGTGGGAGTCTCACTGATTAACACTGAACCCTAAGGGAGTCTCACTGATTAACACTGAACCCTGTGGGAGTCTCACTGATTAGCACTGAACCCTGTGGGAGTCTCACTGATTAACACTGCACCCTATGGGAGTCTCAATGATTAACACTGAACCCTGTGGGAGTCTCACTGATTAACACTGAACCCTATGGGAGTCTCACTGATTAACACTGAACCCTATGGGAGTCTCCCTGATTAACACTGAACCCTGTGGGAGTCTCACTGATTAACACTGAACCCTATTGGAGTCTCACTGATTAACACTGAACCCTATGGGAGTCTCACTGATTAAGACTGAACCCTATGGGAGTCTCACTGATTAACACTGAACCCTATGAGAGTCTCACTGATTAACACTGAACCCTGTGGGAGTCTCACTGATTAACACTGAACCCTATGGGATTCTCACTGATTAACCCTGAAACCTGTGGGAGTCTCACTGATTAGCACTGAACCCTGTGGGAGTCTCACTGATTAACACTGAACCCTATGGGAGTCTCACTGATTAACACTGAACCCTGTGGGAGTCTCAATGATTAACACTGAACCCTATGGGATTCTCACTGATTAACCCTGAACCCTGTGGGTGTCTCACTGATTAACACTGAACCCTGTGGGAGTCTCACTGATTAACACTGAACCCTATGGGAGTCTCATTGATTAACACTGAACCCTGTGGGAGTCTCACTGATTAACACTGAACCCTATTGGAGTCTCACTGATTAACACTGAACCCTATGGGAGTCTCACTGATTAACACTGAACACTATGGGAGTCTCACTGTTTAACACTGAACCCTAAGGGAGTCTCACTGAATAACACTGAACCCTGTGGGAGTCTCACTAATTAACACTGAACCCTATGGGAGTCTCAGTGATTAACACTGAACCCTGTGGGAGTCTCACTGATTAACACTGAACCCTAAGGGAGTCTCACTGATTAACACTGAACCCTGTGGGAGTCTCACTGATTAGCACTGAACCCTGTGGGAGTCTCAGTGATTAACACTGAACCCTGTTGGAGTCTCACTGACTAACACTGAACCCTAAGGGAGTCTCACTGATTAACACTGAACCCTGTGGGAGTCTCACTGATTAGCACTGAACCCTGTGGGAGTCTCACTGATTAACACTGCACCCTATGGGAGTCTCACTGATTAACACTGAACCCTGTGGGAGTCTCACTGATTAACACTGAACCCTATGGGAGTCTCACTGATTAACACTGAACCCTATGGGAGTCTCCCTGATTAACACCGAACCCTGTGGGAGTCTCACTGATTAACACTGAACCCTAAGGGAGTCTCACTGAATAACACTGAACCCTGTGGGAGTCTCACTAATTAACACTGAACCCTATGGGAGTCTCAGTGATTAACACTGAACCCTGTGGGAGTCTCACTGATTAACACTGAACCCTAAGGGAGTCTCACTGATTAACACTGAACCCTGTGGGAGTCTCACTGATTAGCACTGAACCCTGTGGGAGTCTCAGTGATTAACACTGAACCCTGTTGGAGTCTCACTGACTAACACTGAACCCTAAGGGAGTCTCACTGATTAACACTAAACCCTGTGGGAGTCTCACTGATTAGCACTGAACCCTGTGGGAGTCTCACTGATTAACACTGCACCCTATGGGAGTCTCACTGATTAACACTGAACCCTGTGGGAGTCTCACTGATTAACACTGAACCCTATGGGAGTCTCACTGATTAACACTGAACCCTATGGGAGTCTCCCTGATTAACACCGAACCCTGTGGGAGTCTCACTGATTAACACTGAACCCTATTGGAGTCTCACTGATTAACACTGAACCCTATGGGAGTCTCACTGATTAAGACTGAACCCTATGGGAGTCTCACTGATTAACACTGAACCCTATGGGAGTCTCACTGATTAACACTGAACCCTGTGGGAGTCTCACTGATTAACACTGAACCCTATGGGATTCTCACTGATTAACCCTGAACCCTGTGGGAGTCTCACTGATTAGCACTGAACCCTGTGGGAGTCTCACTGATTAACACTGAACCCTATGGGAGTCTCACTGATTAACACTGAACCCTGTGGGAGTCTCAATGATTAACACTGAACCCTATGGGATTCTCACTGATTAACCCTGAACCCTGTGGGAGTCTCACTGATTAACACTGAACCCTGTGGGAGTCTCACTGATTAACACTGAACCCTATGGGAGTCTCATTGATTAACACTGAACCCTGTGGGAGTCTCACTGATTAACACTGAACCCTATTGGAGTCTCACTTATTAACACTGAACCCTATGGGAGTCTCACTGATTAACACTGAACCCTATGGGAGTCTCACTGATTAACACTGAACCCTAAGGGAGTCTCACTGAATAACACTGAACCCTGTGGGAGTATCACTGATTAACACTGAACCCTATGGGAGTCTCAGTGATTAACTCTGAACCCTGTGGGAGTCTAACTGATTAACACTGAACCCTAAGGGAATCTCTCTGATTAACACTGAACCCTGTGGGAGTCTCACTGATTAACACTGAACCCTAAGGGAATCTCACTGATTAACACTGAACCCTGTGGGAGTCTCACTGATTAACACTGAACCCTGTGGGAGTCTCACTGATTAACACTGCACCCTATGGGAGTCTCACTGATTAACACTGAACCCTGTGGGAGTCTCACTGATTAACACTGAACCCTATGGGAGTCTCACTGATTAACACTGAACCCTGTGGGAGTCTCACTGATTAACACTGAACCCTATGGGAGTCTCACTGATTAACACTGAACCCTATGGGAGTCTCACTGATTAACACTGAACCCGAAGGGAGTCTCACTGATTAACACTGAACCCGAAGGGAGTCTCACTGATTAACACTGAACCCTGTGGGAGTCTCACTGATTAACACTGGACCCTGTGGGAGTCTCACTGATTAGCACTGAACCCTGTGGGAGTCTCACTGATTAGCACTGAACCCTGTGGGAGTCTCACTGATTAACACTGAACCCTTTGGGAATCTCACTGATTAACACTGAACCCTGTGGGAGTCTCTTTGATTAACACTGAACCCTGTGGGAGTCTCACTGATTAACACTGAACCCTATTGGAGTCTCACTGATTAACACTGAACCCTATGGGAGTCTCACTGATTAACACTGAACCCTATGGGAGTCTCATTGATTAACACTGAACCCTAAGGGAGTCTCACTGAATAACACTGAACCCTGTGGGAGTCTCACTGATTAACACTGAACCCTATGGGAGTCTCAGTGATTAACAATGAACCCTGTGGGAGTCTCACTGATTAACACTGAACCCTAAGGGAGTCTCACTGATTAACACTGGACCCCGTGGGAGTCTCACTGATTAACACTGAACCCTGTGGGAGTCTCACTGATTAACACTGCACCCTATGGGAGTCTCACTGATTAACACTGTACCCTGTGGGAGTCTCACTGATTAACACTGAACCCTAAGGGAGTCTCACTGATTAACACTGAACCCTGTGGGAGTCTCACTGATTAGCACTGAACCCTGTGGGAGTCTCACTGATTAACACTGCACCCTATGGGAGTCTCACTGATTAACAATGAACCCTGTGGGAGTCTCACTGATTAACACTGAACCCTATGGGAGTCTCACTGATTAACACTGAACCCTATGGGAGTCTCCCTGATTAACACTGAACCCTGTGGGAGTCTCACTGATTAACACTGAACCCTATTGGAGTCTCACTGATTAACACTGAACCCTATGGGAGTCTCACTGATTAAGACTGAACCCTATGGGAGTCTCACTGATTAACACTGAACCCTATGAGAGTCTCACTGATTAACACTGAACCCTGTGGGAGTCTCACTGATTAATACTGAACCATATGGGATTCTCACTGATTAACCCTGAACCCTGTGGGAGTCTCACTGATTAGCACTGAACCCTGTGGGAGTCTCACTGATTAACACTGAACCCTATGGGAGTCTCACTGATTAACACTGAACCCTGTGGGAGTCTCAATGATTAACACTGAACCCTATGGGATTCTCACTGATTAACCCTGAACCCTGTGGGAGTCTCACTGATTAACACTGAACCCTGTGGGAGTCTCACTGATTAACACTGAACCCTATGGGAGTCTCATTGATTAACACTGAACCCTGTGGGAGTCTCACTGATTAACACTGAACCCTATTGGAGTCTCACTGATTAACACTGAACCCTATGGGAGTCTCACTGATTAACACTGAACACTATGGGAGTCTCACTGTTTAACACTGAACCCTAAGGGAGTCTCACTGAATAACACTGAACCCTGTGGGAGTCTCACTAATTAACACTGAACCCTATGGGAGTCTCAGTGATTAACACTGAACCCTGTGGGAGTCTCACTGATTAACACTGAACCCTAAGGGAGTCTCACTGATTAACACTGAACCCTGTGGGAGTCTCACTGATTAGCACTGAACCCTGTGGGAGTCTCAGTGATTAACACTGAACCCTGTTGGAGTCTCACTGATTAACACTGAACCCTAAGGGAGTCTCACTGATTAACACTGAACCCTGTGGGAGTCTCACTGATTAGCACTGAACCCTGTGGGAGTCTCACTGATTAACACTGCACCCTATGGGAGTCTCACTGATTAACACTGAACCCTGTGGGAGTCTCACTGATTAACACTGAACCCTATGGGAGTCTCACTGATTAACACTGAACCCTATGGGAGTCTCCCTGATTAACACCGAACCCTGTGGGAGTCTCACTGATTAACACTGAACCCTATTGGAGTCTCACTGATTAACACTGAACCCTATGGGAGTCTCACTGATTAAGACTGAACCCTATGGGAGTCTCACTGATTAACACTGAACCCTATGGGAGTCTCACTGATTAACACTGTACCCTGTGGGAGTCTCACTGATTAACACTGAACCCTATGGGATTCTCACTGATTAACCCTGAACCCTGTGGGAGTCTCACTGATTAGCACTGAACCCTGTGGGAGTCTCACTGATTAACACTGCTCCCTATGGGAGTCTCACTGATTAAAACTGAACCCTGTGGGAGTCTCACTGATTAACACTGAACCCTATGGGAGTCTCACTGATTAACACTGAACCCTATGGGAGTCTCCCTGATTAACACTGAACCCTGTGGGAGTCTCACTGATTAACACTGAACCCTATTGGAGTCTCACTGATTAACACTGAACCCTATGGGAGTCTCACTGATTAAGACTGAACCCTATGGGAGTCTCACTGATTAACACTGAACCCTATGGGAGTCTCACTGATTAACACTGAACCCTGTGGGAGTCTCACTGATTAACACTGAACCCTATGGGATTCTCACTGATTAACCCTGAACCCTGTGGGAGTTTCACTGAATAACACTGAACCCTGTGGGAGTCTCACTGTTTAACACTGAACCCTATTGGAGTCTCACTGATTAACACTGAACCCTATGGGAGTCTCACGGATTAACACTGAACCCTGTGGGAGTCTCACTGATTAACACTGAACCCTGTGGGAGTCTCATTGATTAACACTGAACCCTATGGGAGTCTCACTGATTAACACTGAACCCTGTGGGAGTCTCACTGATTAACACTGAACCCTATGGGATTCTCACTGATTAACCCTGAACCCTCTGGGAGTCTCACTGATTAGCACTGAACCCTGTAGGAGTCTCACTGATTAACACTGAACCCAATGGGAGTCTCACTGATTAACACTGAACCCTGTGGGAGTCTCAATGATTAACACTGAACCCTATGGGATTCTCACTGATTAACCCTGATCCCTGTGGGAGTCTCACTGATTAACACTGAACCCTGTGGGAGTCTCACTGATTAACACTGAACCCTATGGGAGTCTCATTGATTAACACTGAACCCTGTGGGAGTCTCACTGATTAACACTGAACCCTATTGGAGTCTCACTGATTAACACTGAACCCTATGGGAGTCTCACTGATTAACACTGAACCCTATGGGAGTCTCATTGATTAACACTGAACCCTAAGGGAGTCTCACTGAATAACACTGAACCCTGTGGGAGTCTCACTGATTAACACTGAACCCTATGGGAGTCTCAGTGATTAACACTGAACCCTGTGGGAGTCTCACTGATTAACACTGAACCCTAAGGGAGTCTCACTGATTAACACTGGACCCCGTGGGAGTCTCACTGATTAACACTGAACCCTGTGGGAGTCTCACTGATTAACACTGCACCCTATGGGAGTCTCACTGATTAACACTGTACCCTGTGGGAGTCTCACTGATTAACACTGAACCCTAAGGGAGTCTCACTGATTAACACTGAACCCTGTGGGAGTCTCACTGATTAGCACTGAACCCTGTGGGAGTCTCACTGATTAACACTGCACCCTATGGGAGTCTCACTGATTAACACTGAACCCTGTGGGAGTCTCACTGATTAACACTGAACCCTATGGGAGTCTCACTGATTAACACTGAACCCTATGGGAGTCTCCCTGATTAACACTGAACCCTGTGGGAGTCTCACTGATTAACACTGAACCCTATTGGAGTCTCACTGATTAACACTGAACCCTGTGGGAGTCTCACTGATTAACACTGAACCCTGTGGGAGTCTCATTGATTAACACTGAACCCTATGGGAGTCTCACTGATTAACACTGAACCCTGTGGGAGTCTCACTGATTAACACTGAACCCTATGGGATTCTCACTGATTAACCCTGAACCCTCTGGGAGTCTCACTGATTAGCACTGAACCCTGTAGGAGTCTCACTGATTAACACTGAACCCAATGGGAGTCTCACTGATTAACACTGAACCCTGTGGGAGTCTCAATGATTAACACTGAACCCTATGGGATTCTCACTGATTAACCCTGATCCCTGTGGGAGTCTCACTGATTAACACTGAACCCTGTGGGAGTCTCACTGATTAACACTGAACCCTATGGGAGTCTCATTGATTAACACTGAACCCTGTGGGAGTCTCACTGATTAACACTGAACCCTATTGGAGTCTCACTGATTAACACTGAACCCTATGGGAGTCTCACTGATTAACACTGAACCCTATGGGAGTCTCATTGATTAACACTGAACCCTAAGGGAGTCTCACTGAATAACACTGAACCCTGTGGGAGTCTCACTGATTAACACTGAACCCTATGGGAGTCTCAGTGATTAACACTGAACCCTGTGGGAGTCTCACTGATTAACACTGAACCCTAAGGGAGTCTCACTGATTAACACTGGACCCCGTGGGAGTCTCACTGATTAACACTGAACCCTGTGGGAGTCTCACTGATTAACACTGCACCCTATGGGAGTCTCACTGATTAACACTGTACCCTGTGGGAGTCTCACTGATTAACACTGAACCCTAAGGGAGTCTCACTGATTAACACTGAACCCTGTGGGAGTCTCACTGATTAGCACTGAACCCTGTGGGAGTCTCACTGATTAACACTGCACCCTATGGGAGTCTCACTGATTAACACTGAACCCTGTGGGAGTCTCACTGATTAACACTGAACCCTATGGGAGTCTCACTGATTAACACTGAACCCTATGGGAGTCTCCCTGATTAACACTGAACCCTGTGGGAGTCTCACTGATTAACACTGAACCCTATTGGAGTCTCACTGATTAACACTGAACCCTATGGGAGTCTCACTGATTAAGACTGAACCCTATGGGAGTCTCACTGATTAACACTGAACCCTATGGGAGTCTCACTGATTAACACTGAACCCTGTGGGAGTCTCACTGATTAACACTGAACCCTATGGGATTCTCACTGATTAACCCTGAACCCTGTGGGAGTTTCACTGAATAACACTGAACCCTGTGGGAGTCTCACTGATTAACACTGAACCCTATTGGAGTCTCACTGATTAACACTGAACCCTATGGGAGTCTCACGGATTAACACTGAACCCTATGGGAGTCTCACTGATTAACACTGCACCCTATGGGAGTCTCACTGATTAACACTGAACCCTGTGGGAGTCTCACTGATTAACACTGAACCCTATGGGAGTCTCACTGATTAACACTGAACCCTATGGGAGTCTCCCTGATTAACACTGAACTCTGTGGGAGTCTCACTGATTAACACTGAACCCTATTGGAGTCTCACTGATTAACAGTGAACCCTATGGGAGTCTCACTGATTAAGACTGAACCCTATGGGAGTCTCACTGATTAACACTGAACCCTATGGGAGTCTAACTGATTAACACTGAACCCTGTGGGAGTCTCACTGATTAACACTGAACCCTATGGGATTCTCACTGATTAACCCTGAACCCTCTGGGAGTCTCACTGATTAGCACTGAACCGTGTAGGAGTCTCACTGATTAACACTGAACCCAATGGGAGTCTCACTGATTAACACTGAACCCTGTGGGAGTCTCAATGATTAACACTGAACCCTATGGGATTCTCACTGATTAACCCTGAACCCTGTGGGAGTCTCACTGATTATCACTGAACCCTGTGGGAGTCTCACTGATTAACACTGAACCCTATGGGAGTCTCATTGATTAACACTGAACCCTGTGGGAGTCTCACTGATTAACACTGAACCCTATTGGAGTCTCACTGATTAACACTG
The DNA here is from genome assembly GCF_048934315.1 of Petromyzon marinus. NCBI lineage: Eukaryota > Metazoa > Chordata > Hyperoartia > Petromyzontiformes > Petromyzontidae > Petromyzon > Petromyzon marinus. The sequence continues at coordinate 12,422,794 of NC_133728.1, read as the reverse complement.
AACCCTATGGGAGTCTCACTGATTAACACTGAACCCTATGGGAGTCTCATTGATTAACACTGAACCCTAAGGGAGTCTCACTGAATAACACTGAACCCTGTGGGAGTCTCACTGATTAACACTGAACCCTGTGGGAGTCTCACTGATTAACACTGAACCCTAAGGGAGTCTCATTGATTAACACTGAACCCTGTGGGAGTCTCACTGATTAGCACTGAACCCTGTGGGAGTCTCACTGATTAACACTGCACCCTATGGGAGTCTCAATGATTAACACTGAACCCTGTGGGAGTCTCACTGATTAACACTGAACCCTATGGGAGTCTCACTGATTAACACTGAACCCTATGGGAGTCTCCCTGATTAACACTGAACCCTGTGGGAGTCTCACTGATTAACACTGAACCCTATTGGAGTCTCACTGATTAACACTGAACCCTATGGGAGTCTCACTGATTAAGACTGAACCCTATGGGAGTCTCACTGATTAACACTGAACCCTATGAGAGTCTCACTGATTAACACTGAACCCTGTGGGAGTCTCACTGATTAACACTGAACCCTATGGGATTCTCACTGATTAACCCTGAACCCTGTGGGAGTCTCACTGATTAGCACTGAACCCTGTGGGAGTCTCACTGATTAACACTGAACCCTATGGGAGTCTCACTGATTAACACTGAACCCTGTGGGAGTCTCAATGATTAACACTGAACCCTATGGGATTCTCACTGATTAACCCTGAACCCTGTGGGTGTCTCACTGATTAACACTGAACCCTGTGGGAGTCTCACTGATTAACACTGAACCCTATGGGAGTCTCATTGATTAACACTGAACCCTGTGGGAGTCTCACTGATTAACACTGAACCCTATTGGAGTCTCACTGATTAACACTGAACCCTATGGGAGTCTCACTGATTAACACTGAACACTATGGGAGTCTCACTGTTTAACACTGAACCCTAAGGGAGTCTCACTGAATAACACTGAACCCTGTGGGAGTCTCACTAATTAACACTGAACCCTATGGGAGTCTCAGTGATTAACACTGAACCCTGTGGGAGTCTCACTGATTAACACTGAACCCTAAGGGAGTCTCACTGATTAACACTGAACCCTGTGGGAGTCTCACTGATTAGCACTGAACCCTGTGGGAGTCTCAGTGATTAACACTGAACCCTGTTGGAGTCTCACTGACTAACACTGAACCCTAAGGGAGTCTCACTGATTAACACTGAACCCTGTGGGAGTCTCACTGATTAGCACTGAACCCTGTGGGAGTCTCACTGATTAACACTGCACCCTATGGGAGTCTCACTGATTAACACTGAACCCTGTGGGAGTCTCACTGATTAACACTGAACCCTATGGGAGTCTCACTGATTAACACTGAACCCTATGGGAGTCTCCCTGATTAACACCGAACCCTGTGGGAGTCTCACTGATTAACACTGAACCCTAAGGGAGTCTCACTGAATAACACTGAACCCTGTGGGAGTCTCACTAATTAACACTGAACCCTATGGGAGTCTCAGTGATTAACACTGAACCCTGTGGGAGTCTCACTGATTAACACTGAACCCTAAGGGAGTCTCACTGATTAACACTGAACCCTGTGGGAGTCTCACTGATTAGCACTGAACCCTGTGGGAGTCTCAGTGATTAACACTGAACCCTGTTGGAGTCTCACTGACTAACACTGAACCCTAAGGGAGTCTCACTGATTAACACTGAACCCTGTGGGAGTCTCACTGATTAGCACTGAACCCTGTGGGAGTCTCACTGATTAACACTGCACCCTATGGGAGTCTCACTGATTAACACTGAACCCTGTGGGAGTCTCACTGATTAACACTGAACCCTATGGGAGTCTCACTGATTAACACTGAACCCTATGGGAGTCTCCCTGATTAACACCGAACCCTGTGGGAGTCTCACTGATTAACACTGAACCCTATTGGAGTCTCACTGATTAACACTGAACCCTATGGGAGTCTCACTGATTAAGACTGAACCCTATGGGAGTCTCACTGATTAACACTGAACCCTATGGGAGTCTCACTGATTAACACTGAACCCTGTGGGAGTCTCACTGATTAACACTGAACCCTATGGGATTCTCACTGATTAACCCTGAACCCTGTGGGAGTCTCACTGATTAGCACTGAACCCTGTGGGAGTCTCACTGATTAACACTGAACCCTATGGGAGTCTCACTGATTAACACTGAACCCTGTGGGAGTCTCAATGATTAACACTGAACCCTATGGGATTCTCACTGATTAACCCTGAACCCTGTGGGAGTCTCACTGATTAACACTGAACCCTGTGGGAGTCTCACTGATTAACACTGAACCCTATGGGAGTCTCATTGATTAACACTGAACCCTGTGGGAGTCTCACTGATTAACACTGAACCCTATTGGAGTCTCACTTATTAACACTGAACCCTATGGGAGTCTCACTGATTAACACTGAACCCTATGGGAGTCTCACTGATTAACACTGAACCCTAAGGGAGTCTCACTGAATAACACTGAACCCTGTGGGAGTATCACTGATTAACACTGAACCCTATGGGAGTCTCAGTGATTAACTCTGAACCCTGTGGGAGTCTAACTGATTAACACTGAACCCTAAGGGAATCTCACTGATTAACACTGAACCCTGTGGGAGTCTCACTGATTAACACTGAACCCTAAGGGAATCTCACTGATTAACACTGAACCCTGTGGGAGTCTCACTGATTAACACTGAACCCTGTGGGAGTCTCACTGATTAACACTGCACCCTATGGGAGTCTCACTGATTAACACTGAACCCTGTGGGAGTCTCACTGATTAACACTGAACCCTATGGGAGTCTCACTGATTAACACTGAACCCTGTGGGAGTCTCACTGATTAACACTGAACCCTATGGGAGTCTCACTGATTAACACTGAACCCTATGGGAGTCTCACTGATTAACACTGAACCCGAAGGGAGTCTCACTGATTAACACTGAACCCGAAGGGAGTCTCACTGATTAACACTGAACCCTGTGGGAGTCTCACTGATTAACACTGGACCCTGTGGGAGTCTCACTGATTAGCACTGAACCCTGTGGGAGTCTCACTGATTAGCACTGAACCCTGTGGGAGTCTCACTGATTAACACTGAACCCTTTGGGAATCTCACTGATTAACACTGAACCCTGTGGGAGTCTCATTGATTAACACTGAACCCTGTGGGAGTCTCACTGATTAACACTGAACCCTATTGGAGTCTCACTGATTAACACTGAACCCTATGGGAGTCTCACTGATTAACACTGAACCCTATGGGAGTCTCATTGATTAACACTGAACCCTAAGGGAGTCTCACTGAATAACACTGAACCCTGTGGGAGTCTCACTGATTAACACTGAACCCTATGGGAGTCTCAGTGATTAACAATGAACCCTGTGGGAGTCTCACTGATTAACACTGAACCCTAAGGGAGTCTCACTGATTAACACTGGACCCCGTGGGAGTCTCACTGATTAACACTGAACCCTGTGGGAGTCTCACTGATTAACACTGCACCCTATGGGAGTCTCACTGATTAACACTGTACCCTGTGGGAGTCTCACTGATTAACACTGAACCCTAAGGGAGTCTCACTGATTAACACTGAACCCTGTGGGAGTCTCACTGATTAGCACTGAACCCTGTGGGAGTCTCACTGATTAACACTGCACCCTATGGGAGTCTCACTGATTAACACTGAACCCTGTGGGAGTCTCACTGATTAACACTGAACGCTATGGGAGTCTCACTGATTAACACTGAACCCTATGGGAGTCTCCCTGATTAACACTGAACCCTGTGGGAGTCTCACTGATTAACACTGAACCCTATTGGAGTCTCACTGATTAACACTGAACCCTATGGGAGTCTCACTGATTAAGACTGAACCCTATGGGAGTCTCACTGATTAACACTGAACCCTATGAGAGTCTCACTGATTAACACTGAACCCTGTGGGAGTCTCACTGATTAATACTGAACCCTATGGGATTCTCACTGATTAACCCTGAACCCTGTGGGAGTCTCACTGATTAGCACTGAACCCTGTGGGAGTCTCACTGATTAACACTGAACCCTATGGGAGTCTCACTGATTAACACTGAACCCTGTGGGAGTCTCAATGATTAACACTGAACCCTATGGGATTCTCACTGATTAACCCTGAACCCTGTGGGAGTCTCACTGATTAACACTGAACCCTGTGGGAGTCTCACTGATTAACACTGAACCCTATGGGAGTCTCATTGATTAACACTGAACCCTGTGGGAGTCTCACTGATTAACACTGAACCCTATTGGAGTCTCACTGATTAACACTGAACCCTATGGGAGTCTCACTGATTAACACTGAACACTATGGGAGTCTCACTGTTTAACACTGAACCCTAAGGGAGTCTCACTGAATAACACTGAACCCTGTGGGAGTCTCACTAATTAACACTGAACCCTATGGGAGTCTCAGTGATTAACACTGAACCCTGTGGGAGTCTCACTGATTAACACTGAACCCTAAGGGAGTCTCACTGATTAACACTGAACCCTGTGGGAGTCTCACTGATTAGCACTGAACCCTGTGGGAGTCTCAGTGATTAACACTGAACCCTGTTGGAGTCTCACTGATTAACACTGAACCCTAAGGGAGTCTCACTGATTAACACTGAACCCTGTGGGAGTCTCACTGATTAGCACTGAACCCTGTGGGAGTCTCACTGATTAACACTGCACCCTATGGGAGTCTCACTGATTAACACTGAACCCTGTGGGAGTCTCACTGATTAACACTGAACCCTATGGGAGTCTCACTGATTAACACTGAACCCTATGGGAGTCTCCCTGATTAACACCGAACCCTGTGGGAGTCTCACTGATTAACACTGAACCCTATTGGAGTCTCACTGATTAACACTGAACCCTATGGGAGTCTCACTGATTAAGACTGAACCCTATGGGAGTCTCACTGATTAACACTGAACCCTATGGGAGTCTCACTGATTAACACTGAACCCTGTGGGAGTCTCACTGATTAACACTGAACCCTATGGGATTCTCACTGATTAACCCTGAACCCTGTGGGAGTCTCACTGATTAGCACTGAACCCTGTGGGAGTCTCACTGATTAACACTGAACCCTATGGGAGTCTCACTGATTAACACTGAACCCTGTGGGAGTCTCAATGATTAACACTGAACCCTATGGGATTCTCACTGATTAACCCTGAACCCTTTGGGAGTCTCACTGATTAACACTGAACCCTGTGGGAGTCTCACTGATTAACACTGAACCCTATGGGAGTCTCATTGATTAACACTGAACCCTGTGGGAGTCTCACTGATTAACACTGAACCCTATTGGAGTCTCACTTATTAACACTGAACCCTATGGGAGTCTCACTGATTAACACTGAACCCTATGGGAGTCTCACTGATTAACACTGAACCCTAAGGGAGTCTCACTGAATAACACTGAACCCTGTGGGAGTATCACTGATTAACACTGAACCCTATGGGAGTCTCAGTGATTAACTCTGAACCCTGTGGGAGTCTAACTGATTAACACTGAACCCTAAGGGAATCTCACTGATTAACACTGAACCCTGTGGGAGTCTCACTGATTAACACTGAACCCTAAGGGAATCTCACTGATTAACACTGAACCCTGTGGGAGTCTCACTGATTAACACTGAACCCTGTGGGAGTCTCACTGATTAACACTGCACCCTATGGGAGTCTCACTGATTAACACTGAACCCTGTGGGAGTCTCACTGATTAACACTGAACCCTATGTGAGTCTCACTGATTAACACTGAACCCTATGGGAGTCTCACTGATTAACACTGAACCCTGTGGGAGTCTCACTGATTAACACTGAACCCTATGGGAGTCTCACTGATTAACACTGAACCCTATGGGAGTCTCACTGATTAACACTGAACCCGAAGGGAGTCTCACTGATTAACACTGAACTTGAAGGGAGTCTCACTGATTAACACTGAACCCTGTGGGAGTCTCACTGATTAACACTGGACCCTGTGGGAGTCTCACTGATTAGCACTGAACCCTGTGGGAGTCTCACTGATTAACACTGAACCCTTTGGGAATCTCACTGATTAACACTGAACCCTGTGGGAGTCTCAATGATTAACACCGAACCCTGTGGGTGTCTCACTGATTAACACTGAACCCTGTGAGAGTCTCACTGATTAACACTGAACCCTGTGGGAGTCTCACTGATTAACACTGAACCTTATAGGAGTCTCACAGATTAACACTGAACCCTGTGGGAGTCTCACTGATTAACATTGCACCCTGTGGGAGGATACCACCACAGTTAGTATGCAATGCTGTAGTCATAGCAGGATACCACCAGTCAGCATGCAATGCTGTAGTGATAGCAGGTATTACCACAGTCAGTATGCACTGCTCTACGGAATGCAGGTCCCACCAAAAGTAGGTATGCACCATATTATTGGTTCTATCGGTAAAGTCACGTAGAAGCGAAATAATAAAATAATAAAAATCAAACATTATATAATAAAATTCTCACGTTTAGGCCACAACGCAAGCAGCCGTCCTCAGGTGAAGAAACAGAGCTGTCGGAAAGACAGCGTCCTAATGAACACTGCTAAGCTTGGCAGCGTATTTTAAATTGGGTGGGAGGAGGAGAGCGTCTTGACAAAGAAGTTTACATAACAGAGGAATTTAGCATGTTCATGACAAATGTAGATATGGGATTAGTCACTCCTTGTGGAATGTGTAGGCAGGTGGGGGGTCTCAAAGTCATATTATGCTAGTGTATGATGTAGGATTGGCTAAAATAAAGGGAGATAAAATTGTAATAATAAAGAACTGCAACAGCCCAAACCACCGCGTATCAAGCTAGTGCATTATGTGGAAAATAAAAAAGGGAGTTTCTAAAGAACTACACATACCCTACTACCATGCAATAAACCGATGTGAAGAAAATAAATATAAACTACATCAATATAATCAATGTACTCAATATACTCTGCAATAAGCTGAGCTGTTAACATTAAGTAACTGGGTATACACTAAATTATATAATGACTACCACGTAGTAAACTGATAAAAAACTAAAATATAAACTACATCAATATAATCAATATACTCAATATACTCTCCAATAAGCTGAGGTTACATATCAGCAGAGGATTTTAGTATATTGACGCTAAGCAACTGCAACTACCCTACTACTAACAATAAGTCATTATACATTACAATTTTACGTCACAAAAAATATAATATGCCTCCAACTAAACTTTTTTCTACATCACACGACTCTACCCCATCATATATAGTCAGTATAGTTGTGTGATGTAGAAAATGTCATGTCATGTTCAAGTGATGAGCTCAATTCATGTCACTTTCAAGTGATGAGTACACTGCATGTCACGTCCAAGTGATGAGCTCACTGCATGTCACATTCAAGTGGCGAGCTCACTGCATGTCTTATTCACGTAACGAGCGCACTGCATGTCACGTTGAAGTGGTGAGTTCACTGCATGTCACATTCAAGTGATGAGCACACTGCATGTCCCATTCAAGTGATGAGCGCACTGCATATCACATTTAAGTGATGAGCACACTGCATGTCATATTAAAGTGGCGAGCTCACTGCATGTCACATTCAAGTGGCGAGCTCACTGCATGTCACATTCAAGTGATGAGCGCACTGCATGTCACTTTCAAGTGGTGAGCTCATTGCATGTCACTTTCAAGTGATGAGCTCATTGCATGTCACATTCAAGTGTTGAGCTCACTGCATGTCACATTCAAGTGATGAGCGCACTGCATGACGTTCAAGTGGTCAGTGCACTACATGTCACATTCAAGTGTTGAGCTCACTGCATGTCACATTCAAGTGGTGAGCTCACTGCATGTCACATTCAAGTGGCGAGCTCACTGCATGTCACATACAAATGATGAGCGCACTGCATGTCACATTCAAGTGGTCAGTGCACTACATGTTACATTCAAGTGTTGAGCTCACTGCGTGTCACATTCAAGTGATGAGCTCACTGCATGTCCCATTCATTCATGTGATGAGCTCCCTGCATGTCACATTCAAGTGATGAGCTCACTGCATGTCACACTCAAGTGATGAGCGCACTGCATCTCACATTCAAGTGATAAGCTCACTGTTCGTCACATTGAAGTGGTGAGCTCACTGCTCGTCACATTCAAGTGATGAGCTCCTCCTCCTGCACGTAGCGTGGCAACCCATGGCACCTGTTGGGTCTGGGTTCCTGCGAGGAGGTGGGAGGTGGAGGAGGTTGAGGTGGAACTGGTGGTGGAGGAGGTGGACCCCTGACAAGGCCATTTTACCCCACCCTACCTGGCCATTATAACCCCACTCTCACTGGCCATTATAACCCCACCCTATATGGGCATTATAAACCCACCCTACCAGCCTATTATAAACCCCAGTGACACGACAAATATGGACCCAGAACCCACACATCACTGACAATTATCACGATTGGTAATACCCCTAGACAACAAAGCCGAGCCTAATTAGCGTAATTGCATAAATTGACACAATTACCTAATTTTGTAAAATTACACTTTTTGCATTTTTCATTTCATTTTTATTATTTTTCAAGACAATATATACAACAATCCTGACCCTGATGCCTGTTGTATATTTGGAGTTCGCATGTTTCTCTCACTCTCCCCTTCTTTGTGTGAATTTTTGTCTGGCTCCTGTTTGTCACTCCACATTTATAGTTGCTGATATAAATTGACACGTAAAATGCCACTTAATTGGGCAATCATATGTGGCCAGGTTACGTCTGAAAAAGAGATATATATATATATCTTATGGGCCTTACCTGGTAAAATAAACAAATAAGCAGGTGGCTAGGTGAGTGATTGAATGAGAGAGTGGCTGAGTGATTGAGTGAGTGGTTGAGGGAGTGAGTGGCTGAGTTAGTGAGTGGCTGAGTGAGAGGCTGAATGAGTGAGTGGTTGAGTGAGTGGGTAGCAGAGTGACTAAGCAGCTGAGTGAGTGGCTGGGTGAGTGAGTGGTTGATTGAGAGCTTGAGTACGTGAGTGGTTGAGTGAGTGGCTGAGTGAGTGGCTGGTGAGAGGCTGAGTGAGTGAGTGACTGAGTGAGTGAGTGGTTGAGTGACTGAGTGGTTGAGTGAGTGGCTGAGTGGGTGGCTGAGTGAGTGGCTGAGTAAGTTAGTGTTTGAGTGGCTGAGTGAGTGAGTGGTTGAGTGAGTGGCTGAGTTGGTGGCTGAGTGGTTGCGTGATTGACAGGTTGAATGAGTGGCTGAGTGAATGAGTGGCTGAGTGAATGAGTGGCTGCGTGAGTGAGTGGCTGCGTGAGTGAGTGGCTGCGTGAGTGAGTGGTTGAGTGAGTGTTTGAGTGAGTGAGAGGTTGAGTGAGAGGTTGAGTGAGTGGCTAAGTGAGTCAGTGGCTGGGTGATTGAGTGGCAGAGTGACTGAGTGATTGAGTGGCTGATTGAGTCAGTGGCTGGTGATTGAGTGGTTGAATGAGTGGCTGAGTGGGTGGCTGAGTGAGTGAGACACGGGAAGCAAGAGGGAGACAGGGGGAGATAGAAGAGTGAGACACGGGGAGAGAAAGGAGACACGGGGAGAGAGAGGAGGGAGACAGGGGGAGGTTGGAGAGGGAAAAGCGGGGAGAGAGAAGAGACACGGGGAAAGATAGGAGGGAAACGCGGGGAGGGAGAGGAGAGAGACACGGCGACATAGAGGAAGGAGACACGGGGAGAGAGAGGAGGGAGACCCTGGGAAAAAGAGAAAGGGGGAGACACGGGGAGGAGGTGAGAGGTAGGAGGAGAGTGCGTGGAGATGAGAGGGGAGAGATAGGAGGAGAGTGCCTAGAGGAGGCGAGGGCTCCTATAATGATAACTTCAAGGCATGCTGGGAGACAAGTTCATGTGACCCACATAGCACAGGGAGCCATCGCTGTTGGAACCGCATGGGCAGGGAACGTGGCCTCCAACCCACCACCTGCACCAGCCTCACCACCACAAACCAACAACCACAACTAGAACTACAAATTCAACCACAAATGTAACCACAAATGTAACCACAGCCACAACCATAACCAACAACCATAACCACTATAACCACAACTATAACCAAAACCAACTACAATTATAACCACACCCACAACTATAACCACAATTATAACCATATCTATAACCACAACTCTAAGCACTAAAACCAGACACAACTATAACCACAAGCATAATATAACCACTACAACTATAACCGCATCTCCGGTTATCACAGTTGGCAACATATGGTTCGAAAGAAGTTCAACACACATACAACAACAAAAGACAAAGACTTATTCTATAGCCTATAACAGACTGTTGGGGCAAGTTCTGTTAGCGAGCACCTATGGAGGCCCGCAGTGTGGAACACAAGCAGGTGGGTGGCCAGCACTACACCCGACCGTCTTTGTCTCCCGAGTGGCGATGTTTATTACACACCACAACAGGTACTCATTTCAGGCAGAGTCGACGTAGGGGAAGCCCTGGACTGGTTCAAATGATCGTCACTGGTGTTGGCCGTGAGCGGGAATCGAACTTCCTCGGGTCCGTGGCGTGGCGTTCAACCGCTACTCTACCGCTCCCTACACATACAACAACCATGAAAGCCAACATAACCACCTTCACCACAACTATAACCACAAAAAACATAACATAACCATCACAACTTTGACCACAATCACAATTATAACCACAACCCCAAGTAAAACAATAACATAACCACAACTGTAACTATAACCATGAAAACCCCAACCTCCACGTACACAACTATAGCCACAAAAAATATACCCCCCACAACCGCAATTATTACCACAAACAAAAGGACCATAACAACCAACATAACCACCTACACCACAACTAAAACCTGAACCACCACTACAACCAGCGATACAACCACAACTATACCCGCAGCTACCACATCCAAAACCACCACAACCAACATCACCTCAACCACCACAACCATAACAAGCAACATATCCACAACAACCACATTGATGCTGATACTCTAACACAGTGGTTCTTAACCTGGGTTCGATCGAACCCCAGGGGTTCGGTGAGTCGATCTCAGGGGTTCGGCAGAGCCCCCGCCATGGAGGTCCGGACACACTTGAATTATTGTGTAAATTTGTGATGACACACACGGCCCGCTTGGCCATCACTGGCTGCAGATGATCATGCTACACTGCTTGGCCAATCAGCGCTGCGGGGAATTTAGTGCGTACTCAGTAGTCAACGTGTGACTGTTGTTGTCGTACGTCGTGTGATTTCTTTAATATTTTATCCATACTA